>NW_027122665.1:204636-804636 GCF_030686945.1 Centruroides vittatus | reverse complement strand
AAGACTAGGTAATCCGACGGGAAGAAGCTCGCACAACACTGTGAAATGATCGAACCTGGAACAAAATATCAAACGTTAATTCTTTAATGGATTTCTTTAATTGTAGATTTAAATGAATATATATACTCGTGTAAACCTTTGCCATCCAGTTAAAGCAATGCCCCGAACGCACTGGAAATTGACCGCTTCATTTCCAAGAACTTCCAACCAAGCTTTATGATTGAGCAGGTGGTAACGAGGAGGAGTCAAGAGCTGAGTCATTTCCGTTGCTCCCTTAAAGGCACTGGCTATCCATATCTTAGGAAAGATGGCATTGTATTTATTCCATATAGCTGTAATTTTTTAAAATTCTCTTTTTTAGAAACTGATGACTCATATAGTCTATTCATATATATATATATATAATAAATTTATTCCACGAGCAAAATACTAGCCGAATCTACCCGATCAATTTTGGATTTTTGCCCGTCGATCCTTCTTTCTGTTCGAAATTCCACAGTATTGGTTTTATACAGATTTTAAATAATGAACAGAATAAAACAAATCCAAATTATTTATGCAGACAGTAAAATAATGAAATTAAAAACAGTGCATTTTTTCAGCTGAAAAATGCAAATATTAATGGTTTTAAATTAAATTTCAATAAATTAAGCTACAAAAATCTTGGATTGCATTTCTGAAGACTTACTTACGGCTCTTGAGTCTAAATTCGTCGGGCGATAAATAATGCCAGATCATGGGCTCTACTATTTCTCCTATTCCAGAATCTAATAATTAGAAAAATTATGATCAAATTACTGTATTTAGTGAATTTTTAAATAAATTATCTAAGCTCCCATTATAGCACGGTCTCTGCAAACACTACGTATTTATAGAATCGCGACTTGCAGGATTTCGTAACCGCAGATCTTAATTATTGCACTTATGATATAGTTCACTGTGGATTCGTTATTTCTTTATTTCCTTTCATAAAGGCATATTGTGTTATAAAAGTTTAAAGATCATCTAAAATGATGAAGTATCTTAACTCGACAAATGGAGCTTCTATTAAAATGGCCCGCAATACTTTAATACCGACCTCATAAGGTCAGTTCAGCACTGTGGTAATCCAGATTCCTTAATTTGTTACAAGTAATAAGAGATGGAGCATTATTATAACTTTAAGAGTGCCAGAATCTAACGTTGACAAATTGGTTGACTGCAAATGTCACGCGTACTCTTACAAATCACGTGCTGAACTGGTGGACGTAGAACATGCATTAGTATATATTGATGATTTTAGAAATTATTTTTAACTATGTAAATTTGTTTCGTAAAAACTTACCTTTAATAACTTTGACGTCAAAATTCCTCAACATGTCGTCCCAAATTATGAGAGATAAATTCGGATGTTTCTGTTTTATTAATTGTGACAGCGTCCGAACGTAATCGAGAAAGAGAGCATCTCTGTCCCATTTGTTCTCCCTCATTCTCTTTATGCATCTCTCGCATTCACCCAGATGCCAAACCTATAAGCGGTACAACTTTATTCAAGATTTTATAATAGTTTACAAAAGTCTAAAAATAATCTAGGCTGAACATATTAAGTATTTCCTCAATGATAACGGGAATGAATTTAATATAGCCATAAGCGTTAACAATCGGCTGGGTTTTGAGAAACACTAATAGACATTTCGGCAAATGGTAGTACCATGCATATGTGGTAAGAATTAAGCTTAAGTCAATAATAGATTAAACATTAATGATGCAATCGCTTTATCAAAATATTAGCTGATATCAAGAGAATTTCATAGATTAGGTCACCAATTATAAATAACTTACAGATTTGTATTCGATTTAATAGTATACTGGTTTTATGTAAGGATTAGATCAAAAGTTTGGGGTTTGCGAATAAAGCCTAAGCCCACTTGGATCCCGAGAGTTAAATTTACCTTCAGTCTATCCAGACACAGTTTTTGGAGGGGATAATTTGCAGCATGTGTTACTCTTTGAGGATGGTTCAAATTCCAACATGGGAATATGCAACCAGTGTTGCCATCCAAGCTTATCTACTTCAAAGAGACAAGTCGGTCATTGATGGTGCAGTCGATAGGATCACTGAGTACACTCAGCTAAAGCAATTTCTGGTAGAAGGGAAAGACACCAGCAGTAGTCTTCTATTTTGATTTAGTAAGTCAGTATTCCTGTGGATGTATAAACTCAAATTATCTGTTTGGAAAAGGATGTGATGTGACCATCAGTAGGATTAATGACGGCATTGAAGAGGGTCAAAGGGAGGATAACGATTCCACAAAATTCATTCAGAAAACAGGATACAAAAACTTGTCGATCGTCGGGACTGCTGCCCGAAACACCACAGGTGATTACGTGTAAGAACAACTGTTTGATCACAGCTGGAAGTCCATGGTGAAAGTATTGCTATCGCCAAACTACTCATTTTTGGTCGGTCGCACTGCAGTCTGTTTCATTTGAACAACCCTTTATATGGGGTGGTCACACTTTGCATCACTTCATCTTAATAATTAAAATGGGTTCCTTAGAGTAGCAGGTTGCCAAGTTTTGACCCTTCAAGAAAGTTGAAATCACCCAACCATTCTCGTGCAGGATCAAGACCAACTAATGCCAACAGGGGAGAGAATTATTACATTTTATTTTGCTGCTTGTGATGTTTCACAAATCAAGTAGTTTAATTTAGATTAATATTTTTCCAAAAGAAAACAAATTTACACAAAATAGACAGTACATAAAAGTCTACTCTACACGCTTACAAGGGTGGTTTGACTTCTGTCTGGAATTTCGGTAATGGCGACAAAACTGTATACAGGGTGCCTTTCTACTCAAATTTTTATTTTGAATTCCGTGACTTTTCCTGACCCTCTCATTTCTTACAGTATGGAATATTGACTTAATAAAACAGCATTTTACTTACTCTGAATATCGAGTACACCCATCCTTTTTGCACGATCGATAAGTTCTAAAGACTGTGCCACGTAAAAAATTGAACAGGCTGCATAGTTGATATTCAAAACTATAACATACTACAGGAATGATCAATGTTGCCAGTTTTTAAGCCCTAAATTTGCCAAAATCAGTGATATTTGATATTACCCAACTTAGTTTGATTAATCATTAGTTTAATAGAAAATAATGTAAGTGCAGGAAATTATCAGAAGAGAGAGAAATGTGGTTGCAGTACAGTACTTTTGAGGAAAATTGTAACAACATAAAATGCTTGTGCCTACCACAAGTCAATGGCAGCATTTTATATCTTTTACTGTAGTATTTAGCCATATTAGGGACCGTTTGATCCCCAGAGTTTTGCTTTCCTTGGTGTTGCACTTCATAATAATTCTTCATATAAACAATTAATGCTAGTTTTAAAACTAATCTGCAACTGTCAGTAAAAGTAAACTGTCAAAACATTAAAAAAATTAAACAATTTGATGTGATTTAAAATTTTGTTTTAAAGTTCTGATTTTGAGCGATTTTAAAATATTTATTTTTCTATTGTATTTTAAGAATATAAGACTTATTACACACACACAATTAAAATTAATTCATTATATCTGATTGCGCAAGGTTCAGCACTAAGCACCCCAGAAAAACTCTCGGTGTTTTCAGAAGATGCTTTTGATGATATCAGATAAGGAAGCAGTTAAGCACGTAAAGAAAGACACAAATTTTATAAAAGACAGATTTGTACGTCTAGTGGTGTCCTCTAATACTAGAAATGTTTCTATAGAAAAACGGATTCTACTATATTCGTAATACAGGTTGCAGAATTTCTTCTTGCCGCCTGCAGACGGCTACGTCTGGTCGACCATATTCCGCAGACAAATTCCCCGACTTTCCGTGACTTTTCCGAACACTAACAAAAATCCCCGACTTTCCAGGTGCATAGGAACCCTGTGTATGCATTACGCAGTCTCAATTTAATTTCTTTGGATACTCCTCCCATATGCTGACACTGTGCTGGAAATGGTGAAGGCACTTGGAGATTCATTTGGAAAATTCTGCTTTATTTGGTCTGTGGTCCCGATCCATCGCCGTGCAGTTGTCATCTATTTGGTCATTTGAAGGAAACTTAGGAACGCCAAAGACAGAGTTCGTCATGCAGCCGTTGCAGTCTGCATATGTGGCATTGTTGTGTGTTTGGGTGGAGGGAGTATCCAAGGAAACATATATTAGGACTACAATGAAATACTAACAATCGCCTTAAAAGTTGGGCTATAAATTGGCTAATTAAATGATTGATATAACATAATTTGTTACTAGAGGTAGACGTTAGGTGCCATCTTACTTAAATTATAATTATTAACTTAGGCGCCATCTCTTATCTAACGTCTACCTCTAGTAACAAATTATGTTATATCAATCATTTAATTAGCCAATTTATAGCCGGATTTTTAAGGCAATTGTTGGTATTTTATTATATACTCGTCGAGCTTAGTGATGTTTATTTATATTAGGACTAAATAATGCATACAGTTTATTGCTATTGCTAAAATTCTGGACAGAAGTCAAATCACCCTTGTAGATAGAGACTTGCAAATGTAATGAATAAATGGTATTGCATTCTTCCTGGAAGAAGTTTTGAGCATGCAATGCAAACTGCTACTGCAGATCTCCTTGCAAATCTGTTAATGATGACAATACAACCAGACTACAGATTAGTATGATAGAATTGTTCCCAAACCAGTTAAATACAGTCTTATGGAAAGAGGAAAAAAACAGATATGCATCTCTGATTCAAAAATAGTAATAATATTAATTTCTATGTTTTAAAACTATCATAAAATAATATATTT
This sequence comes from Centruroides vittatus, assembly GCF_030686945.1. Lineage (NCBI taxonomy): Eukaryota > Metazoa > Arthropoda > Arachnida > Scorpiones > Buthidae > Centruroides > Centruroides vittatus. The sequence continues at coordinate 799,828 of NW_027122665.1, read as the reverse complement.
TGTTCACAGCCAAAACATCAATCTTCAGTCATTGCAAGCAGACCATGCACTCTGTTCTGTACCAATAATGGGCATTCTCGGCTCACCATTCAATAGTCACAAAGGTTTGGACCAGAACCGACGTGACCGTCGAGCGACATTAAAACGAAAAGTTATCGTACGATTATATTAAATACTTACTTCGTCCGCACCCAAATGTAACCATTTTACGTAAGGATGCAGTTCTAAAACTTGATTCAGTAATTCAAATACGACCGACAACGAACCTAGAATAATTTTAAAGTATTGTCTTTTTAGTTAAAAGTTTTCATATTTTGCTTATAAAATACATCAGAATTAAAGATATTCTAGTAATAAATGGAAGAATTAAGGATAAATGTTAATTTCTGATACATTCATCATACAAATAATATCATTTCTGTAATAATTTTATTCGGGATTCCATACATAATTTTGAAAAAAGTCAAAGGTAGTTCGGATATTTTAATATTAATTTTTAAGAATTTCTTTTATGATGTTTTTTTTTTATCTAAAGCAGATTTTATAATAGATTAAATGATATAAACTTTATGGGACATAACGGCAAGCTGCGACTGTTGTTTTATTATGAGTAGAAGCAAAGTTAACACTTGTGAATAACGTATGCTCAAAATTGATAAATTTAGAAAATATTAATTTCATTTTTACTTGAATTTAATGCTAATTTACTAATATTGATGGTGCAACGGATATGAAATGTTATCTTAATTTATTATTATTTATAAGAATTTGAACTGGGTATCTTGGGACGACGGGACTTGTATTACAATGTCTATCTCCAACATTGCAGTGAAGTTTAACATGAAGCAAATGAAAAAATATTGTTTCCGGTATTTAATTCCACAAATTTGTTCTTGTTAGAAGTGTTATTTCTGGAATGTAAAATAATGAAACCCTGTGCCAATTTTCAATATATGTGCACCCGTGATGATAAACTTTCATATTCTTACAAGAAATTGTCCGAACAAAAAACATTGTATGGAAAATTTACCAGCCATCCAAAATTTCTCTATCAGTCATTCAGATTGATATCCATAAAATGCAAAAATGTCTAAATTTGGAGGTGGTCAGTTCAAATACTCCAACCAAGTGTGTTTCGGTACCTAAATTCGGTGCTCCTGTTTGGTTGGTCCATCTCTTCTTTGATAACCTACAGTTTGAGATAATCTCACTGTCTAGAAACTCGAAGATGTTTGTCTTTGATTACTAGTGCAACATGTTTCTTCCTTGTATCATCCTTCTATAGAACTCGTATACACACAATTGTTTTTGTTCATTTCACGTAAATAAATTTAGAACTAAATTATTTTGTCTTAAAACCATATTCTTCCTATTAGTCTCTTGTATCGGAGGGGGCCGGACAACATTTCCTTTTCCGAACATCCCTTGGGGCTATCTTATATCCACACTTTAAAGAATACGGTAATCGAAACAGGTATAAATGATGCGTCCTAAATTTTTATACTTACTGACAGAAAATATGTTTTTTGTATGTTCAGATATTGAAATAATTTACGTACATTTTGGGAACTTGATCTTCAGATTGCCATTAAATTACATTAATATTTAGGTTGTTCCTTCAATAAATAATTAATAAACTTGTCAAAAGTCCTAATACGCCAGACATCACAGACAATTAAATTTATATCTCTTTCTTCCTATTAACTCTTAGTACGGAAGCAAAAATCATGAAAATTGGCAAGGTTTTTAGCTCGTGCCAATTTTTATGACAATAAGAAATAATCGACATTGTTATTCGATTTTTTTAAAATAAAATAACAAAGATAAAATTACTTACGAGGATGAGAGGGACAGAGAGTATTTGGATATTTATTTATTTCTCTTAATTCGAAAAATTTTGGATGTTTTAAAAGAAACTGCATTAAAAAATATATATTTAGTAATCGCATTTGTCAAAAATATTTGTAATTTACTTCGAATGGCGGTACTCACTTCCAAATGTCCGAAGGTCTGTACTAGTGGAAATATTGAGAGGTCGTTGTCTTCGGCTAGTTTTTGTAATGTTTTAATTTCCAATTTACTGAAAAAAATTAAAATTTCATCAAATTAACATCGTACATAAAATATTAGTGCTTCAAAACTTTTTATAATGTTAATTTCCAACTGAGAAAGGAATATTTTCATATAAAATATATTATCCGAGGCTCGGTTTCACTCGTGAATTTCCAGTGGCACGCAATAATTTTCGCTTTTGTAATATAAATTATTATTAATACAGCTATTACGTTTGGAAATTTTATATTCAAAGTTACAAACAAGAATTAAAATTACGTCTCTAATCAGAAACGTACTGTATGTACTTTATAACTTTCGGTTACTCCCGGAAAAAGTACTATGTAATTAGTCTAAAAAATTTCGTGCCAGCTACCGTAAACGGATATATGCCACTTGTCGACGGAGGTATGTTTTGACAAATACATCATTAACCATATTTACGTAAACTTTTTACGGTGCAGTCTACTACTCATATAGGCTGTGTGTAACGCAGGGATGGACGATCTTTTTCCTACGTAAGGGCCGCATTTCAAAACTTCTGAACTGATGCGGGCCGCATACAAGAGAAACGAGGAAAATAATGTCAGTAAATCACAAATATTTATTCATAGGTATACTTAATTTAGCTTCTGAAACTGATGTAAATGTAAAATATCAGAAATATTTGGTTAAATATTAGTCACTGCTAGTTTTAAATTAGTTTCGATGTGTCTGTTAGCCGGTTTCTTACAAACGTAAGTTGTAGAAAATAACGTTTGAATTTTTGCTGCATACTTCCTTAAGAAGAGAAATTAATATATTTATTCATATTTTATGCGAGGTGGGCCGCAAAAAATATTACTGCGGGCTGGCATGCAGCCCAAGGACTGCGGGTTGCCCATTCCTGATGTAACGTAATGATTAATATTTGCGTAAGTACGGCAATCTTTTGGGCCCTGCCTCGAAGTGGCACGTAACATTAGGAGATATTAACTGATTATTGGATGAAGTCAATTTGTTCACATCTCAGTACTTGCACCTTGTGGATGCAATGAGATCTAGCCACTTTCCGTGTTTGTTTTAAGATGTTATATTATGTGTTTTAGTTTATTTTTCCTACTGTTGTTATTATTTTGTATATTTTTTTAATATGCAGGATGAATTGATGTGAAAAAGTACTGTAAGGACCTACGCATAAATTTATGAATATATGGTTTTTTTTATTTTTTATACTTAGTACAGCAAGCCGGTTGTTTAAATTATTTGAATCACACAGATTTTAACGTATTTAAGATTAGACTAATTTTTAGATTTGTTTTGAATCTGCTTTTAAATAAAAACTAACCTGTAACATTCGGGTTGCGATATTTCTTTGAGTTGTCCATCGTACGGAAACATATCTTCGTATTCGATTAAAAGTCCGGTTGCACCGAGCAATTTAAATAGCGGAAACAACTGGAATATAGTTTAATAACAGAAAGAAAATCATTATAATTCATAAACTACAAAAATCAAAGAAGGAAAAACTCCAACAACTCGTACATAAACGCCTGTACTTCCCTGCAATACTTTTTAATTTGTACTGTTTAATACAAATTTACGGCAAACATTATTCACTTTCTAATCTTTTTTCTATTGGAATAAAAATCTAATCGAATTTAAACTGTAAATCAATGTATCAATCTATTTTGAATGAATATACTGTACGAAATTTTCTCACAATACATAAAATTAAAAAACATTGTCTAATTATCATTCACTGTCGTCGTAACATTACATACAACTACATAGCCTGATAGTTCAATTAATTAAAAAAAATTATAATTAAGAATTCAAAAATGTAGGCAAAATTAAATAGATAATAATAAATTTAATAATTATAAAAACTAAATCTAAATTAATACTAAATAAATTCAACCTAAAAATTAATTAAAACTCTGGCCTTTACAGTGAAACCGAAACCAAAAATAAAATGAAATAAATGGAAAATTAAAACATTTTAAAAACTGCGTAAAAGTACTTTTGAAATTTTCAAATTGTAAATCAAATTAATTTTTAAATTTAAATTATTTTTGTGTGGTGGCGACAGAAGATTTTGCTTTCGATATACTCGTATATACAGATAAAAATTATTAAAGGTAAGATACAGATTTAGTTTTTATATCTGTACCTATATCTGTATATAACCAAAGGATATTATTCAAAAATAAAACTTAAAGAATAGTTGCTATGGGAACAAACAAATAGACTTGGAGTTGACGAGAGAGCTGAGTCAAAAGTGTGTGTTTCCTATCCCTGGTGCAAAACCTTTCCCTTTGTTAACCCTTTGCACGAATTTGTGCCGAGTCCACAGAGGAAGTTAAACGGTGGCCCTTTTTAGGAAAGAATTGTAGACCCCACCAGCGACCCGGTGTGACCTATTTACATGCTGCTTTCTTTGTAAAGTATCGGTTACAATTTCGATGGGTACGAACATTTTGCTTTATATATATATATATATGGATTATAACAGTAATTTTCTTAACAGTTAATTAGAATTCATGCATTATCTAGTATTTCATGTTTCAATCATCACATATTTTCATTTTGTGATATTTACAATTAACAAATTAATTATATAAAAACACACACATTAAAGACATTATGAGTGACTAAAGCCCTGGTCACACTATGGAATTTCCAACCGTGCAGGCGACTGCAACTGCAACAAGCGCGAGTCACGCGCGTCTTCTCGTGGTCACACATTGTTTGTTGACGTTGCAACTCGGAACACGTGACCCTATAATAAACCAATAAAATTACAGTAGCTTGTTTTTGTCTACTTTCGTGAGTTTACCGACATTTTACGTTCTACTTCAGAGTATTTACAGAATTTTAGCTACTTTTCTTATTAAAATAGCAAGCAGTTCCTTTTCTGGAATGAATAAAAGAAAAATGGCGCTAATTTTGTTAGAACTGGCAAGAATATACAAAGAGAAAAATAAGAAAAAAACGTTCACGCTGGGTTAAAACTTGGCGAAATGAAAATCAACGGGCTACACAATCGTGCTTTCACCAGCTGATGAATGAATTAAGGCTTTCGAATGCCGAAGGTTATAGGGGATATATCCGTATGAATATAGGAGTAATTTATACTTATATACAGTTTAGGCGAAACGTTTCGTAGTTTGGCATATCAATTTAGAGTGGCCCATAATTCGATATCAGTCATTATTCCAGAAGTTTTGGATGCTATTTATCAATCTTATAAAAGTGAATATTTGAGGGTAAGTGTTGTTTAGAGCAGTGAAAGCTTGAATGATTTAATTCATTTAAAATTGATATATCTTTTTTCTTTTATATAAGCATTTATTTTATTCAATTGTATATTATTAAAAGCAATCAAACTTTTTAAAATAAATCTAACAATAACTTTTATAAATTCAGATCTGATTTACATCAAATATAGCATTTAAATGTACTGAAACTGAGTTAATACAAATGTTATAATCAAGATATATTGACAAATATACAGCACAAAGACGTTTTCTGATTGGATGTGCGTTTGCAACCGTTGCGAGTAGAACGAACTTTTTGTTTCTAGTTGCGGTTGCAGTCGTGCTGGTTTTTGAGGGGGGGATTACCAGTTAACGGGAACAGCCGTCTGCGCGGCTGGAAGTCGCATAGTGTGACCAGGGCTTAACAGATTTTTGAAAATAAAAATCATGAAACAACTTTCATTATCATATTTATCCTTTAAACACATCAGACTTGTGGCATGTATAAATACTGAGATGAATATTTTCAGAATTGTAAAGAGTGCTGTTTATTCAATTGTTTTGAACAGAGTTCAAAGTTCATTTTTTCCTAAAAAACAAAGTATGGCAAGTCGTCACCCGATGTTGTCGATAGATCCTTGGAAACTGTGACCAATTTTTCTGTACAATAAATGAGATATAATTTGCTTAATAATAATCTAATTGGATCATTTTTGCAACTTCTGGCATTTATTCCCTGTTTATAAAGAAAATCTGACAATGATACAAATAATTTTAATTATTACAAATGTACAGTATCTTTCCTGAGTGGCGTTATAACAAAATACTGTGAAGCGAGTACTTACTCTATACAAAAACAATAACAACGTCCATTTCATTAATAAAATGTATTCTATTAAAATACATACCTGTTCACAGTAAGATAATTTTGGAGCTGCTCCTTTTAAATCTAAGTGAATTAATCTATAAAATAAAAAAATATATATAAACACAAACTCCTTCAAATAAATTACTATACATATACCGAAATAACTCAAAATTTAGTAATTGGTTTAGCTGTAAAAGTCCTAATTTGCCGTATCCAATCACGCAAACGATACAGATCTGCACCCAGATTCACGAACGTCACGCAAGATACGACATAGTATCTCTCCAATATTGTAAAGTTACGAGAAACTAATGATGTTTTATACTTTGTATTCGCAAAACAAATCGCAGCACTTATGATAAAACAGGAATTGGTAACCAGAGCGTGTCTTACGATATCACTAGCAACCACCTCTGTTTTAATAGAGCTAACAGGAAAACATTTCTTTTCGAATTTTCTCTCTGCACATGATACTTAATCTGGTCTGAGCAAAGGTAGCATTTTATTTCTTTATTTCAAATCAGAAAAGTTTGCAAGCAATAATAAGAAAAGCACAATAGAATCGACTATCTATCGATAGAACTAAATACTCGACCACCAGTACCTAGATTTACGAGAGCTCTTAGATATCGTAGTAGTTACGAGACTTTTTACAATATCGTAGCTTACAATGTGCTTTGCGAATACGAGACTTTTTGCATCTGATAACTTACAATGAATTTCTTCATAAGTTACGATATGAGGTGTTTGTGAATCCAGCCCCTGGTTCATGTAATTAGTGGCTTACAAGTTACATTGAGGCAACTAATAACAAAATAATTAATTAAATAATAAATTATTTTATGTACAATTTATTTAATTGCTATTTTTAAATTAACCAAACAAGAATTTGTATTAAATTTCAACATGTTTATAGGTTTCAAAGTAACGTAATGATAAGTAATGATGTTGTCATTGTAAGTAAGGGTATCATTCACCACTACCAATTGGTCAGGTGGTCACTATCCAGCCCACCCAGAAGATTGCGAGTCTGGTAGCAAGCGGTAAATCACCAGAAACTTGAACATTTTTGAACGACACCCAATCTCGGCAATACAACAAGCTTGTGACCACTTCAATGACTCTGCTGCAGTGGGGCACAAAAGGAGTTGTCAAATATTGATTGGGACATTTTTATTGCCAACCTTTTTTAACGACAGCTAAATAGCTGCTAATAAAAGGCTGGTGTGGTCGGAGGTTTGTTGTCGTCGTCAAAATTTTATAAACAACCCGTTTCTGATTTTCGGCAAATATTAGGGCTACTCTAATTTTTTGAGATTTTTATTTCAAAAAATATGTGTAATATTTATATGAGTAATATAAATGTAAACAATTGTTCAATTGCTTCCTTATTCTTGATCGAATTTCCAACATTCGTGTATTATTATTTTTGAAATAAATAAAAACTTGAGTGACAGTGTTGTCCGGTATGAACTTTACTCGGTCAAGTTAGTCAATGCACCTTTAACAGTGGGTGAAAACAATCTTCACCTGTCAGTACCGGTACACATAATGTTCAATACAGCATCATCAACCTTTACATTTCCGGTAAAAAGACGAAAAAATAGCAGAAAAATAGCTTTTTACCGGAAATGTAAAGGTTGATGATGCTGTATTGAACAGTGGGTGAAGTTTAAATAATGCCAATAGTCAGTTAAATAATTTTCAACCTGGTTAGCAGGTCCCGTTCGGGCATAGACAGGTTTTTATAGTTTTGCAGATGCCTCGTTTTTCCACCGAGTGCCACAATTATTCGTCGATACCTTACAAGGGCAGTACTATTTAGAAAGATACTACATCGAGGTTTGACTGTATACAGTATGCAAACTTTGTGTTTTCAAACAGACTTTTAATACTAATCTTGCACTTTTTATATTAATTTCAATAATTTAAAATAAATTACTTACTTAGCAAAATTTGGAGAGGCGAGATTGATCGAACACATTTCGATCTTAATAAAAACTTCCAATCAGCTCTGTAAAGAATTAGAGAAATTTTAGTCTAAATTTTAATTTATTTAATTTATCCAATCTAAAATATAGGTACGTGTCCCTTAATGTTGGGATATGCTCAGAGAAATTTGTCGTTAAGTGACTGTCACCAAGCAAACGTTAGAGAGAGTACTTAATCGAACTTACACAGTACAGTCTATTACTGAAATATTCGTCATGTACAGTTTACATATGTATCAGAATGTAGAAAAGATATGGGTGGCTACCAATTTTTCGGCTCCATTATAATCTTATGGGACCTCTGCCACGTACGTGGTCCATCGTTAAGAGGTGTATCTGTATTTGAATTTAATCGTTTAAATGTTCATATACAGTGGAACCTCACTTAATGAGCATAATTCGTTCCAGAATCTTATTCGTAATGCGAAACTCTCATTAAGCGAAACAGTTTTACCCATATAAATTAATGTAAAATACAATAATACATTCCATGCCGAAAAAAATACTCAAATATTTTATGTATAACATCTATTCAAAAATTTAATTTGGAATTGGTCATTAAATTTAATACGAGATAGCAGCATAACTGCCTATCTCTAGTCAAATTATTTTCTAATATTTAATTACTTCCTTTACACAGCCCAAGAATTTAGCATATCGTTTGGCTTGTTTATTATATAATGGGCGATGGTTGTTTATACGTAATACATCTGAATGCAAGTTTGGAAAAATGTTTGATCACAAGCCATACTAATATGCTAGTGAAACGAGTGCTAAACACAGACTGATGGAGCACGTGCGCAATCTGGGACTTCCCCTTTCCTCGTCACTCATTATCACTTGTTAAGCGAGTCATTTTTTTACAAATTGTTTTACTCATTATGCGAGGTGCTCGTTAAACGAGGTTCCACCGTATTTACTGAAGTACAATTTCTAAAATTCAATTTCATTAAGTTTTCAGAGTTAGAAAGATGAAAATTGAGGCTAGATATTATTTATTTATATATAAATTAAAACTGCAGCTGGTGTTGTGACCACGTCATAATAAGTAATCTTAATTTTTAAAGATAAAAGCAAATTTTCATACTAATGAGATGGATATGCTTGTTTATTTTTACCTCTACAAAAATGAATTAAATCTTTGCTGAGTATTTATTTAATACTGCAGGACGTGGGTATCTTCGATGTTCTGATTTTGTAGTTGTTGATGTGCCAAAAGTCATTTGGTTTGTGTATTAAGGAGTCAATGCTATTAAATTTTTCTGGTTAAAGGCCAGGAAAAGTTAGGAAAATAAAGGGAATCATGTGTCCCATCTCGAGTAGGGTCAGACTTAACATTTTACTCGTTGTTTTTACTGTCACGACTAGAGATTGCAATTGCTAGATCCCGCGCATTCTTCGGCCTGCTGGATCCAGCAGGCCAAGTATTTGCGGATCCAGCGCCACGGATCCGCAAATACTCAAATACGCAAATACAATTAACTTTCTAAACAATGGCACAAAAGTCTATGTTGTCGGCGTTGCCGCTTTACTGCGTGCGCTATCGTTCGGCGGCGAGAGTGACGTTGCCGTTCAGTGCAGCACGTGCTACACTCCCTCTCTATACCGCACCGCCCGCCCTTTTACCTCTGCTAATCTAATTGCCAGTTGACTTTCCGCTCTCGCTAAATAAAATAAGTAACTTCTCTCCTAGTCCTGGTGCATAATTCTAATTTACGGTCGGTTGTGACGTCAATGAATCACGTGACAGAACAATTTATGATTATTTGATGACCCCGAAACCAACTAACGTAGAGGCAGAAAGGGCCTTCTCTGCAGCGGGTTTTATATGCAGTTCATTAAGAAGTAGGTTGGGAGACAGCACCATCAATACCATTTGTTTCTTGAGATTCTACTTCCAGAAAAGTCAAAAAAATAACAGAAGTGATTGATTTAATTTTATTTAATTCTTTAAAATATTTTATTTAAGACAAGACTAATATTTTATAACTTCTACTCTAATTCTATTAAATAAGAGTTTTTAACTTTTATTCTATAAGTGGTTAGTGGGCTGGGCTAGGCAATTTTATTGTGAAAATTAGTGAGAAACTGAGAATACCTAGTTAGTTAAATTGTTAATTAAATTAATGAGAATCAGTATCTTAGATATATGATGATATGAATGTATGTGATTCATGATTGTGATAATAATAACTAACTACTAGACTACTACTAATTACTAACACTAATAATTAAATTACTTATAAATAACTACAGACTGATATGTAGAGCCTATAATAAGAAAACTGGTAAGACTAATAACCACTTAGTCACTGATTATCCGTCATTACATTATTATAATATATCAATACAAATTAATTAGTAAAATTACATTTGCTATTATTTAACTTAAAGATTACATTATAATTATAATCTAACTAAACATTTAAAGTTAATTATCTCTATCTCAAGTATTAAACCGAAACAAAGTTAAATTTACTACCTAAACGTGTAAGAAGTTTTACTGATTTATAGTGACCAGTCTGAATAATGAAAGTTTCTTAAGTATTAAAAAAAATGTTTTATTTCTTTAAAAAAACCATAAATTGCTGGATAAATAGATAGATAACACTTTATTGCACCAAAAATACATCTGCGCTGGATCCAGCTGGAATGATGTTGGCCCAGCAAAAATCCAGCTGGATTGAAAACACTGCTGGATTGCAATCCCTAGTCACGACTAGGAGCATAGACACTGAACATCGGGGTGATGTTCAGTGTAAAGTCAAAAAACTTTGACTGTAATGGTAGTTATAACTGTAAATATATTTTAAACTGTAAAGGTATTTTATGGTAAAACATTTTTAACTGTAAATAAGTGATTTTAAACAAGATGTATACAAGTTAGCACCACCTTACAAGATATCCCAGAAGTAATGCCAACAGACGAGGTGCTTATGCCCGAAATGTGTCTCAGCCAACAGGATATTCCCAAATAAAGATTGATGTCGGTAACGCCCAGCATCTGTCTATGCACCTAGTCGTGACAGTAAAAACAGATAAAAGAAGACACGGTTTCAGAATACATAATTTTACTCGTTATTAACATTTATAATTTTTTATAAAACTCATCTCTACCCTCAAAATTAAGATTTTTGCCATTTTTATAACAAGTAATAATATGATATTTTATTAAAAAACTTTATAACAGATGGTGCCACCACAATTTTAAATTTGTTTGCCGGGCAAGTTATGCAACTGATTGTTGGAGTTCTTTAACAGCAATGACTATGAAATAAACATAGAAAACATTCATACTTTGCCAGTTTAGTCATCCTTGTGTGTTACAGCCTTGGACAGGCTATATTTGTAGGTGGGAAAAGCTTACCCTTTAGAGAAATAATCAAGCCCAAAAGATTGATAACCTTTTTAATTTTTGCTTAACATCAACGAAGGATCACTGTCAAGGAGAATAGACCCAGATTGCAGCAAGTATGTATTTAATCTACCTATAAAATCAGAATGATTCAACAAGAAATCAACAAGCAAAACCCTCATAACTGACAAAGGTACAATTACAAATGTGACATATAGTTAAAGTGACTAAGTTCTTCAAGACAATGTCGTTTATGGCACCCCCTATCGGTAAAATATGAAGTTAACACTCCCATCTTGAAAACGATATGTAATATGAAAAAAACGTCTATTACAGAGCCATAGATCATGGCTCATTTAGTACAAGACATCCTACATGCACAAATAACATGAAAAGACAGCATAAAATGCTAATGTGCATTTCGAGCACACGCGGTAAAATGTGTATTTCACATTTTCCTGTCTTTGTGCTGCATTCCTTACTTGTGTGATGTACGTTATGCATTGTTCACAAGTCAGTATGTAAGGATTTTACCATGCAATGCAGAATAGCTTAAAGTTGTTACTTTCTGACAAAAACATTCATACATTTTTTAGAAAGTTTTAATCCAATTCCATTTATGACTTTCCTCTAAGTTCATTCTATTTTATAAACAATCCCATGTCTCTATTGGCCTCTGTTTTGAAACACATGCATCACTTGGCTTTAAAGCAATCGTCACGCATTCAAATTCGGTCATTGCACTCATTGCTTTCGAGCCGCAATTTGTCGAAAGAAAATTTTTCTGCCATTTCAAACAATAATTTACAAACGCATTTGTTATAATAAAACTTTTCAATTTAAATACAGTTTTTAAAAAAGTTTTTAAAGGATCCCTGGAGTTGATCACAATAATTCACTATATAAAAAAACACTGACAGAGATTCACGCAACACTTGTCGAAGTTCGTGTAGTTCTGTTATAGATCAATGTATGGTATCTCGACAAACATCCCATTTTTATTTTACATGCATAGCCACACTATACACTGCCATTGCCCGGAATATCCAGGAGCTCGACAAAAATGAAGAGCAGACAAAATAGCGGACCTCCCAAAACAGTGGCAAGCGACAATTGACAAACAAGGGGACTACACGAAAGGACTGTAGAGTTTTGCAAGTTTGCCCATTTTCTGTTCTAATATAATGAAATATTGTGAAATATTTTTTTGACTCCTCTTTACATACAGAAAGAAAATCAACTGTTAAAGTACTGGAAACTAACAGTACCTAGTATAAACTTTAAATAATTCTATTGGTAGAAACATACTGAAAGAATGAATGCCAAGATTTTTACTCTGTATAAATACAGAAAGAAAAAAGGAGGAAGACAGCTTAGAACCAAGTAAATAGTATTTCTGCAATTGTGAATACTTTTTACATTTTCTAATAGTTTCGCAGCTTAGCTACAAGTAGAAAAGAGTGGTGAATATATAATTCACGAGAGACTTCAAAGTTTTTATGGATCAATCTCGAAAGACAATTTTTCAAACTAATATAAAATTTTAATGATAATTAATTATTAAATTCTGACGTGGATATACGACATGGATTTAAATTAAATTAACATTAAAATTAATTAATACGATTAAATTATAATTAGATTAAAATTATTAAATTTTGATGTGAATGTATAAAAATTACTCATTAAATATTAAACAGAACTCCAAATTCACCTTCCAAATATATCATTCCTCTACCATTTTAAATTCTTCTTTCTAAATTTTAGATGCATTTTTATTTTATTTTAACTCTTATCTAGTTTTGAAAATTCCACCGAAATCGGTCAAACGTTAATGCGACATTTATTAAATTAAACATTAATTCGACGCCGAAACTAACATTTTACCGAGTCGTGTTTTGCATTTGCCGCAAAAGTTAATACTACTTTATAAGATATCTTCAGATATCAAATATTAGTAATAACGGACGGCTTGTTTGTTCACCAAGCTCAATAAAAAGATGTAAAAATCTAGAATTTCTTAAATAAACATTGAAGGAAAAAAAAAACTTTAAATATTAAATGACAAATTGCTGAATATGCTACATATATAAGGGAATTTATCATATTTAATGAATTCTACATGAATGAACAATTTAAGAAATGATTTAAATCATAAAATAACACTTCAATAATTTAAAAAAATTCATTAAATAGAATTTTAAGAGCTCAAAAACGATAAAAATTCTACAAGAAATGAGATTTATTGATCGGAAAATCGTATGATTTATATCGGACGAGTAAAATATTGGAAAAATATATTTATATTTCCAATATTGGATTATTCCATATATTATTCCAATATTTCAAATATATTTTTTCCGATTCAATTTAATTCAAAACTGGTAGAGAGTTGCATAACTTTCTCAGAAAGAAAGTTAATATTACGTGGGGCGTCATCTGTTACGAGATTTTATTAAAAAAGTTTTTATATTCTTTTTGCAATTTTATAATAATAAATCTTAATTTCGAGGTTAGAGACGAGTTTTATAAAAAACTGTAAATGCTAATAACGAGTAAGATGTTCGTTACGTCCAGTGCCACTCCGGACAAGGCGCGACCTCCTCGACCTTTAACCACCAAAATTTAATAATCAATTGAAACAAAAACTAAACTGTACAAAAAGTCAACTGAATGTTACAATTGAAGTGTAGTTGTACAACACCTATACATTTTAACTGAACTTGTTTAGTGAACAAGTGAACGGCACTTGCATATTATTTACATTTCGACGTAAATAACGCGCAAACACCATTTTCATTCCTATAGCTAGAGACTAGCTTTGTATGAACTTGTACAAATGTATCCAATGAATTAATTTTTACAGCTAGAATAAGACATTATAAGGTTGTATTATTTTGATACTTTTTGCAATTGATTACAGAATTCATTAATGAAAATAGAAAAAAACACCTGCTTCTTTTCTCTTTATCAAAGTCATATAACGACAAGGATAAAGTATTTCTATATAATAAAACATCATATTTTAAATATTAATAATTTAGCAATTAGTAAACAATTTAACCATTTTGCTCGTTTATGATTTGATTTTTTACATTGTATACAATCTTTTGAATAGGTTACCTGGGTGCAAAAAATAATTACTCGACATTCAGACTATCGACCAATAATACTAGTTCTAATATAGTAACGGACCAATTAACTGGCTTCCAAAAATACAGAATTACCAGAAAAACTGGCTAGTTTTGAATCTGGTGGGTTGTATCCCAGTTGTAGTTCACGGCTCAGCTGCTTTGTTTCGGTTTTCGTGGCATACACGTTGCACGATGCCACTTCTGTTATGTTCTTTTCTTTGTTTAATTTTCATCCTAAATATTAGGCCTATACTACACAGAGTATTCTATATTTTAAGAGGCTTAATAATGATCAAACGGGCTTGCATTGACTTTTATCAGTTAAATACAATTTTGTTCTTAATTTTATATTTTAATTAAGTATACATTTAGCCCAAGTCCAGAAAATCCAAAAATTCGAACCACTTCCAGTCTTAAGCTTGTCAGATATTTGGTTTGATACTGTTTAGTAAAACTGAAACAATACTTATTGTTTTAACAAGTAAAATTGAAACAAGAAAGTATTCAGTTTTACTTATCTGTTTTTCTATAATGATGTTATGCATTACAGCTAATGCCACATTTTACAGCTGAAATTTAACAGAAAATTAAAGAGAACTAATAAAGTCAACCATTATTTTGGGTTATCAAGACCATAACAGACAATTGATTAAGATAATTATTGATATTAAGATTTTTAGATATTCATTAGAAAAGAGACGAACAGGGTAGCAGGCGTCAATTCAAATTCAGCATTAAAATACTAAGCTATCCCGGTAGAAGTTAAATCTAGGACATTTAATTAGTATTTTCTTGTATTTATATCAAAGCATTATTACACACACAGGAAGCATCGCCATACTATTAGTGTCAATTAATTCGCAATGTTTCTTTTATCGGTATGCCACAACAATATTTGACAGCCAGAAAGTCAAGCAGTTAATTAATGTGTCATCCCACAGCTCCGGAAGACCCAGGATGAAATCCGGGTGATTCGAAAAACCCCGAGAATTTTTCAGAGAGTGATCCATCCGGATACGTCGAGGCCCCGTCCCTCGCGGGTATGGCTGAATCTGTAATGGGTTCGCTAAAAAGACCCTCTTAACTCTTACAGCCCCGTGGCCACAAATGATGATGTATGATAAGCTTAATTAAATTATAAGTGTATTGTGGATTAAATGTGTCATATAAACATGTATATACATAATATATTACAATTTAAATACATAAACATTCAAAAATTCAATAAAAATTCAGTATCAAATGATCAATCTATTGGCACTTTTGGGTAGAAGTTACTTTTAAATTGATATCTATATATTTACATATGTACAAATTACCTAAAAGTAACCCCTACCAATCATATGGCATGGACATTTATCTAAAGGCCCTTCCCCTTAGTTTAGTACAATCTTAAAATAATGAAAATAAAAATCTCAAGTCTATTTTATTATTTCACATTCAAAAAAACATTAAATAAATCGTTCTATATTTAATTTTTTGATTAAATACACATGCAGAGTACATACACAACCATACCTTGTTTTAACGATTTCTTCTGATTGTGTCTATACAGCAACGTTGCCAACTTTACAAAATGCATTTACAGATTTAAAAATAAAACTAAACTTGTTTATTATGCGTACATTAATATGCAAAAAAATGACATTAAAAAAAGATAAAATTATTTAATTCATTAAAATAACTGTACTGTTTAGAATTCTATGTAATCGATTTTAATGTTCAAATATGGCGACGTGAAAGCGTGCCGTTCTTTTATCAAATTGAGTCATATACATGCAAATAGCGGCGGAGCAGACGACGAATTCCCTGTCTGAGTTTTAAATAAAAGGGTTCCATTAAGATTTGAATTAGCAATGAAATTCAGCCGATTAAGGCGACCAGTTCCTAAAACTTTCTCATTTCGGGAGTCCGCTAGTGGCCGAATGGGTAAAACCGCTAAATACTGAAGTTGGTCGCGGGTTCTTGTCTGACAAACGGACTGGCCGCTTGGCATTTTTACAGTTTTTTTCATGTGTTTAGCACCTAAACAAGGTCCAATTTCTCGTAGAAAGCCTTGCCGGGAGGCATTCCTTCTTGGAAAATCGCTGTTGTGTTAAATAAACTTATTTTATCAAACCGAAAAATAATCTTATCCAATTACTACTTGAAACGTGTATTTGCGTAGTCAAGTAAAAGATGTAAATTGATTAAAAGATTAACATTATGAAAGAAAATTTTGTTGATGGTCAATCGCAATGTAAGAGAAAAATGACAGTGTTGATCTGAATAACTAGAAATTATGGACAGTGAAGGTGGCGTATGGCCAGTCCCCCTTTTTGAACTCTTCTTCCTGTGGACATTAAGACGGCCTTTTATCTTACCTATCGGGGTTTGGCCAGGCCCACAATGGGACTGTCGGTGGTGAAGGATGGAGTCTAACGTATACGGGATGGACTACCCCCAAAAATTCCTGGCGATTTTTATCCATTCGATACGTTTCCGGGTCTCCCATAGAAATAAGCGAAAGTGGTAAGACTTTGGTTACTATCTATAGGAAAAATATTGATAGTTACAAGACTCCCCATAGAATTCGATGGTAGATAATACTATCGATAGTATCTCATTATTTTTCTCAGTTTGTTATTAACATTTTTTTATTAGCTTTATTTTAAGTAAACAATATCAAGAATTAAATAATTAAAACAGCGCGTAACGTTTAAGATATAAATACCGAAACTTTTGGAAAAAACAATCATCGTATAAAACAGAATAATGGTCTTTTGTATGAAAGTTGGCAACACTATCAGTTTTTCAGCGCACGTGATTTTGCCTTCTCACGTGACTCGTTGAGGACTAAGGGATTTTTAGTTGTGTTGGTATGTAGTTATTTTTATTTTTTAAATTTTTCTTTGAAATTTTGCTGAAAATCGTTATTACTTAATATATTGACTGGATCTGAAGTTTTTGTTTAATTTAGTTTAATTCCAATTTACAATTCAGTAATAACTTATAGAATTAGTCCTAAGTTTGTAACGGGACCATCAAAACTAAGTACTGTACTTATTGATAATAACAGTAAATCTTCGACTTAACGAAGTAATCCGGGCGACGGGGTGTCAGTTATATAATAAAGTAAGTTTTCCGAACGGGTGTGTTAAATATCCCGCAACGATTTGTATAACTTTCCTATCAAACGTTAAAATTGTGTGTTGCGCCATCTGTTAAGGGGATTTTATTTAAAGAACTTTTTAATTATTATAAAATGGCAAAAGCTCAATTTCAAGGATAGATCAGAGTTTTATAATAAAAAAATATTTGAAAATGCTAATAACGAGTAAAGTCTTCACAAGTCGACCTCACTGGAGATACAACACGTCACCTCCCTCTATCTCCCCACTCCCTCGACCTTCAATCATCAAAATACAATAGCATCGACGCTCCTAATACACAAACAACCCTACAAAATTTCAGAAATTTTCGACAATAGGCACAAGATTTATTAAGCTTCAAAACGTGTGAAAAAATCGTACCCCATCCATACATAAAAAGCCCTAAAATTTATTATTATTTTATTTATTATTATTATTATTATTTTTTTTTTTTTGCATTTTTCCACGTTCGATGCCCCGAGTCCAAAGGTGTAAAAAGTTATTTAAAGCACTTTTTATATGGGTCACTCCCAAAAAATTCCACATGTTTTGGATATGTCTATGCAATATGCCTCTTAAAAAAAGTTAAGAAAAAACGCCGCAATTTAAAAAACCGAGAATAAATGCCCGCGAGTAATGTAAATTACGGAAATTACTAAGCATTTTCATAAATTTTTACTGCACAGAAAATGATTAATGTAGCGTGTGGTTGCCTTCTGCACGCGCACACGTTGCACAGGAATGCTCGTGATGCTGCTTATCAAGTTTTTCGGGGAGTAAACCCAGCAGAGTTGATAGCCATTTTTGAACCCGAGCATCTTAAAAGTTATCAGGGTATTCTTGGAGGCTGGCCTTTTTCTACTTGCTGCACACCCATGACTCGACATGACTCAACACGGGACACCAAAATGTCAATCTCCTCAAAAACGTATGATACGATGCTATTAATAGAATTGCGTAATGCCACTAACCTATTATTATTAGTAGTAGTATTAGTAGTAAACAGACATCAACGCCTATGAGCAAATTTATTTTACATTTAATTTCTTAGAGTACATAAAAATGCATAGCTTGTAATAAAGAATAAACATCATCTTATTTCATCAGTGATGCGCAGAAAATAAAATACAAACATAAGAAACACAGCAACTGTAATAAAAATACATAAATAAAACTTGAAATTAAAAGAATACGTAAAAGTTCACGTCACACCTTTCACCTTGTAACGGCACACCGGTTGCTGAACACTGCCCTAGAGCATGGTAACCACGTTATGTGGGATATATACCCCGAGATCTTGCCCATTCCCATTCCGTGGGACGAATATCTTCACTGTCAAGATAGTCATTGACGAGTGCAGCCAGGCCCGCCGTAAACAGGCGTGCAAGGCGTGCACCGCACGCGGGCGGCACGTCCAGGGGCGGGAAATTGGTATTGCTGGCAAGTTCAGCATAGGTAGTCGTAGTTAAACAGGGGCGGCATAATCGGTATTGCACACGGGCGCTCAAACAGCTAGCGGCGCTGCTGAGTGCAGCCTTATGTACGTGGCATTGTCGTCCATGAAAATAAAACTTGCATCCACGGCACCTCGTAGAAGTTTCACGTAATTTAACATTAATGCAAAAACGTGCATCCATTAAGCTTAATTAATGCCAGTCCAAATTGCTTCGAGTTCCGCGCTCTCTCCGACTAATTAGACCTTCTATTTATGGACTGGGCAATTATGCTTATTTTTGTACACGAGTGTGTATCGAGATTACACTACTGTACTATGATTTGTTTTAGTTAGTTCGTATGATCATCGTTCGCAGTTCACGTATTCATACTGAACTTAAATTAATAATAAAACGCTAAATACACGAGCATTTATTTATTGTGACATCATCACAATGCCGGGCTGCAATTTTTAATTTATTTAATTTAAAATACAGGCCTTGACTTTTTAAATTCATATGTATTCACCTGAAAAAAAATCCAGCAACGAGTTGCGTGACTTTCCTGACAAAAAAAGTTAAAAATGTATGGCGCCATCTGTTACGAGATTTTATTTTTTAAAAAAAACTTGTTTTTATATTATTAATTATTATAAAATGGCAAAAAGATTTTGAGGATAGAGGTGTTTTATAAAAACGGAAAGAAATTGCAAATGCTAATATCAAGTAAAATGTACATTAAGTCCGACCCCACTCGAGATTCGACACGTGACTCCCTCTATCTCCCTTCCCCTCGACCTTTAACCACTAAAATTTAATAGCATCATACACCAAATTTCGGAATTTTCGATGAGTTATTGAGCCTCAAAGTGAGCGAACAAAATCTTTTTCCCTCCACACACAATGCCAGGCTACAATTTTTCGTCATATTTTTGATTTATTTAATTTAAATTATATGTTTTCCACCCCAAATTAGTAGTGTCTTGCCCATGTACCTCGTACTTTTCCTGCTAGCAATAGAATTGTGCTGGTCATCTAACTCCTTTTGGGGAAAATTTTGAATTAAAATAACGTGACATCCGGAAGTTCGTATATAGTTAATCGGTCCTCCTCCCCCGAAGCTTTCCATATCTGGTGCATTAAAAAGAAGGCATCGATGATCTTCACCTGACTAGAAAAAGGGGTTCACGGATCAAAAGATTAAGAAATCCTGCCTTAGGTAGATGGATTAGAACATGTTTTTGAGCCATCGATCTCTACAATCTCTATTATGTTTAATCCAATTTGTTATCATTCTCTTCACAGAATATTAGGTATTATATTTTATATTAGAAAACACCTTTGCACTGTTGTCTCATAAAATACACAAATTAACGGGTAGGCCTACCTGTATTTTGAATTTGTTTATTTATTATTATTTTATTTTATTTATTTATTTTACTCTTTGCTTTGTGGGTACTAAGAGCGCATTTTTTGAAGCCATTCAGATTCATAATGGGGCTGCTGTGGCATGCTGATCGATTAATTTATCAGTAACCTGTATTTTCTTTTAAATTACGATGTTCTGAAGAAGTTAATATCACGTATGAAACAAAAAATGAGCGTTATCTTCTCTGAATGGTTGGATTGAGAAAATAAATAAAATTTAACCAATCACAGTCATTCTTCATTGTGTCAATCGCATTTATCGCAGGTGTGGATAGGCTTGATTACTAACGATGAAATTACGTGTTTATTGTTTGAATTTCTGACCAATGAACGAAACAAGATCACGTTTCCTATAAAAGATCCCACTTTTTTCAATAAAACTCAACCAAAAAATTTTAAAATTTAACTATATTCCAGAGAAAGCCTTATCTCTACAACTTTTTAAAAATTGATTTAATTAATTAATTCCAAATTTTTAAAAGTTAGAAATTATATACTGTATTTTTATAACGATAATACCTTAATTTATAATTCTGCCCATTTAATTAAGGGTTTAACCGATTAAACATTAGGTTAAAAACTGTAGTCTGTTATATACTTAGTGTAGGATACAGAAGTCTATTCTATAGAGTTATAGAATAAATTTAAATGAATTTTTAAAAAAATATTTTAAAAAGTGATCTTATATGATATATTAATATATTAGAAGAGAAAGTAAATTAAATTACAAACTGTGTAGAATATATCAGAGAATATTCATATCAACGGGATACAGTTTGACAGCTTTTGGGAGTTTGTTGATGATGGATGATGTTGCAGATATCGTCATCATAAAAGAACATAAAATAGAACCTCATTTTCTTGATTATCTTAGTGTCAAATCCTATTTACAATTTACAATCTTCACATTTATTGATGGAAGTTTTTAATGTAAAAAAATTCATTTTTAAAAAGTGTAAAATATTTTAATACTTGTTTTATTATCATTATTATTATTATTATAAAAATTTAAAGTGAATACTGTAATTTAAAGCATAAAACAGATCTTTTCAACCTTTACACGCTACAAATTCTTTAATTGTGTAATCCGCAATTCTTGGGGGAACGCGATCTACCGTTTAGGGATTTAAAACTGAAATTCCGACGATGCCGCCATCTATCGAAACGAAATAAAATTAAAAATAAAAATGTTAAATATATAACGTTATACGAGTGTATAATAAAATTTAAATATCTTAAAATAAACAATAAATTCTAATTACTATTTTAAAATTATTTAAATAATTTAAAAGCACATACGATTAAAATTCCTTTGTAACCGTGGTATAATGCAATTTAATAGTTTTAATTCAGTTTAAAATGACCGAAATGGTTTAAATTGAGAAGAATTTCGACCATTCAGATTTTGATCTTGTCAACTAACTGATTACTTTAGTGTAGAAATTTTAAGATCTTTTATAATTGAACCCTGTTTGCTCCATTGTCTTAATGAAGTCCCAGGACGCCTGTCTACATCAAGAGTGAGTGAGATAATTAAGTATGATCACAACGGTCATTTAATTATATACAAGCTTCGTGAGTCATTATTTTAAATTAGTAGCTGTTATCTCTTAGAATATCCGGTGTTAGATGAGGGAGAGATTTTTATCTTGGTTTTATTCAATGAGTTTTCAGCAATTTCGGGTATTCATCTTTTTTTAAGCAAAGAATTGCCATTATTTCTCTACTAATTAGCTGTGTTAAATTCTAAAAACACTTACATTTTCCCCCATTCTACAGACACCGCGAGGGCTTTTTTCCATACAAAACGTTGGTTCGACCACAAACGCAATAGGGCAGACAGGTCCTACACATTCGGAACTTACAATACAAGAAAATTTTCTGGGGTTGCAAACTCAGATTCGAACCTGGATCCCTCTTAGCGGTACGCTGACGCCTTATCCACCTTATCCATCCAGCTGTCTGTGGATATAATAGGTTTTTCATATATTTGAATGTACCAATACAAATAATTGGAGGGATTATATATTTAGGGCTTTAAACAAGGAGCTAGGCATATAAAACACATTTAAACAAACAATATACGAGTACAGTCTGTGCAAATTGGAGCCATAGTGTACCTAAAGAGCCATCCATGGCTCTTGTATAACTTACACAAAGACTTAAGATGCTCATGCACATTAATAACTGCAGCATGTATGCTAAAGAAAGGCTCGATTTTCAAGGTTGGAGTCTTAAAATATAGTTTATTCAGATACAGTAACATTCTTTCGTTTAAATAACTTAATGGGAAGGGTTAAAGCCCAATAAGAAAGCTTGGAATAAGGGCATAAGGGAGCTTACCAAATAGGTGCTTGTATTTAATTCTACAAGAAGCTGTAGTATACACGATAAATCCCTCGAATGGCGGCCATTTTTAAGTTTAGAGGTTTAAGTTTAAATATTTTAAATTATATTATACAACTATATTCGATAAACTTAAATTATAAAATGAGCATAAATTTAATTTTAATATTGAATTTATATATTAGAATATATTATAAATCTTGAAATTAACGAAGAGTGATCAATAGCCTTCTGACGTTCAATACAATTTTGCTAAAAGAGTTCCTTTTTTTTCCTTTATTCTTTGATACACTTTCTGCTTCTGTAATTCTTTTCTGGGAAATAAATTTCTTAGAAAAGAACTACAGATTTAGAAAGTGAAGTCAGGAATCATTTCTTGATTGAGGGCCCTACAAAGAACCAATTTTATGTGAACACGTAAATAAAATAATGTTATTTCTAACATTTTTCTTAGAATTAAACCCAGGGAAGGAATTATTTATGTGGGGCCCTAGGGATGTAGGATTGTAGGGATAAGGATTGATGATTTAAGGCAACCTGGCACATGGGCAATCTACTGAGGGAAAGATGCCTCCCGGGAGGTCTTTTATGGGAAATCGGCCCCTATTTAGGTATTAGACACGCGAAGAAAAACCGGAAAACTCCACGTGACCAGCCAGTTGGCGGGGCGCGAACCCGCGACCAACTATCAGTGTTCGGTGGTTTTATCCATTCGGTTGCTGATGGACTTTTCGGGATAAGGTAACGCAACACACAGGCGATCTGTCAAGGGGGAATGCCTCCCAGGAAGACGTTTTATGGGAAATTGGCCCCTGTTTAGGTACTAGCCACGTGAAGAAAACTCCGAAAACACTAAGAAGTCACCAATTGGTGAGACGCGAACCTGCGACAAACTACCTGAGATTTTTATTGGAGGCCCCTGTAGCCACTAATGCCGGTACAAAAATCTACTTTACATTTATACGGTATTTATAAATAAAGCCTTCTGTATTTCTGTAGGGGCCCTTGTGCACGTGCCCAGGATGCCGTCCCATGAATCCGGCCCAGCTGAAACCTGCCATAATGTTATTATAAACAGTAATTAAGACAGGAAAAAAAAATTAAATAAATTTATACAGTAAAACAAGCGTATAAAATCGGTAAAGACTAGCATTAAAACATTTAAAATTTTAATAATTTTATTTTAAAAGTCGATTAAAATTGTTCAGTAAAGCGAAGAGAATGGTGTTCTCATTTTTGTTAATTAGTTGCATTATCCTGGATTAACTTTACTAAATCTAAACGACCGATTGTATCAGGTCAGGCATATTTTCGAGTGAAGTTAATTCTCTCATGTATCATTGTTAAGACTTTTAACTAGTTTTGTAATAAGTGTTTACATTTGACTGCATCGCCCTTCGTCTCTCCGACGAATTTTAAGTTAATATCGTCATAATTACTTCATATATAAAGCCCTACTTTTTATAAATATCGATTTAATTTTAAATTAATATAAGTGATTCGGTTGTTTTATTGTGCTCGGAAAAGAGGCCCTAATCATACAATCTTACAGAGAGAGAAGCCCACATTTGCTTTCCTGGAACCTCCAGTTAACTATTGAAAGATATCTCGATTAATGCAAAATTACGAGGAGAGAGGCCTGCAGTGAATCGCGGGAAAAAGGCCCCGATTAATACAAAATTATAAAGAGGGAAGTCCGCATTTACTTTCTGGGGCCTCCAGTATTTCTCAATAAAGAAGACGTGATTAATACAAACTTTTAAAGAGATCTAAAGTGATAAGGACAGAAGCCAGTACATAACTTTGGGGCCTCCAGTGTATTAAAAAACAAAACAGCGTTATGAAATTGTTTTATATGATATAAATAATGAAATTTGTCGAAACATAAAGTGGTTTTTCTTCTTAATATATGGGAAATACAATGGAACGAATAATTTGCAACGTTTTTGGGGCCCTCATTAATGAGGCCTAGACCAAACTGGTCCTACTGATTCTCTACGTTACGGCGTGGTATTAAATTTAAAATTTCGCAATGAGAACCGTAGAAAATTTTAAAAAAGTATAAATTTTTAAGAACTAAGACACTATTCAATGGAAAGAACTAAATTGAATTATATGCAAATTATGTACAGTACATTGCGTTGCCTAGAAATGGGAAGAACCGATATAATCTTAATTTGTCTTCATTATATTATTAAATTAGGATTAAAATAATGGGAAAATTCTTCACAAAAACGAATTTTTTGTCTATAAATTAAAGCATCTTTTTCTTTTTTTTCCGGAAGAGCGCTAAGAAGGATGACGTGGACCGAGCGACTTTATTTATACATATATTTTTTACGTAATAAAATCGCTTTATTCGCGTAATTATGCCGATAAGAATCAGCAGAATTATCAATTATCGTGACACGAATCCGGATAATTGACAATTTTCAATTAAAGTAATGCTTTGATGAAAAAATTCTACATTTGCAATGAGCTGACTCTTCATGCGCGATCCGTCCTATCAGAATTGATGATAAATCAATTCGAAAATAGAAAAGTACTTGATTTGAATAAATCCTTCACAGAAAGAAATATTTAGTAAACGGTCCAAAGATAATTAGATGGAGAGGAAATTTAGAGGGTTTGCATTTAATCTTGTTTGCACGATTCTATCGATCATAGTCGTTACGGTTGACGGTGATGCTGATCGGATCGAAATCCTGTTGAGGATGATGAATTTAAGGGGATCAAACAGAAAACTTATCGATTGATAGAAGAGTTGAATTCTGTTTCAATATTTTTCGAGGCTTGTTTATTTAAGAAAAACACTTACAACGGGGGGGTTCCCTGCCTGCCCACTTTTTTGAATCGATATCAACCGCTTGGATTTAAATTGATACGTACGACTTAATATAATTATTTACGCGTAAAATTAATTTAGAAATTATTATTATATTAATTTTTTTATGTAGAAAAGTATAATTAAAGTAATCTTATAAAGAATCCTTTGCCCAAACACCTCGAGGTAAATCGGCAAAATCGCGCTCCGAAAGCCATACAAAATGCTTTGATTTAATATTTTAATTCGATTAATTTTTGTTTTAATTATAGAAAAATTACCATTTATACGTCAAATTTTACGGCATACAATTGTATAATTCAGTAGAAGTAAATTTAAATTTTTGCTAAGGAGTTTTAGTGGTGGATTGACGGAATAACACAACGCATGGGCGATCTGCCAACGAGGCGCCACTCGGAGAACTTTCTACGAGAAACTGGTCCCTATTTAGGTGAAGAAAACCCCACGTGGCTAGCCGTTAGTCGGGTGCGAACCCGCGACTTACTACCAGTATTCGGTAGTTGCCACTTGTGGGCTAGACCTGTATTTGAATGTTGCTTTATTGTGATTTTTTAACTTTAACTTTTGATAAATTATAAACTCGAGGGTATAATCCGTCAGATATGTCGGGCCCCCTTCCCCATCACTCTGCCCATTGTGGGCCCGTGCAGCCACGATGGGTTCGATTAAAAGATCCTCTTTGTGCCCATAGAACGAAATTTTTTAAAACTATAAACTTGATTCTTTTATTATTTTTCGGAGAAATTAAACGAATTTATTAGAATTTTTCCTTTTTTTTTTGGCGAGTAAATTTCTTTTAAAATATTTTTAGAATCTTAACCGATCAGATATAAAAAAAATAAATAGAATTTGTTAAATTTAATATTTTTTCTGTTTATATTTAAGTCATTAAATCGTAAAAAAATTAGTAATTATTTTCAGGTTTTGTGTGGTTTTATTGAGAACGTCATTCAAATTCACAGATCGCAGTCGACAGTAATGAATGTCAAAGACCATTAACCGTATGTGACCGAAATCGCAATTCGGCAATTACTAGCAAAGCGAATGAAACAATAAAATCGAGATTGGAAATTGTGTGTGTCGATTAGTGTAGTAAAATGTCCTTTCCGATGCGGGTTGTAGTAATCGTTTTCGTTCCAATGCAGAGAAAGAAATGTAAACAGTATACAAAATGAAGGCGATTTTAATTAACGATTAAAAAATAAGCGATCGATTTTTCCGATAGTTTAATGTAATTTAGCGTCCGAGTGAGTAAAAACATCGGTAGTTTTCTCCACGCGTCTTAACACCTAAATTGGGGGCCAGTTACCTGTAGAAAGTTCCTGGGTGGCATATCCCTTGCATAGCGCCTAAGTTACCTTATCCTTACAATACCGACGACCGAATGGATAAAAACACTTCGTGTGTTTTTAATTTTTTTTTCCTCTAAACCCCTTATAAGTTGTGGCTAGGGCCACAAAAAGGAGCATAATCAGTTACTGTTTGAAGGGCCTCTTTGGCAGATCGCCAACGCGTTGCTTCCCGTCAATCCGTAGTTTATAAGCTCTGCCGTGAACTCTGATAGAGACCCTTTAATTTATCATAGACATTGGGAAACCAGGTCTATTCATCTACGCGTAGAATGAAGTTACAAGCCTGTTGCTTTAATGGTCGCTGCCATATTAGAAAATTTGCCAAAGAATCTGTTAAGATAAAAGATTGAAGTAGACTACAGTTCTGAGCCCATGGAATGAGTCGAAAAATTCAAGTGGTAGTCTATCCCGGCCTGGGCGAACCCAGGATAGAGGGCCTTTTATGAAGCCTAGTGCCACATGGCCCGCCAGTGGCCAAGCGATTCAGTTCCCCGAACGCCGGGAGTTCGGTCGTGGATTCGCGCCTCGCAAACCAAAACTGGGCTGGCCACAGTCATTCAAGATTTTCTCCACGTCTAAATAGGGATTAGTTATCCTTAAAAACACCGCTTTAGGCAGATCGCTCAAGCGTTGCCATAACGCCCCATAGGGTAGAAAGTCAATAGGAATTATATTAGTCTTTTCTCTAATCTTGATTCATTAATACATAACTGTAGCTAGTAGCATGCAACTTCTAACGTGCAGCTATCAGGAAAGTAGGCGGTAAGAAGCCCCATAATTGATTTTGCTAAATCAGTGGCTAACCTACAATCTGACAAATGCTCAGATCATGGATAGTGCTTCCGATCTTTAAGAGTCCTCAGAGGATTTTAAAAAACACTACGGTTCCAGATATTAAACCTGAGTAATCATACGTGGCAGACCTGCTCCTGTAGGAAGTACTGCGAGAATAGTTAAGGAAAGAAAATCTGAACTTTCGAGAACTCAATTCTAGAATTGTTCTAAGAAAGCGCGAATGCTAAACTAATTATGGTTAAGAGTCCGTCAGCGGCTTCCATTGTAGACGGAATTTTTACCCTCTAAACGCCGTTTTGAAGATTAGAGTGGTAAAAAGCGTACAAAAACCCGTACAGTTAAGATGCGTGCGTAAAGCTCCATATTAATTTACTAATCCGGATCCATTATGTGAACAAAAGAATTTTAGAAGTTGAACCCGGGGCATGTTACATTAAAAAGAAACCAAATAAAGCTTTCAAGACAATTTATTGGAATTCAGAAATACATTGACAAAAATCAAAGAAGCAGTGACGTTTTTAGTTCTCGCTTTTTGTTTCACTTCCAGGTTCAGTTTCCTGCTAAAAAAGGGGGGAAAGTTAGTGAAGTTCTGTAGGATCGGGCTTAACAAAAAGGATAAAGATATACTTACAGTGCGCAGAGTTCTTTGGACTACTTCGTATATCTTAGACATCTTCTCCTGCACGAAGTCGGCAATTTCTTTTAACCTGAGAGCTTCGTCCTTAGATACGGTTGCAGCATCGCCTAAGAAAGAAAAAATGGAGATAAGGGCTTACTGAAAAGTAAGTTTTACGAAAAAAGTTTCTTTACTTACCTTGAGGTAAGTAAGAGGAAAGCTTGTTTGTACAGTAAGTCATGGCAAATTCAAGCTGATCCATAACGGCTTTAGTAGTTTTACTAGTAAGCGACGAAGCCATGGTAGTGGCACACAGGAACTGAAAAAACACAGTATGGAGTTAGTTTCACATCAACTACTCGCGTTTAAACTTCTTCCCTTACCTGCACAGAAACTAGGTCTTTCATGATAGAGAAGCCTTTCTTAGACGAAATTTCGGCATACAAGTTACGGATATCTGCTAGCAGCTATTGGGAAAGGAAAATTAAGAGTAAGATGTTAAGATTAGATTTTTTTGAGGATGGAGGAAAGATACCTCATTGGGTTGTTTCATGAGAAAGGAGCCTTTGTTTCGATTTTGTCGAGAACTTGAACAGCATAGTTATCAACGGAAGCGACTATGGAGTATTTTTTTTTGTGTTTAGAAAAAAAAATAAATTTTTTTTTAATTCCTTCCTCTTTTTAAAAAACAAAAACTTACTTTCATCTTTTAGTTGTTCGGAGTAAGCTTTAGTCTTGTTTAGAAGATTAGCAAGAGTTTCTTCAATAGTTGTTAAAGCGGTTTCAGGTACGGCTCGAGATTCTTTTATGCTAGAATACATGGCAGACATACAATCTACTGAAGCTTTCACCACAGGAATTTCGTAGATCCTCTTGAAGATGATCATTTCCATTTCGAGCTACTCTAAATTAGGAAATAAAATTTAATTTCACAAAAATTAACTTACATCAAAAACTACTTTACCTGTAATTAATTCCACTAGCAAGTGACTAAAGCAAGAAAGTTGAGAGTGAAGAACGTTTCCTCGCCCACTCTTTTATATCTTGTAAAATCCTGTGATTGGTTAAAGCTTCGATGCATCGATACGCAAATTAACCACATTTGCTTCTTTTATGTAAATATTTCTGCAGTCGGCTTAGTTTTATTATTATTTTTTAAATGTTTTATTTGAAATTAGAATAAAATTAATCATTTGCCATTTATTTGGGTTGGGTATTTTTATATTAATTAAAATATTTGGCGTATTCCTTCACTTCTACGTCGGTGTGACATCATTCTGCACGCCACTAAGTTTCTTTCATTGGATAAGACGACGAAACACATGGGCAATCTGCCGTAGGGGGTGCCTCCTGGAAGGACTTTCTATGGGAAACTGGCCCTATTTCGGTATTAAAAACGTGAAGCTCCACGTGTGCTAGCGAAGCGTGTTCAGTGGTTTTATCCACTGGGGCCACTGCTGGAGCACACTCACCAAGAGGATCTTTTTCCTGCCCGTTTGGGTTCGGCAAGGCCCAAAATGGGGCTTCTGCTTGGTGAGGGATGGGCCCTATAAAAAATTTCTTAAGAATCTCCGCCCGGATTCGATTACGGATGCTCCAGAGCGTAAGGTTTACTCTTTTAGAATATTTGAGACGGTTGATGGCACTAGTTTCACAATAATCATGGAAAATTCAGAATCAATACTTTCTTCAGAAATATCTAGAAAATATTAAAGGATTGTGAAACAGTACACTCGACTGCCCGCCAATGCATTAACCGGAATGCCGAAAATACCTAAGGATAAGTCATTAAATCATTACAAATCACTTTATGACTCATCCACTTTGCAGGCTATTGGCAAGGACGAGTAAAAGGAGGGGATGCCCTTTACTAAAATGTCCAATTTATTGCCATTAACTACGTGTGGTAGCTGTAATGCTTTGTTCACTTTACGTTTTTCTGAAAATCTACTCGTTCCATTTTCTGAATAGAGAGGATATAAATGGCTTCGGATTAACCGGACATTTTACTTTTCCAGCTGCTATATAACACAGGGAGAGTATGGCGTAGGTCAAAAAGTGACCACCCCCAAGATTTTCACACTTTTGGACTCGGGTAGCCTTGAAACGTCGCGAAATACAAAAAAGTTTGGCTGTTTTTCTGCATGTGTGGATATTAGTGGCTGGGCAGCATGATTTTTTTTCCACACACTTTGAAGATTAATATCTCCTGTGCCTTTCGTCGAAAATTTTTGAAATTTTGCAGGGAGGTTTGCGTATTAAGGGGAAATGTTAATAGACATTTTCAAGAAAATCGGACCATTGGTTGGTGAAATATTACGAGGACGGTTGCCATATCACAAAAAGCTTCTAAGTTATAATTTTTTTTTTTACTCGTACAAAATTTTAATTTACCAAAAATAAATGTATTAGTT
The DNA here is from genome assembly GCF_030686945.1 of Centruroides vittatus. Lineage (NCBI taxonomy): Eukaryota > Metazoa > Arthropoda > Arachnida > Scorpiones > Buthidae > Centruroides > Centruroides vittatus. Next base: position 768,829 of record NW_027122665.1, on the reverse strand, counting down.
TCGAAAATGTTTTCAAAAATCACTCCGTTCCCAACATTAACGTTTTTTTTTAAACTTTGGTATAGTGTTTCTTAAACGTAAATATTTTTCGCCGGGAAAGTTACGCAACTCATTGCTGGATTTTGTTAACAGGGATGACATTTTTCACATTTGTCCTGGAAAATCGAAATATATACGGCGGGAAAATTGAATAAACTAAACACTTGCAGTTCGAATTCAGTTTCAAAAGCTCAAAATGTTTTCATGGTTGAATAGAGCTTCGGGACATACTAAAATATCAATAGAATAATGCATTATCAATATAATTTAATCATCGTGACAATATTTAAGACCTGTTTGTATCTATAATTAGAATTTAGATAACAAGTGAGATATGTCTTCAAGGTTTCCTAAAGTGGAGGAAAGTTATCAAGCTTATAATGAGATATTAAAATGTAAAGGGGTCGGAATTGGTGGGATAAGGCACTTGATCTGCCAAGGGGGTGGCCTCCCTGAAAGTCGTTCTATGTGAAGCTGGCCCTTAATTAGGTATTAGACACGAAGAAAACACGGAAAGTTCTCGTGTTCATCCCGTTGGTCATAGTCGAACCCTTACACAAGTGGACGAATGGATAAAACACCTGTCGTTGGTAGTAAGTTCGCGCCTCGCCAGCAGACTGGCCACGTGAGTTTTCCGGGGTTACTTCACCTTTAACACCTAACTAGGAGCCAGTTTCCCATAAAACACTCCTCGGGAGGCATTCTCCTCAGCAGAACGTCCACGTGTTCTCGTTATCATATACCAATAAACCAAACCAAACCAGGGTCGAACCCACGACTAGTTTTCTATGGGCAAACTAGTCTCTATTTAGGTATTAGACATGAAAACTTGGAAAGTTCTACGTGGCAAAGTCCGTTGATCAGGGGTTTTATTTTTATCCATTGGGCCACCGGCAGACACAAAGTATAAAGGTCATTTTTTAATCTTGTTTATCACTAAAGTACAAGTGATAGAAAGTGATTATATATTTAGTTAATTTGTTTATTTAATGTAAAAGTGAACGAGTTATTCCTTCTTTTAAATTAAAGTTTAAATTAACAAATTATTACATATTTTTGAGTGTTTTTCTGCAATTAATCGCATTAGGTAGAGATATTAATGATATTGCTGACTAAAAATATCTGTTACCAAAAATATCAACGGATTGCAAACACTACATACCCGTCTGGTCACATGTTGCTGAATAAAGATACACGTCACACACGTTCCTGTTCTTGACGATAATGTGGAAGGATGTGTTTATCGCGATTGATAACATGCATGAAGTAACTCATGTTTAATGTAAAAATACACGTTATCATTCTACACGAGTAATCTCCCTGTAAAGATAATGGGACGTGTCAAAATGTCGTAGGAAGTTAAAAATTTATTGGCGATTTTATTGTTTTATCTTCCAACTTTTTAAAACTTTCTTCTTATATGCGTTTATACTAATCTTGTCTACTCAGGTTTTTGATGCGGGTGGGCACTCGGCTAAGTTTCCCCACTGGGAGGACAGTTAGGGCTCCGGCCTCCTGATTTTCTGCGAGTGTTGGTGGTCGGGATCTTCAGTTGAGAATGATCCTCGGGTTGGATGGTTTTGGTTGTATAAGGCACTCCGGGACTGCTTTCTATGGGAAATTGTCTCTCCATTTAGGCGTTAGACACGTGAAATCTTGGAAAAGTCCAGGCGATGAGGTGCGAACTTACGACCGTTGCTCGGTGGTCTCATTCATCTGGTCACTGGTGTGAACACCTCCTCGGGATTATGCGTACTGTGATAACTGCTAAATTTAGTTGAAGTTGAGACTGCTCCCGTGGATCTCCAGGTAGTTAGGGTACCGTATGGGTTGATTCCCGTCTCTCACCTTCCGATCAACTTAGCACAATGGGCCTTTCAGATCTCAGTACTGGGTGACTTCACCATACATAATCTATAATGTACAGATTTTTGGTTCATAGTTAACTGAAGGTTCGAGCAAAATTTATATAACAAAAATAAGAAACCAAGGACAGTTTATTTATCAGAAAATATTTCATCAGATATACTACATATTTCCATTTCTTCTATTATTCTGTAGTAGTGGTCGAGTGGATAAAACCACTGAGGTCGCGGGTTCGACTCTCGTCAATGGATTGCCCACTTGGAGTTTTCCAGATTTTCTTTACGTATCTAATACTCAAATAGGGGCCGAGAAATTAAGGCGGTAGCCTACAATTCTAGTGAACCCGAATTCCAATCCGCAACGGGTCGAAAAATCCCAAGAATTTTTCGGAAGTGGTCCATGCAGCTGTGTCGGGCTCCCTCAACTGAGTGGCCGAACCCATAATGGGGTTGCTAAAAAGGCCCTCTCACAGTAAAAATAACGTTTAAAAACCTAAATCGGAGCCAGTTTCCATAGAAAATCTTCCGGAATCCGCCCTCTGGCAGATCTTCCATTTGATGAGTTGCCTCATCAATCCAATGGAAGTGTTTCATTAGACAATTCAATTCGGTTCGATTTTGCACGTTTTAACCACCAACAGAACATTAAACACACATTTTTTTTATTTTTTAAATTTGTAATATACAAAAACAAAAATTTATTTACTAAATTTATAAATAAAATTCCTCATAATTTCTACTTCACGCGTAAATTTTAAATTAAAAAAAAAAAAAATTATTTAAAATTTATCTTCTTGCAATTCAACACTCGTAACTCTGCAAGCGACACGTCTAATTTGCATATAATTGCAGCAGTAAGAGATCATATAACAGTGTGCAAGAGGCAAAGATTCTTTTACGTAGCCAACATGTCGGAGTTTTCGTTTCATTCCAAATGCATATCAAATTATATACAAGGAATGATGGATTACTTAAAACAACTCGAGGACCTTCCACAGGGTGTGCAAATACTTTATCAACAACTCATAGCCAAAAATATCGATGGTGCTTTCGATAAAGGTAAACAACTTCACTCATTATTTTATAAATTACCCATTAATAAGTATCTAAACGTGTTGTTAATTTTTTCAGTGGATCCAGAACAAGTAAGCAATTGTTAAATTTAATAAGAATTAAGGTTTAAAAGGCTGCGATTAATTAAAAATATAAATTTCTGTAGCTACTAGTAGATGCTATAAGGATGTACGAAGAGAGATTCAGTTTACAAGGTACAGATCATCAAGTTTCAAGCGAAACTGGTCTTACAGGACCACCGGAAGTAAGTATTTTTGTGGTGTGTATTCTGTATATTATGAATTATAAGTAATTTATGCGTATTTTTAAGTATCATAGAGCAGTTTTCAGTAACTTCAAGCAAAGAAGTGTATCTAAATTGGATCTGAACGAGAGAATAAAAGTTATTGTAAGAAATTTGGGTAGTTTGATTGATCGACTTAAGGAGCAGAAACGTAATTTTTCGTTAATTTTTTTTAAAAAAAATTTTATTTAATTTTAACGAAGTGTTTTTTTTTTTTTTTTCGTTTTTAAAGATTTTCTTGGAGATATTAAAAAATGTGAAGAGATTAAAGTGGAAATGATTAAGCTACAATCTGAAACTAAGGAAATAAAGAAAAATATAGACGTGAAGCGAAAAGAATTGAAAAAGATTTTGCATGATATTGATGATCAATATGAAGATTTGCAATGCTTACAATCATTGAATAAAAATGAAAGATATTTGAAAGTTTACAATAATTAAGTGTTTCTGTAATTTTTCAAATTACTAATAAAAATGTATTCTGGCTTTTTGTATTTAACCTATTCATTTTATGTAGAACCATTTTTTTTAGTTGTTTCAGTGGTGCTTTAACTTCGTGGTGGCCAAAGCGAATTTGAATTAGGGGGCCCCCCCATGAACAGTGACTTCAGACATTTTAGATTTCCCTAAAATATTACCATTTCTTATAAAAGATTGGTTTGGAGGGCCCGTGTTGGTGGGGAGCCAGGCAGTTTCCCTTTTTTTGTTCATAGCGTAACGCGCCACCGAATTGTTTTTGATTGTAGACGTTACATAATTTTTGAAATGTGGAGAAATATGGATTTAATAAACCACCTTTTGTTTTTTCTACTGAACATAACTATCAAATATTAATGTTGTGATTATGAAATGCTGATTAAATACTTCACTAGAATTATAACTCGTATGTTATACAGATACATTTAGAAGTATTAAGGTAATCAGTCACAGGGTAATACTTTCCACTCCACACTGGCAAGCGTTATGCGCTTACAGTAATTAAGTGAATATACTATATATCTATTTTCTTAAATATTTTGCCAATAGATAGCGCTACATGTAAACCCAGCCAATGGAATGTAGACAAATTAATCGATATATAGAAATTCAATTAATATTTTGGGGTGATGTTTATGGCATTGTTTAAGTTAGAAATATGTTAACGTAACTGTCGAGTTTCGTAAAAATTGGTCGAACGGCCTAGGAGTGCATAGCGAACAAACAAACATCTTCCTTTATGTACCTGTATATAGATTGAATTGCTGACAAAATTTAAGATTTGCTTCTAAACATGGAATTTAAATATTCTCTTCACATTCTAACTGCAAACGTATTATATAGTGCGGCATTAATATTTACATAAAGTGAGGGTATTTTAGTAATTTTTATACTTGACCAGATTACTAAACTATATATATATACATACACAATATATATATATATATATATAACAGTATATAGGTTCAAGTGTTTAAATCTTTACACACTTTTTTGAAATAGCATTAAATATATAACCTAGAAAACAGGGCATTTTTTCCTCTTCTAGTAAATCAGCACATTATGTAAAAACATTAGAAATAAAATTTAAATGAAAATTTCCAGGCTAATATGAATTTTAAAACTCGTTTCAAGTTCCTTTCCTACTCGTTATGACGTCATGGAATAATTTCATTTACAATTTATTAAACGCCTTTCATCCTAAACCGTTCTTACTGTCAGTTTGCTGATTAGGCACGAATTGGGACGACCCCCTCTCAAAACTAAATTAGTTAAATGCACCCTTTCCTTCCGGTTCTGACTCAAACTTCATTGACAGAATAGCGTAGGTAGAACTTGGCACCAATTATTTTATCCACCCTTAAGCGAAACGTAGTTAGTTTGCTTCAAAATACTGCATTCGATCAATCGATACCAGTAAAAATTATATTATTAGAGTTTCCCTCCTCTGTTTTGTACAGTATAAAGAACGATCAGTTTCAAATACTGTGGCGAATTTTATAACAGTTCCTTTCGTTTTTCTCGTTTTCTTCCTACTCGCATACATTAAAAATGTAATCGACTTGTTGCACAAATTTAGTCTTTATCATATATATATCACCCTTGTTAATCGTGCCACACTACTGCAAAAGCAACGTGCACTTCCATTGCTCCATATATTATATTATTCGATTATGAGTGTGATAAAACTCGAACTTTTATCCAATTAAATACCGTGAAACTTCCGTAAAAATATGTTTTCTCGTGGAAGAACATTCTTGCGAAAGTATGCACTCACGTGGAAGAACATTCTTGCGAAAGTATGCACTCACGTGGAAGAACATTCTTGCGAAAGTATGCACTCACGTGGAAGAACATTCTTGCAAAAGTATGCACTCACGTGGAAGAACATTCTTGCAAAAGTATGCACTCACGTGGAAGAACATTCTTGCAAAAGTATGCACTCACGTGGAAGAACATTCTTGCGAAAGTATGCACTCACGTGCAAGAACATTTCCGCGAAAGTATGCACTCACGTGGAAGAACATTTCCGCGAAAGTATGCACTCACGTGGAAGAACATTTCCGCGAAAGTATTCGTTATTGACTGCGTCTAAGTAACGAATAGGTAAGTAAACAAACCAATAGCGTGGTTTGTTTGCGTATGAATATATGAAACAAACTACACTACGCTATTTGTTTCTTTAGCCACTTTGCTAATTAGAAACATCCATTATCACGTGACGTTTTGCATACATGCATACGGGATCTCAACGTACTGTACTCATTTTACGTATTTTGCGTTATCAAGTTTTACTATTTTATACACTCGGAAGTTAACGTTTATTTGGGTATTTTGAATTTCTATAATTTTGTAAGCAATCCGAAACCTTTGCCGGAGGGCATAACTCCATATAATAATTATTATTAAATAACTAAATAATAACAAAAATTAAATGCTTATATTACGATTAAAATTAGATTAATAATAATAATAATAATAAATCCGTCTGTATTAAATTTTAACGTAAATCTTTATTTAAATATTAACTAATTTACATAATCGGGCGATTTCTTAGTAAGACGTTACAGCAGGGTGTAATGAAGTTGTTGTCGCCATCTTTACAGGATCGTCGAACGCAATGGCAAACACGGTAGACGACGCAGAGTTAAGACGAATTGCCGAAGAGTCTGCTCGACAATACTGGTCGGCTGGACCACCTCCGAGGCCCGAAAGAGACCCTTCAGAAACTAATGAAGGAAAGACGTTGAGTTTCTTGATTCTCTCCTGAAGTACAAAAACCTGCCTAATACTGGTAAAAGGAAAGAAACTTGTAAGATTTTTTTTTTTTAGTTTAAAAATAAGTGTTTTACTGTACAAATAACGTAGCTAGATTTCACTTTTGCTGAAATTCCTTCGGAGGAATTATATAAATTTTAGATTTATTCGTGTTACGAGTATCGCCTGGACCACAGTTTCCCAAACTTTTCGGAATACCGACGACCCCTTTTAGTTTCTTATATATTATTTTGTTTGTTTCAAAATGAATTTTTTGTCCCTCTTACCTTCCAAAATCCCCATTGCTCCCTTGAGTTTTTTACATCCTCCAGGGGACTGTGGCACCTACTTTGGGAATCATTTGGTCCTAAACACTACTTACTTTTTTAATTTCTTTTTATTCGAAACTTATCCAGCTAATAACATAAAAGGATTACTTAAGTTCTTTTTCAGATTACATTTATTTTTTATTTTTTCATTCTATCAAGAAATTTCTTAAATCTTTTTATTTTTAGTTAACCGTGAATTTCTTCTCGTTCTATTTATAGAATTTCTCTTATTCCATTTAATGATTTCTTTAAAAATCCCATGGATTTCCCTCACGGTGGTAATAAAATCCTCGAAACACCAGGGTCACGAATGTGTTCGGAGTGTCACGTGGCACTATGAGAACATTCGGTGAATGTTCTCATAGTACCACGTGATTAGCACTCAATTGAGTGCCATGAGAACATTCACTGAACGAGTTGGTACCACGTGAACAACACTAGTATGCGAGTAAGTAACACGTATGTTGCTTACTCGCATAACTCGAGACTATACACCAAGGAATCGTCTTGGTTTGGAATTTATTTTAAAAAGATACTTTGCGATAAATCTTCTATTATTCTAGAAAAAAGTTCATGTAAGGGAGCCCCCATACACACACAACGTGTTTCTTTCCCTATGTAGATCGTATAATTGGCTTCTCTATCGACGCTATAACTCTCCTAGAACAATCTGCGAACGAAGATTCGAAAGAAATCTCATCCGAGGAAATCTCATCCGAGGTATGAATTAAGTCAAAAAAAAATCACTAATTGCTATTAACTTATTTAACGTAATTAAACCTAATAATAATAATTATAGGATAGGATGTTGGGTATTTTGAGTGCGGTCGAAGAATTTACAATGGATATCGATGTAAATCATGCTTTTGTGAAGAATATGCCCATGAATGTAAATCGTCGTCGTTGTCTTATTTTATTTCTACATTTTTTTTTTTTCATTTTCTGAAGTGTTTTTTTTTTCTTTGTTTTCAGATGTATAGAAGTGGTATTGAAGAGACACATTCGAAAATTATGAAAATTGCCGAAATGGCGGCAGATTCAAATAAAGACGGTAGTGATTTTTGGCTTTTCCCTTTTCTTGCCAAGTTCTAACTTTTTTTTTTTCCTTCTTTCATTTAGATTCCCTGCAATTCGTTGTTGATCACATTGATGGAATGAAGGAGAAAGCTCGTCAGGCGTTTACTGCTATCAATCATGATTTTCTTCGTCTAAACGAAATCAAAGAAGAAGTTCAAAACTTGCTTTTGTTGATGAAAAATGAGCTGAAGTTCAAGAAAATTCTCGAAGAGTCAGATGAAGAGCCCGAAGAGGCACATGAAGAGCTCAGGGGTGCTATCAAAGAGGTACTTAGAAAGGTCAAGGAAACTTTAGATGAGGGAATTAGAAAGTGCAAGGAACAGGCAAAGGAAGAGCTCAGGGAAGCTTTCGAAGAGGCAAATAGAGAGCTCACGGAAGATTTTGAAGAGGCATCTTTAAAGCTCATAAAAACTCCAGAAAAGGCAGATGGAAAGATCAGGGAAGCTTTCAAAGAGACATTTATAAAGGTCAAGAACGCTGTCGAACAGTTAGTTGCAAACAACATGGAAACTCCAGAAAAGGCAGATGAAAAGCGCGAAGCTTTCGAAAAGGCATTTATAACGTTCAAAAAAGCTGTTGACGAGTTAGTTAGAAAGCGCACGGAAGCTCCAGAAGAGGCAGATGAAAAGCCCAAGGAAGCTCCAGAAGAGGTAGTTAGAAAGCCCAAGGAAGCTCCGGAAGAGGCAGGTAAAAAGCCCAAGGAAGCTCCAGAAGAGGCAGGTGAAAAGCCCAAGGAAGCTCCAGAAGAGGCAGGTAAAAGCCCAAGGAAGCTCCAGAAGAGGCAGGTGAAAAGCCCAAGGAAGCTCCAGAAGAGGTAGTTAGAAAGCCCAAGGAAGCTCCAGAAGAGGCGGGTGAAAAGCCCAAGGAAGCGCCCGAAAAGGCAATTAGAAAATCCAAGAAAGCCCCTAAAGGTGAAGTTAGAAAAGTCCAAGGAAGCTCCCGAAGAAGTCATTAAAAATGCTTTTTAAAAAATTAGGATGTTCAAAAAAATTTGTTTATTTGGTAATAAAATATACTTGAAATTATTGGATTAAATTAATGGGATACGATAACACAATACATGAGCAGTCTGCCAAGGAAAATGCCTCACTGGAGGATTTTCTATGGTGGGAATTATTCCCTATTTCGGTGTTTAGACACGTGAAGAAAACGCGGAAGACTTCCTGTTCAGCCCGTTGGTCAGGCGCGAACCCACGACCCAGTTATAGTTTTATCCACTAGTCTATTAGTGGGTGGTGGTATTAAGCCCTGGGTCTTTTTTTTTAAATCTGGTAATATTAAAACAATTATTCGCGTTGAAGAAAATTTTATAAAATATTTCACAAATCTCAATCTCCTCCTCGTGAACGACACTTTAAATATACCTTCCCCACATTTCACGTAAAATTTTCGTTTTTAAAATGCATTGTCCTGTAAGAACGGACTGTCGCGAATATAATCATTTGCCAATACGAAATCGCGTGCATTTTATGGTTCTAATGACGCCATAATGGGATTTTTGCTAACTTCATGCTGACAGAACCGCATTAACATCGATCATGCTTTTCACATTTCGCTCTAATGAACGCTAAGATACATCAGTAACAAATTTATTACACTAGTAATCTGCCGGACAGATTAAAAAACTACATAAACTTAAAATTTCATGAAATTTCTTAGTAAAATCTTACAACACGATTATAGAAAGTGTTCGAATTCCATTAAATTCGTACTAAATTGTTGCAAGTATGACGTTTTCCACACTTATAACTTGACTAATGCAAAGGGTGTAAAGGAGGTATCCTGTATCTGACAGCAGGATAATGATCGGGAGGTGTGTAAAGAGGATGACAGTAGGAATTGAAATCAATATATTTTATAATGGTGTTCTTTCCCTCTTAAAGGGCTACTCAGCAGAAAGAAAGGTGATTTCATGTAGTAGAAAAGAACTTTAAATGTCCTTTCGATACAAGTTTGTACTTCAGAAGATCGAAGATAAATATTCAACATTAAGAAAGAAAGTATTGGGTTCGTGATACCAGTGTTTTTCTAATATTGGCACCTCCAAATTGATGGATTTTTTTTTCTTGTGGCATCTCTACTACTTTATACACTTTGTACGTGTTTTTATAATGCGTATTAATTAGTTTAATTTTGTTTGTATGTGGCAACGCATGTAGGCGATCTGTCGAGGGGGTTGTCTCCCGGGACGACTTTCTATGAGACTCTTGCCCCTATTTAGGTGTTACTGACGTAGTGAAAGCCCGGAAAATTTCACGTGGCCAATACGTCAGCCAGGCGCAAATCCGCACCCAATTACCAGTGTTCGGTGGTTTTATTTACTCGGCCAAGTGTGGACTATAGTTAGTTTGTGTGTACAGTTCTTTTAATAAAATGGTTACAAAGGTATTAAATAATTTATAATTTTAATTACATATGAAAATATACGTAAAACATGTAAAAAGCGTTTAGGTATACCCTACTACTACATGGATCGAATACAGGAGAACTCTTCAGGAATTTCGCTGGGGGTGGTCCCTCTATCTTCCGCCATCCATCGTGGACCCTGCCGAATTCACAGTTGTATTAGAAACGTATCTTAGGGGCGAAAAGTCCTCTGCCCTGTGGCACTAAGAACCCTTTATTAAAAAAAAAAAAGGAACAGTACTTGCTACTTAAGACTTAAACCTGGATCATTCACATTACTATTGCTTAAGATTTAAAGTTTTTATATAAACTGTAATTACTTATTTTACTCTCTCCGTCCTGTGAGCACCAAAAGGGTCGTCTTTCAGGTTCGGCCAGGCGCGTGGGGTGGTCGGATGGTGACGTATAAGGAACGTAATCCCCGGAAAAAGTTTCTGGAGTTATTCTGACTCCATTAAAGTTTTAATTCGTTATCATTATCACGAACAATATCTAAAAAAAGGCTAATATCTATTTTAATTAAGTTGCCTTGTCTAATTTAAGTATGCCTCCAATATCCAAATTTCTTTGCTGATCAAATTTACTAAGGTCTAGTAATGGTCTCAAATGCCTCGTATGAACAGTTTCCAATTTTTGAATATCTCTTTTGGCTACAATCCAGATCTCAAAGCCATAAGAGAAGTGATATGTAGTTGCAATTTGGTCCGGCTGGACATTTATTTTCTGAAGTGTCATTTGATTATTCCATCGATTTTATTACATTTATGCAATTTAATATCATTTTTATCTAAAATCAGCTTTTATTTATTCGGTTCCTCAACCATTAACACTTTAAATGTTATTTGTAGGGCTTAACTAAGTTACATTCTCTGATTATTTTGTTAATACAGACAATATTAAAAGACAGTGGAGTGATAAGAGAAGACCAGTGTAAATGTGGTTCCTACTCCAAAAATCCATAAAAGATGTGAACAAAACTAATAAATTTTTCGATTATTTTAGTTATTTTTACATAAAAGAGCTCTCGAAATTTAGTTTTCTACGTTCGGAATCCGGGTGAAACGTCTCTATCCGTGTCTAGGTGACAACATTCCTTCTGTTAACTCTTTATTGATCTCTATATAATCCGGAATTTCTTATATCTTTAAAAAAAATAAATAGAATTTCATTATTTTAAATTGATTTAAAGCTAAAAATCAAGCAATAAAACATTAAAAAAAAGACTTATTAAAAATTTAAAATTACAGTAAAACCTGTCTAAACGGAAAAAAAATCGTTACCGTACGATTCCTTTTTACACAGGTTTTACTTCACGTAATATTAAATAATAAAAAAGTTAATAAATAAATATTAAAAATATAATTTAAGAATATTTTTTTTCTTTGTTTATTTACATATTATTTTATATTATAAATATTTAAAAATTCGTTTTAAATATTGGCTTTAGCTGTAATCAAAAAACTTTGTTTTATAATTTCTTAATTAATTTTATAAATTACAAATTATCTTAAAAAATTATTAATTTTTTCCTCCTATAAAAAAATTTCCCTTCGTTTTATTAAACAATCTTCTCAATTTTATGTTATTTGTTGCCTTTAATGATACACCCAATTCGTAACTTGCAATTACTTAAGTGATTCTTTCTTAATTATCCAATTAAAGTTACCTTTTGGGGTTAAGAGCTGTACTTTAATAGCCATTAAGTGTTTTTATTTTATTGCTTTGCTCTTTCCCTCTTCCTCTCAATCGATGCTTATAATCTTCTATGAGCATTTTTCCTTTCTTCGAAGGCATGAACACAGATTTTATTGAGAGATAGGGGGTTTTTTAAATGAGTTATTTGCGCTCTTGGGTATTATTTAACAAATAAAAACATATGACAATTTCATTATTGAGTTTTGAAGTGTTCGTTCATCAATATTTAAAGCCTGGGAGAGATTTGCACATAAGCTAAACCAGCATTATGACTCTATCTATAGCTTAGGGCCTCGTATTTTTACATATATCGTTATTTGGTAGAGGGGAAAAGGCCTGTTATAACTTAGTCTAAGTCCTGCCCTGCTGAAAGGATTATCAGTATTTAGGATCATTTTAAGGCTTAAAATATTCATGTTAAAATATTCATGTTTAACATATACTCAGAGCTGGACTTAGACTTGTGGTCCTTATCTATAGTATACATCGGGCCTTTTCCTCTATCGAAAACCTACATGTAGAAAATATGATGCCTAAGCTATAACAGGCCCTTCTCCCCTACACCAAAAATACATGTAAAAATGCAAGGCCCTAAGCTAAAAGCTCGTAAAGCCAGGCCCTAAACTGCAACTGGTTTATAACGCGCCCAAATCCCGCACATTCTTTATTAATCGACACTAAAACACAACTTATTCTTTACGTTAAAAACAGTAAATTATACATAAAATAAATTAATTAAAGGGGTGTTCGACTTAAACAGAGCACGATCAAACACGAGAGGCCGCGCGTTATACGGTAGCGAGGCGATCAATTTCCATCAGTAAAGCCAACCTCTATAATTAAATCATTAAAGAAGGTGTTCAATAAAGTTTTTACTGTACTTTAATTGCTGTAATAGGGTGGAAGGTTGCATGGACAGATAAGCGAAGTCATAAAGGTGCAGAGGGAGATTTCGTTATGCAACAGTAATTCGCCCATTTGTACACATAATGATCAATGAGCAAGAATCGCAGATAACTAAAATCCCAGTTGACATGGACTGACACATCTATTTTGTCTGATATTGGCAAATGACACTGGACCAAGTCATTTGACAGATGAGGCCATTGTTCTCTAGAGACACCGGACACAGTCGAGTGAAGTCTGGGATTTTCAAAATGTTCCATTCATTTAAGTAAATTTTATTATTATTATTATTATTATTTATTAAAACTTCCGTTAAAAAAAAACGGTAAAATAATTTTCTTTTAATTTACTTAGAATTATCTTGTTAAATTTAATTGTAATTTAGATAATTGTGTTTATGTTTTAATGCTTTTTTTTCGTGTTTTTGCGCGCTTTAAAAATAATTACTTCCGAACCTCTGAACAACGGCCACTGAGAAAATGCCGTTGTTTGGAGGTTATAGCTTGTATGAATTACAAAAAAGAAAAAATGGCCGCCGTTTAGAGGTGTCCGTTATTGGAGGTCGGTCCGTATTTTGTAAGTTATTAATAGAAATATTTGATTAATAATTCATAAAATACATTTAAATTCAGGTAACAAAAGAAACAAACAAAATTATTACATAAAACTTAAAATTTTTAAAACTTTCTTTAAATTTCTTTACATATCAATTATTATTATTTATTTATTAATTATACTTATTATTCTTTAAGGCCATTCAAAATTACGGCCTACTATTTGATAAAATTTTACATTAAAAGGTCTATAAAAGTCTCTTAATCTCTGAATGGTAGAAGAAGATATGGTAGGATGGGTCCTGCCTTTAGTTTTACCTAAACAATGAGGATTACCATTGCCCTCGGACTTCTTCAAACAAGGGAACCCCTTAGTTTCATTAAAATAAAAATGTTTATCGCTGATAATTCTTTTAATATCTAAAAAATCTTGAACACGTGCCATCTCGCCCGCGGGATCATTAATCAGATTCTCCCCGCTTACAAAGTGTATCTGCCTCAATGTAAAGAATCTCAGCCACCAATCTAAATATCGAGCGTACACTCCCAGTCGTATGGCACTCCACGTGGTGTCAACTAATCCTGTTGAAGCATTCAGTAATGCTAGTGTATCGAAAGTTCCAGTATCCTGTTTCTTGCTGGCCGTCTGCGTGTAGTCGGAAATAGCTCTTGTGACGGGATCACGAACAACAACTAACAGTTTAACGTTGGGTGACATGGCATGAATTCTCTCAGGTACCTCTTTAGTTATGAAATAGCTGGGAGTCTTCTCCATGGTGATCTGTGTGGCCAATGTTGGTGGCATCTGTTGCCTAGAATAGAACATAAGAAAAAGAAAAAAAGATTATACTTTTCAGTGTTAATTTCGCCTTCTGGGGGTTGCGGGTTGCTTGTAAATCTTTTATCTATTTTTAAGTTAAAACAAAGAGGAAAGGGAAGAAGCCACGCTCGTTTGCTTCTACTGAAAAATGCCATTGTTTTAATAAATAGAGATCTTATTCGCGACCTCTAGCGGGAATGTCGAAAGCTCGCGTGGAGATTTTTAGCGAGTAAAATAACTAGAATGCCTCTTTATTAACAGAAATAACATTAATTTACGGGGATAGTAGCCCCCTGACATTAATTTATTAAGGGGGCCACGACTCTAGATGATAAAGTAATTTTTAAAAAGTCATCATTAAATACCATATTAACTAAAATAATAGTCTGTATGCTTGTGTATAGGCCTACACTTTCAACATTAGCCTAGACATAGTTAAATAGGGCCTCGCTTCATCCCCAAAAAGATTTAACATCCAGTATTATCTGATGGAGAATTTAGGGCCTTTAATAAATCCTTTCATACGTTACACTCGTCATTCATCCTCCTCCTCGTGTAGGCCCTACTTTTTCCTGTACTTAACACAGAGATAAGTAAAGATGCCCTCCCTTAAAATAAATCTGATCAAACTAAACTATAACCTTGATAAAAAGCCAACACTTAAATACATTTGAAAACTTATTTCCAGTAACAACAACATTATAAATTTAACAGATAAGAAGATAATAGAAAATTTTCAAAAAATTCTAGAGATACTCAAAGTGAATTATTTTCAAGAAAAGCCCCAGAGAAATAAAAATAGAGGGGGGTGGAAGAAGTTCCTTACAAAAACACAATTCTTTCTTTTTCCTCTCTCTCTCTCTCTCTCTCTCCTTCTTCTCCTTCTAAGAACGAACCTTACAAAACAAGCAAGTTTTGGACCAAGCGAGAGAAGGAAAAATAGAAAAATCTAGCGACTTGTATCGACCCAACTTTCCTCCCTTTACTAACACAAAATGGGAATGCCAGTCGCACATAATGTTGCATTTTATCTAATTTCTTTCTTCATTTCTTTGCCACATTATTTATTACACAAATAATTTAATTTCTTTCCTACAATTTTCTTTATTTTTTTTTTTAAATAATAATAATACAACAGTTTAAATTCATTAGAAAATCATGAGCTAAAACCAGTTTCATTGCTTGCTTCATTAAGAAACAGGCATTCACACTTTAATTTCCTATATATTAAATCAATGGGCATTTTACAGTTTGACTGCCTATTTATCATGCATTCATAGTTTTAGTACTTATTTAATAAATAAAATAATCAAGAATTTATAGTTTCATTGCCTATTATTACAGTTTTAGTACCTATTTATCAAGAATTAAACCTATAAAGTGCCTGTAATATTACCTAATATAGGCATTTTACAACTTCAGTGCTTATTCACAAAATATTAAGCCTATAAAGTGCTTAAAAGAGTACTTATTATAGACACACTTTATAATTTCAGTGCCTATTTATTAAAAGTGAAGCCTGTAATGTGCCTATAACAGTACCTGTTATAGGCATTTCACAATTTAATTGTCTATTTATCAGAAATTAAGCCTGTAAAGTGTCTGTAACAGTAACTATTACAGTCATTTCAATTTAAAAAGGCATTTTTATTGCTATTTATTAAAAATTTGGCATTGCTGTACTTATTATTTCTTCAGGAAATGCCTATTTGTAAAATATATATATATATATATTTTTAATTAAAAGAAAATATTTGTGAATAAGTTTAATTTAATTTTAATTAATTTAAATAAAATTTTATCTTAAAGGAGATTATAAACAATTTAAATATTTGCTTTAAAAAATTTTTTAAAGTTCAGCATCAATTTTTAATTATAAAAACATCAAATATTGATGTTATACAATTACTTTATGTAGCAGAATAAGGTAGGAAATTCATTTTAAAAAAAAAAATTGATTTAAATGTTGAAAAATTGATAAATTAATTGGAAATTTCAGAAAATAAGTCATTTAATTTTATTGTAAAATTGTTTTTATAGAAGATAATTAATTAATTATACTTATTTTAAAATATTTTTTACTATAAAAATCTGCATAAGGTACCTAAATTTAGTACAGCACAGCAATCCAGCTTGTTGAATTTAGATCATTTTTACTGTTATTTGGCATTAAAAATCTGTATAAAAAACTCTATAAATGTTTAAAAATTAATAATTACCACGCATTAATTAATTAACTTTACTTATTTCTTGCATATTTTACTATAAAATTCCATTTAAAGTATCTAAATTTAGAACCCGCGCTACTCAACGAGCTAAATTATAAATAAACTGTAATTTTTTACACTTATCTGACAGTAAAAAAAAAAAACGTAAAAACACATAAAAACGTTACAAACGTTTAAAGAATTTAATTTTTGAACGGAAATTAATATTTTTTCTTACGAAAACTTCATCTTTTCTTGCCAAGGTTCACGTTCTAAGTCACGTATTTTCGTGTTTAAAATTCATATGTTTTTAATAAAAAAATAAAATAAAATTGATTTTAATATTCATAATATACATTTAAATTTTTCGGGTGTAGCTCGACATTGTGTATTGATGAAAAAATTCAATTTTCGCAAAATGATTTTTCAAGGCAAAATGCACATATATTGAATTTTTCAATCTTCCATCAAGAAGAAGAAGTAGAGGGGGAGGGGCGGAAGAATAAAAATATAAAAGAAGAGAAAAAATCAACTCGTCTCTCTATATAAAATGGGTCTTTTAACATTCTTCTCGTCAAACTGAGTATAAAATTTTCACTAAAAATAAAATACAAGCCATAGAAAACCATATAAAAAAAATGAAGAAGGGGAAAAAATGTATTCCCCTCTTAAACATAATTAAAATTCGATTCCGTAAAGAATCGGAGTGTTTAGTTATTTACAGCATTCCTAATTTTAATTAGAAAGTTAATTAAAATCAATTCTTAATTGCTAATTAACAGAAAAGAAAATTAAAGCTCTGACAGTATTGATTCTTGATATATCCTGAAGCAAAAAAATAAAAGAAGAAGAAGAAGAGGAGGAAGAGGAGGAGGAGAGGAAGGATAAAAAAAAAGATCTGTACAAAAATTTGTTTTTAAAAATTTTACTCACTTTTATATAACATAATAACGTTACAGTCTACTGAAAATAGCAATAAATCAACCCCTCCTTTAACTTTGACACGTTAGAAACAAATTTATATTGATAAATTACTGATAAAGATAGAACCTTAGAACACGGGAAAAAAACATGTAAACTGATAAATATCGAGCCTTGAAACATGTAAAAAATACGTCACGTGATGAATATTGAGCCTTATAGTAAGAAAAATGACAAAGATCGAGCCTTATAACATGTAAAATGGCAAAGATCGAGTCTTAGAACACGTAAAAAACACACAAAATAGTAAAGATTGAGCGTAACATGTAACGAGGTAAAGATAGTAACACTTAAAAGACGTGTAAAATGATAAAGATCGAGGCTTATAAGACGTAAAATGGTAAAAATAAAGCCTTGTGACAAGTGAAAAGAACACGTAAAATGATAAAAGTTTAAGCCGTAAACGCAGGAAAACAAAACTTGTAAAATCACAGTAAAAATATGACATTTACCTGTACCATTCCATCCCACGGCGATAATACCTATCAAAGAAATGAATTTCAGGACCCGGCGCTCTTACGTCAGGATGCAAACGTAAGAATTCCAAAAGGGCTCGAGTACCGCACTTCTTAACACCAATAATTAAAGCTTGAGGAAGTTTCCTTAAAGGATAACCGGATGCCGAATAAGTTCTGTTAATAACCTTCCTATCATTTTCTTCTAAGCTGTTTGCTTCGATCCTTTCTTTAATTCTTCTCGGAAGCCAACTACGGATAACATAATCGGCGTGTTTGGTCGGCATCTTGCGATGCTTCGAAGGATCTTGAGGAGGCTTGGAAGATTCTAAAGGTGCGTTACAGCAAAAATAGATGTACCAGCTGTAGGACAGTAAGAGAGAGCACGTTAGCGTTAGAAGGGCTAAAGTATTTGGTACACTACGCTTGGAGACACGCCTCTCCATGTCTTTTTACATGCGCCTCATGTTGTGGAGGTTCACACCTATCCGTACCTAAGGCAACAATCATCGCTCATATTTTTGACAATTTTTGTTTTTTGTGTGTTTTTTATGACCACGGCCTCCTCCTCCGCTGTTTCATCGCTGCATTTTTCTAATCCGTAGAATCCCAGGATTGTATTTTATCCCGACGGACATTTTGCACGTATCCTGATAGATGCTGGGTGTAATTTTCTGTAGGAGAACGGATCGCGCAGTTGCCAGCTGTACGAAGTTAACCTTACAGATAGCGTTCGATCAATAAGGGTCGGCGGCCGAACGGCGCACGGCTAAGATAGCGGCGCCTCTAGTGGCTAGAAGTGGAAACCGAAATGACTCAATCGCCTGCCGGTTGATCTTAAACGATACTCCTGTCTAATTTGGACTTATATTATTAACGTTAATTATTTTAAAGGAAGTTTTTTCGAACTTGAATCATTTAATCACTTTATAATTTTTATTTATTTATTTATTTTTTAAATTTGATTTATAGATATATCCCATAATCCTAATGGAACGATCATGCGCTGTTAAACATGTTGCCAGAAAAAAAAATTGATAACAATAATAATAATAATAATAATTCGAATTTTTCGCTGAAATTTTTTGTTTTTATTTATTTATTTATTTATTTTTCTTAATTTATTTATTTATACGTTAAATTTTTCTTCGAATTTTATTTTATTTGCTTGTTTTTTGCCGATATTTTTTTTTCGTTTTATTTGCTAAATTTATTGAAATTCGTTTATTTCTAATTAAAAATAGTCTTTTTTATTAAATTTTTACTTTTATTTGCTAACTTTTCTTCCGAATTTTGCTTTCATTTTCTAATTTCCGAATCAAATTTTTTATTTATTCATTGATTTTTGTTTCAAAGTTTCCTGTTTTTTTCCTCTTTTGAATTTTTAAAACTATAAATCAAGTCTCGCTTTGAGCTTTTTTTTATTGGTTCCCCCCCTAAAATTTTCGTATAAGTCGAACCTTCTATAATGGCTACCTCCTTACAAAGACCACCTCTAAAACGGCTGCCATTTTTTCGGGAATGTTTTTTTTTAATGCATCCAAATATAACCTCCTAACAACGGCCATTTCTTATGTTCCCGTCAGTGGCCGTCGTTCGGAGGTTTGGCAGCAATAATTTCAATTTCTTCAATTATTGGCCAAATTTTTTTCGAATTTTCCCATGTTCGTACCTATCAAATCCCTCCTTTTATTCTTCTTCTACGAATTAAATAACTGAATTAGAATAAAATTAGTTGCTTTATGCATCCCATAAAACAAGAAAATACAATTTTATGTGAAAAATAATTAAATTTAATCATGTTTTAATTCATTTCTTTAAAAAAAAGCGGAATTCGGACATGCTTTCCAACCGGTAGATTGCCAATCTTTTCTGGATTCCTGGATTCTCTATTGTATTTTTTTTTCACATTTTATTATAGTTTATGCATTTTTGCAGTTTTCTAAGGTTGAAGAAGTACAGTACCTCATAAGTACAGTACCTCTAGCACGTTAGAAGATTGTTGCAGTGTTCTAAGATTGAAGAAGTACCTCAAAAGACTGTTCTGTAGTACCATTAGAAGATTACTGTACTGTTCTAGGTTGAAGAAGTACTTCAGAAGACTGTTCTTTAGTACCTTTAGAAGATTGCTGTAGTGTTCTAGGTTGAAGAAGTACTTCAGAAGACTGTTCTTTAGTACCTTTAGAAGATTGCTGTAGTGTTCTAGGTTGAAGAAGTACTTCAGAAGACTGTTCTTAAGTACCTTTAGAAGATTGCTGTAGTGTTCTAGGTTGAAGAAGTACCTCAAAAGACTGTTCTTTAGTACCTTTAGAAGATTGCTGTAGTGTTCTAGGTTGAAGAAGTACCTCAAAAGACTGTTCTGTAGTACCTTTAGAAGATTACTGTACTGTTCTAGGTTGAAGAAGTACTTCAGAAGACTGTTCTTTAGTACCTTTAGAAGATTGCTGTAGTGTTCTAGGTTGAAGAAGTACTTCAGAAGACTGTTCTTAAGTACCTTTAGAAGATTGCTATAGTGTTCTAGGTTGAAGAAGTACTTCAGAAGACTGTTCTGTAGTACCTTTAGAAGATTACTGTACTGTTCTAGGTTGAAGAAGTACTTCAGAAGACTGTTCTTTAGTACCTTAGAAGATTGCTGTAGTGTTCTAGGTTGAAGAAGTACTTCAGAAGACTGTTCTTTAGTACCTTAGAAGATTGCTGTAGTGTTCTAGGTTGAAGAAGTACCTCAGAAGACTGTTCTTTAGTACCTTAGAAGATTGCTGTAGTGTTCTAGGTTGAAGAAGTACTTCAGAAGACTGTTCTTTAGTACCTTAGAAGATTGCTGTAGTGTTCTAGGTTGAAGAAGTACTTCAGAAGACTGTTCTTTAGTACCTTAGAAGATTGCTGTAGTGTTCTAGGTTGAAGAAGTACTTCAGAAGACTGTTCTTTAGTACCTTAGAAGATTGCTGTAGTGTTCTAGGTTGAAGAAGTACTTCAGAAGACTGTTCTTTAGTACCTTAGAAGATTGCTGTAGTGTTCTAGGTTGAAGAAGTACCTCAGAAGACTGTTCTTTAGTACCTTAGAAGATTGCTGTAGTGTTCTAGGTTGAAGAAGTACTTCAGAAGACTGTTCTTTAGTACCTTAGAAGATTGCTGTAGTGTTCTAGGTTGAAGAAGTACTTCAGAAGACTGTTCTTTAGTACCTTAGAAGATTGCTGTAGTGTTCTAGGTTGAAGAAGTACTTCAGAAGACTGTTCTTTAGTACCTTAGAAGATTGCTGTAGTGTTCTAGGTTGAAGAAGTACTTTAGAAGACTGTTCTTTAGTACCTTAGAAGATTGCTGTAGTGTTCTAGGTTGAAGAAGTACCTCAAAAGACTGTTCTTTAGTACCTTTAGAAGATTACTGTACTGTTCTAGGTTGAAGAAGTACTTCAGAAGACTGTTCTTTAGTACCTTTAGAAGATTGCTGTAGTGTTCTAGGTTGAAGAAGTACCTCAAAAGACTGTTCTTTAGTACCTTTAGAAGATTACTGTACTGTTCTAGGTTGAAGAAGTACTTCAGAAGACTGTTCTTTAGTACCTTAGAAGATTGCTGTAGTGTTCTAGGTTGAAGAAGTACTTTAGAAGACTGTTCTTTAGTACCTTAGAAGATTGCTGTAGTGTTCTAGGTTGAAGAAGTACCTCAGAAGACTGTTCTTTAGTACCTTAGAAGATTGCTGTAGTGTTCTAGGTTGAAGAAGTACTTCAGAAGACTGTTCTTTAGTACCTTAGAAGATTGCTGTAGTGTTCTAGGTTGAAGAAGTACTTCAGAAGACTGTTCTTTAGTACCTTAGAAGATTGCTGTAGTGTTCTAGGTTGAAGAAGTACTTTCAGAAGACTGTTCTTTAGTACCTTAGAAGATTGCTGTAGTGTTCTAGGTTGAAGAAGTACTTCAGAAGACTGTTCTTTAGTACCTTAGAAGATTGCTGTAGTGTTCTAGGTTGAAGAAGTACTTCAGAAGACTGTTCTTTAGTACCTTAGAAGATTGCTGTAGTGTTCTAGGTTGAAGAAGTACTTCAGAAGACTGTTCTTTAGTACCTTAGAAGATTGCTGTAGTGTTCTAGGTTGAAGAAGTACTTCAGAAGACTGTTCTTTAGTACCTTAGAAGATTGCTGTAGTGTTCTAGGTTGAAGAAGTACTTCAGAAGACTGTTCTTTAGTACCTTAGAAGATTGCTGTAGTGTTCTAGGTTGAAGAAGTACTTCAGAAGACTGTTCTTTAGTACCTTAGAAGATTGCTGTAGTGTTCTAGGTTGAAGAAGTACTTCAGAAGACTGTTCTTTAGTACCTTAGAAGATTGCTGTAGTGTTCTAGGTTGAAGAAGTACTTCAGAAGACTGTTCTTTAGTACCTTAGAAGATTGCTGTAGTGTTCTAGGTTGAAGAAGTACTTCAGAAGACTGTTCTTTAGTACCTTAGAAGATTGCTGTAGTGTTCTAGGTTGAAGAAGTACTTCAGAAGACTGTTCTTTAGTACCTTAGAAGATTGCTGTAGTGTTCTAGGTTGAAGAAGTACTTCAGAAGACTGTTCTTTAGTACCTTAGAAGATTGCTGTAGTGTTCTAGGTTGAAGAAGTACCTCAGAAGACTGTTCTTTAGTACCTTTAGAAGATTGCTGTAGTGTTCTAGGTTGAAGAAGTACTTCAGAAGACTGTTCTTTAGTACCTTAGAAGATTGCTGTAGTGTTCTAGGTTGAAGAAGTACTTCAGAAGACTGTTCTTTAGTACCTTAGAAGATTGCTGTAGTGTTCTAGGTTGAAGAAGTACTTCAGAAGACTGTTCTTTAGTACCTTAGAAGATTGCTGTAGTGTTCTAGGTTGAAGAAGTACTTCAGAAGACTGTTCTTTAGTACCTTAGAAGATTGCTGTAGTGTTCTAGGTTGAAGAAGTACTTCAGAAGACTGTTCTTTAGTACCTTAGAAGATTGCTGTAGTGTTCTAGGTTGAAGAAGTACTTCAGAAGACTGTTCTTTAGTACCTTAGAAGATTGCTGTAGTGTTCTAGGTTGAAGAAGTACTTCAGAAGACTGTTCTTTAGTACCTTAGAAGATTGCTGTAGTGTTCTAGGTTGAAGAAGTACTTCAGAAGACTGTTCTTTAGTACCTTAGAAGATTGCTGTAGTGTTCTAGGTTGAAGAAGTACTTCAGAAGACTGTTCTTTAGTACCTTAGAAGATTGCTGTAGTGTTCTAGGTTGAAGAAGTACTTCAGAAGACTGTTCTTTAGTACCTTAGAAGATTGCTGTAGTGTTCTAGGTTGAAGAAGTACCTCAGAAGACTGTTCTTTAGTACCTTAGAAGATTGCTGTAGTGTTCTAGGTTGAAGAAGTACTTCAGAAGACTGTTCTTTAGTACCTTAGAAGATTGCTGTAGTGTTCTAGGTTGAAGAAGTACTTCAGAAGACTGTTCTTTAGTACCTTAGAAGATTGCTGTAGTGTTCTAGGTTGAAGAAGTACTTCAGAAGACTGTTCTTTAGTACCTTAGAAGATTGCTGTAGTGTTCTAGGTTGAAGAAGTACTTCAGAAGACTGTTCTTTAGTACCTTAGAAGATTGCTGTAGTGTTCTAGGTTGAAGAAGTACTTCAGAAGACTGTTCTTTAGTACCTTAGAAGATTGCTGTAGTGTTCTAGGTTGAAGAAGTACTTCAGAAGACTGTTCTTTAGTACCTTAGAAGATTGCTGTAGTGTTCTAGGTTGAAGAAGTACTTCAGAAGACTGTTCTTTAGTACCTTAGAAGATTGCTGTAGTGTTCTAGGTTGAAGAAGTACTTCAGAAGACTGTTCTTTAGTACCTTAGAAGATTGCTGTAGTGTTCTAGGTTGAAGAAGTACCTCAGAAGACTGTTCTTTAGTACCTTAGAAGATTGCTGTAGTGTTCTAGGTTGAAGAAGTACTTCAGAAGACTGTTCTTTAGTACCTTAGAAGATTGCTGTAGTGTTCTAGGTTGAAGAAGTACTTTAGAAGACTGTTCTTTAGTACCTTAGAAGATTGCTGTAGTGTTCTAGGTTGAAGAAGTACTTCAGAAGACTGTTCTTTAGTACCTTAGAAGATTGCTGTAGTGTTCTAGGTTGAAGAAGTACTTCAGAAGACTGTTCTTTAGTACCTTAGAAGATTGCTGTAGTGTTCTAGGTTGAAGAAGTACTTCAGAAGACTGTTCTTTAGTACCTTAGAAGATTGCTGTAGTGTTCTAGGTTGAAGAAGTACTTCAGAAGACTGTTTTTTAGTACCTTAGAAGATTGCTGTAGTGTTCTAGGTTGAAGAAGTACTTCAGAAGACTGTTCTTTAGTACCTTAGAAGATTGTTGCAGTGCTCTAAGATTAAAGGAGCACATCAGAAAACGACAGTAACAGCTTCTAAAGTAGAAAAAGTCATCATTACTTTAGAATCTTTAAGGAACCATTGATTTAAATTAGCAGAAGAAAATAATTAAATAAAAACAGAAGAGAAAATGACAAAATTTGAGTCATAATTACAGAAAAAAAAGACTTTATAGAAGTGTCATTTATTTGATAGTAAGTTGATTAGGGAAGAAGGCAAAGGAAAATCTTTGAAGAAATTGTTAATTTACCAAATGAGAAACGACACTTTCACGAACAAGTAACAATCAAAACTTGTTTATTCTTTTAAAAGTCATCTTTCTAATTTCTATCTGCATTATAAAATTATCCAGTTAATGACTTCATCTTGTCTTTTTTTATGCTACTACCTTGTATTAAACATTAGTGGCTGTACATTATATTACATTAGTGCATACATTGGGTAATTACAAATGCATAAATTAGCATTTCAATTATCCGAATAAACGTTTACAGAAATTAACGTTCGAGATTGGGCTAGAATTGCCGAAAAATTGGGCTGGAAAAACTTTATTCAAAATTGGGTAAGAGCAGCTGGAAAATTGAGCTTAAATAACTGCAAAATTGGGTTAGAAAAACATTAAAAATTAGGCTCGAAAGCTTAAAAGTTGAAGGGAAAATAATATAAAATTGGGCTAAAGTAACTAAAATTGGATTAGAAAAATATTAAAAGTTGGGCTTGAAAACTTCAAAATTAGGCAAATAATATTATGAAATGAACTAAAATAATTGTAAAATTGGGTTACAATAACTGTAAAAATTTGGCAGAAATGAATTTTTTATAAAATGGATAAGAACAGAATGAGAATATCACATTATAAATTTAAGCATAAGCCCAATGTTATAATGCATTTAAAGCCCAATTTTTCAGTTATTTTCATTCCCAATTAATTTTATTATCTCCATAACAAAATTTAGCATAAAGCTTACGCGAAGAGCAGACATAAATTCAATTGAAGCCATTTGAATGACCCCATTTTTGGAAATAAAACGTCAATTCCCAGCAAAAAAAAAAAGAACTGGGCATGGCACAGTTTTTTCGTTAGATATAAACAGTTTATTTCGAATTTAAGCATTTATTTTATAAATATTTATTGAAAATAAAGAATTTAAAACGTTTTTTCTTCTTTTTTAGATTTTTCAACTTTATTTTCTAGGGGGAGGGAAATGAAAATTCAATGCCGGAGGCATTTCTCTTCCAACACTTCTTAGTAATAGCGTGTTACTAAAAATAGCAAAGTCAACCGATTATTTTCTTTAAAAATATTCAAAAATTTGAGGGATTTTTTTTGTTGTTTATAACACTAAAAACTATTCATTGACCAGTTAAATATTTAATTGTGTTCAATTCAAATATTCCTGAGCCGTATTCATTTGAATAATCCATCAACTAATTGTTAGATTGGCGACGAACGGGGGTCGAATTGGATACAATATATCTAATTAATATATAAAGGATCCAAATATCATTTAGGTTCCAAGTCATAATTGGCCCATCTAGTTTTGTAAATGACATTATTCTAGTTAAGTTTATATCCAATATACATACAACTATATCAGATTTTACATGCGGATTATAACGGCATAAATCCTCTTAAAATGTGGAATTTATATATTAATTGAAGGTTTTTTATTGTTTAAACGCGTCCTTTTCTATCCAATTTAGTAGCACGTTCCGTTTTATGGGCAGAAAAAAATCGACGTAATCAGAGAAATGAGCTTTTCTTTATAGGGGGATCGCGATCTACTGGTTGAAATTATTTATTAAATAAAATTAAGCGTATTTTTACAGAAATTTTAAAGTCTTGCTTCAAAATATGAACTGTATCCTTGCAAAAAGTATTAGTTTACCTAAAAATGTAAATTATAGAATATTTTGTTCGAATTTTGACAATTAAAGGCGTATCAAACTCATTAATTATTATCAACCCTAACAAATAGCTTGTACTTTTTAAAACGCAAATTGAAATTGATTTAAACTGTAAAATTATAAAATATATACATTAATAATTGTTTCTCCATCTATTTTAGTTGCATGCTCCATTTTATGGGCAGAAAAATCGACGTAATCAGAGAAATGCGCTCCCCATTTCAGGGGATCGTGATCTACCGGTTGAATTTATGTATTAAGAGAAATTAAGCTTTTAACCGGAAATTTTAAGAGTTTTGCTTGAAATCTGAAACCAGATCCTTACATAAAGTAATAATTTACCTAAAAATGCAAATTATAAAAAAATTTACTAAAATTTCGGCAATTAACGGCATATCAAACTCATCGTTTATAACCAACCTTAACAAATACTTTTTAAACGCAAATTACAACCGATTTAAACTTCAAAAACTTAACGATTTATGAAATCACTAATCCTTTAAAGCTAGCCAATAAAATCTCTCGTATTTTTACAGTAATTCGACTTCGAATTTAGTTTTTTTTTTTTAATTACTCTTTCCGAGAGCTTCACGCGGGCTTTTCCTAATTTGAGTAAGTGCTCGAATTTACGTATAGTTGTCCTATCGATCAACAACAGAAGAGGAGGAACACACACACACAGACAAAAAAAAGGAGGAAGAAGGGATCTGAAAGGGGTGTAAAATCCGAAAATCCATTCATCATATGTCAGAATGAAGGATGGATTCTTCGCTGTCATTGTTAAGCAGAGGGACTTTATATGACATTATTCAGATCCTTCTTGAAACCCGAAGAACCCTCCTTTTTTTTCTCTTCCTTTGTGCTAATTGTCATCCATTATATCCTTATTTTAATCTTTAATATTTACAGGAGCAATTAATGGATACACCGGGCTTAAGGGCAGTATGTATTGCATTTCTGTATATTGGTCTTCAGCCATTTTGTCCTCCCCCCTCTCACTAAAAGACTTTGCTCTTCCATGTATCATCTGAAATAATCCCTGGCCCAATGGATAGATTCACTGACTCATCGGCTTCTCTTCTTTTTATAGGGAAGATCGTCCCTAAATAATTGGTCCATTCTGGGTTAGGACATCCCACTGTGTCATTACCCAAGTTTGATCGTAATGATTTGGTCTTGTAAGTCATGATCTGGAAAGACATCCACGACGGAACCCAGGACAATGGAGCGTCACGTGACTCCAGATGTAAAGGCTATGGGACGACACGTGACTTCCGATACAGGCGGCTATCACGTGGTCTGTGTAAGCTTTTATATTTTTTTTTCTGTGCGCGCGCGATTGTTAGGGGATGATGTAACTGCTATTTTACTTTAAAGTGCCCGCATTTATTTGTAAGGAGGTAGCTTAATTGTTTGATTTTTATGGTTTCGCTGCGTTATTTTTCATTCCCGTTTAAATTTAAAGCGATTTATAAGTGCATTTGTTTCGGTGCTTGAAACTCTGGCAGCAATCGACGAGGCATTAACATAATCACACACAGATATAACCAGATAATAAAAGTAAATAGGGCTTATAAAACCGTAATTTACGGACCATAATGCTTAATTAAATAAGAAATAAATATAAGTTCGAGTCGTACGAGATCAATAGAAATTAGTTATGAATGCCCTTTTAAAGGCACATCAATTCAAAGTAGTGTCCTTCAAAGGCGTACATTAAACGGTGCCTTTACTTATTCCCAAATACAGAAACAAAGCCAAACCTCAACGCTTCCATTTTCCAAATGAGCTCGTTCATTTAGTCCCCAAAAAATACGCAAATCATTAGCCAAAGATTCGGAGATGATGGCACCATCACTCTGGAAACCGGGCTATTACTCAGCGCAAATTCACGAAGTGGAAGATAAAATACACATCAATTCGGATTTAAATAGGAAAATTTGATAATTTAATGGAAAAATAACCGTTGGTCACAATGGAATATGCCCATTTATCCGATGACGTACAGCCATTATTTCCTGTAAGGTTGAAAGCGCGCTCTTGTCACAGGAGATAATCCTTCTTGTGTATCGGGCATCTGTTAAATCCTGACTAATCCTTACATTATCTCTTTTGGCCACAAAAAGAGACTGTCCTTTCGCTTATGAATAATAAACGACTCGCACCTTTCAAAAAATTAGTTCTTGTTTTTTTAATTTTAATTTTAATCGTTCGATCCATTGATAAATTTCGGGCTCCTCTATCCGCCATTTTCCGCTTTTTTTAAATGTTAACGATTAAAAACCTTTATATAAAATAATTTAGAAGACAGAAGAGATTGAATAAAACGTCTTATGGTAGAGCTATGGTAAATAAATTAACATAAATCTATGGCAAATGGGGAAAATAAAGTGTAATCTATCTACACACCTATTTACTGTAGTAAATATGGAATATAAAGTATGGAAATCTATGGTAAATATGGAAAATAAAGTAAATAAATGGTAAATAAACTATATATATATATATTTTTTCAAAGAAACAAATCATAAATTATCGATACGTATGCAGCCGAACCTCTAGACAACGGCCACTGACCGTCGTTTAGAGGTTATTTTATATGCATTTTAGTTGTAAAAAATGACCATTTAGAGGTGTCCGTTATTGGAGGTTAAACTGTACGTATATATAAGAGATTTTTTTAATAAAAATTCTAATAAATATATATATAAATAAAGAGAAAAAATTTTAAAAAATGAAAGGAAACTGTTTCATTTTCATGCTGCAGCATCACTTCAGCCATAGAAAAAATCAATAAGAGGTAAAGATAGATGCATTTCTATGCTTCTATGCTAACATTTTACACGTTTATTTTATTATTTTTTAATTATTTAAGTGTATAAACTATTTATTTACATAATAAAATAAATTTATCTCCTTAAAGAACAAGAGGAGGGAGAGATTTTTCTCTTAATTTTCTTTATCGCGTGTTAATTTGTACGTAATTTTAAAGTAATTTAAACACTAAATATTAAAGATTTAAGGGAATTAAGAAGTAAAATTCTTTATATTTTTACTGGAGAATGATATCTGAAGCAAGTTACACGCTCAGTTTACTGTTGGAAGGATAAAATGGCTGTTAGAAAGGAGATTGAATGCGCTCGACATCGAACTGAAAGACTCAATCAGGATCCTTGTTAAAGCGATTTGTTGTTAATCCAGGATAAAAAAACAGATAAAATATCCTTTCATACATACAAATACATTCTTAAATATCGATTTAGAATATTTAAAAACTTTATAAATCATCCCTTGAAACGTTTTAAACATCATTAATCTTGTATATGAATATTGAAGATGACATATTGAAAATGAAGATGAATGACACTAGATATAGACGTTTTCTAAAATTATTTCAGCACCATGCTTCGTTGTAATGCGATATTTTAAGGCTTTGATCGTTGTATTTACTTTTAAAACAATTTTTTTTTTCTTTTAAATTTCAATTTTTATTCATTAAGAGTATGTTAGGAATGAAGGAGAGTAGTAGACACTTGATCTTTTCTAATAAAAATATCTTTGTTGCGAGATGTAAGAAGCGTAAAATATGCAGTTTTATAAGAAAATAATACATTTTAAGAGTTAAATATACCTTTAAAGTGATAGAAATTGAACTTAAACGTATAATTAGAACAGTAGAAACGATGAGTACTTTCGTGCTCATCACTTTCGAAAGTATGCAGTTGTTGTTCTCTCTCACACAAAAATATACACCTGTAAAGACTAAAAAACATAAAATATTCAATTTTCTAACAAAATAATATATTTTAAGGGCTAAATTTACCTTCAGATTGACAGAACTCGAATTCAAACATACAATTATTCCAGTAGAAACGACGAGCATTTCAATGTTCGTCACTTTCAAAACCGTGCAATTGCAACTCTGTAAAGTTTAAAAATCACAAAATATAGAATTGTACAGTTAAAACAACTCAAAAAGTAAGCGAAATTTAAAAATTTAGCTTTAAATTAACCGAACAAAAACAGCGACAGCTCCCATTTTCTAGAAGGAAAAAAGAAAACACAGAGAAGAATTTTGTAATGTGGCACGGAAAAATCGAGAGAATATTTGATGTAAATAAATATATATATATATAAAGGAACCCGAATTCTACAATCATGTAACCTCGGTGCATCAACAAACCAGACAGCAATGCAAAGATATTAAAGTTCAAAGAGCTTGACTAACAAGATTAGAAACGGTAGCATATACTAAAATCGATCCTACGTAGGTCCTAATCCTGACTCAGTTTTGTATGGAAATGTCTGTAACAGCTTGGAAATTTTAGAACATTCTAGGAAAAAAAAAAAGGTATAGGAGAGTCACCACCATCCAGAGAATAATTTCCAGACCAACGCTTTAACTTAGCATCACATGACGTCAGAATTGAAGCAAAGTCATGTGGTTCACAATAGGAATTAGTGGAGCCTACTCAATGATTGAAGAGGACCAGTGGAGTGGAAGAAGGGTCACTTTTACAACAGCTGGGTCTTTACAAACAAGGGTCAACCTCGTTGCTAAATATATAAATATATTTATAGGGAGGATAGAAGTGGCTAGGAAAGAAAGAAAGGAAAAAAAAAAGTCATTCTGTTAAAAAAATAAAGGAGGGGAGGAGGATTTTCGCGTGCAGAAAAATGGAAGAATGTTGCGTGATCGGTGATGGAAATAGTTAAATTCTCTTCCCCCCATTTAAATTCTCCTTTTTTTTATTAATTAATTGTGCCTTTTACTCTACGTTAAACTAGATTTATCGATTTGTAAAATTTGACGGATTGATTACTTCGCCTCTTCGTAATCTTTCTGGTTTATAAATTAAAAATTACCTGTAAAAAAACGAAGTTTTTAACGTTTTTTAGAACGTAAATAAGCGTTAAAATCTTTAATTCTTTCAGTTATATGAATAGGAATTAACGTTAAAAGGTCGTAAAGTGATCAATGAGTCGAGATTTAATATAGAGATCAATGGATTTACGGCGGTTTAAAGTGAATTAATTGATACATTTAATGAAGTTTAAGCATTTAAAGTAATTTTTAAAGCATCGATATTGTTATTTTTACAGTTTGTTTACAAATACAGCGAGTTTTACTGAAGTCATACCCCTTTTAAATTCAAGAACTGATTGGATTTTGAGATGCCCGGTCTCAAAATTCGATTTTTTACGAGAATTTCCAAAATCTTAACAAAATTCTTACGATATTTCTAAGCTCGATGGCTTCTAAATAAATTAATCCGCCATTAAACTTAGCCGAAATCAACAAGCGAAGGCGGAAGACGTCATAGAAAATCGAATGAAAACGACAGAAAAAAATTAATTTCACAATAAAATATAAGGCGAATTTTATTGCGGGGCGACGTATAAATTGATTTAAAGTTAAAAATTAAGTTAAATTTATCGGTTAGAGCTTATAAAACGGCATAAAAATCACGATCTGGTAGACGATTTATAAAAGAGATACGTCAACCGAGCTCATTCTCTTCTGTCGCATCTCGTTGGCAGAAACTATTGTTTCACGGTAGACTTAACATTCAACCATCGATTCTTAGTATCGATCGATGGCTGGAGAGAGATTGTGCACATTGTTAACTGCTGCCGACTTTAGGCCTCCCGCTAACCCTAATGTCGTAGTGCATTATTGATTAAACGACTCCGCCTGCTTCTGTCTAAGAGATGGAAGGAAGTAGAAAAGGTCCACCCAACTGATATCTCTCGGGACCTTAAAAGAAATCTCAGAGTTTACTTGCACACTACTACTGTAAAGGTCGATAAGCTATTGACTCGTACTGAAAGCCTTTGTTTACCTGATACTCCCTTCCAGTTGATATTAAGAACGTCTAGAGCGCTTCCACAGTAAAATGTTTAGAAATCTAAAGATCTATCGATTTAATTCCTTCAAGCACTTCTTTTATAATGCTCCTATACAGTACAGGATCTTGAAGAAGCTTAGAATAACGCTTAAGTTTGTATACTGTAAGTTGAGCCACGCTGCGAGTAACTCTATCAAACGATATACCTAATTTGGCTCCGTGTTTTTTAATCTTTAAGATCTTCCAAAATATTCTACACCGAAGCGCTCTTAAACAATGTCGTTAACAACGAAACGAAATTCAGAAGATCTTATCGAAAAAATGGGCCATTTTGGACCGGTTCCATCTATCTTAATGACCATACAAGCGATAAATACATCGGAAACAAGGCTAAGGATGGCATCCTTCGAGTTGAATAAAATTTGCAAAGATGCTACAACTCTAGGAATGGTTGTATTTATTGTGGACGTTAGAAGAAAAGCAGATGGTTCCACAGAAATAAAAGATATCTACAAGTTGTCGGATTGAAACGAACATCAAAAGAACAGAAACATTCTAGATTTAAAGAAGAGGAAGAAGAGGAGGAAGGTCTGTGTGCAATCGTTTCATCTAAATCGCTACATTTTTATTTTTTTTTTATTTTTATTATTTTATTTCTGTCCTTTCTTACTGTTCGATTCTTGAAGAGATTGAAAAAGCGTCTGAGAACCAATCTGAGAAAGATGAAAGGTTTCCGATAAAACGAATGATTCATGATCTACTTCTACTGGAGTAAATATCCCGCATATCCAAAACCATCGATCTTTCTTCTAAACTTGTAGGAAGTCGACAAAACAAAGTTTTCCTTTAATCTGTCGTTCAATTGAAGGATTTATAAATTCAAAAAATGAAAGGTTAATAAACCGATATTTTTTTTCGAATTAATTAATTAATTTGGCTACGTTTGGGCGAGTAATTTAATAAAACAAACGAAATAATTTGGCACAAAAAACAAAGATTGAGTCGCCATCTAGTAATCGCCTAATTTGGCTATATTTTGGCGAGTAATTTAATAACGAAAACAAAATAATTCGACGTAAAAGCCAGAGATTAAGCCGCCATCTTGTATTAAATCTAAAAATTATAAATTCATTTTAAATTAAAAAAAATTCTTAAAATATTATTATTAGACGATTAGCGATTGTAAACGATCATTTCAGCGTTTTAATCGCCAAAATATTTGAGAAAATCCGAATTAATTTATATTTAAATCGTAATTTCGAGACTTTTGTATTCGTCAATGGTCTTCGATGTGTACAATTCACGAATCAAAGGAACACTTAACAATGCGACAATCAATAGCAGAATGTCGAGAACTTGAATTTTATTTATTCAACGAAATCTATATTCATATTAAACAAATTAAATTTATTAATTACTAATAATATAATCTAAACACTAACGGCGCTATTGGCGCGATTCGTATAATGGGACTAAAAGCCAATATCACTAAATGAATGAATATGTATTATACTCTTTGTACTTACAAGTAATATCGAATTGCCAAGCAGGCGCGCGAGGCACACGCTCAGGGCCCTATAACTCGGGGGCCCCGATATTGGAAAGAATAAAGTTAAATTTATTGGTTTATAATGTAAAATTACATAGGTTACCCAATCTTCTGTGCTTAGGGCCGCTACTTACATAAGTAGTAGCTTGCTACAATGATACTATGTGCTCAGCAGTGCTCATAAGGGTTTAATGCCTTGTTTACTACATTAATTAGTCAGTGTTCACTGTTTCGTGACGGAAACAACGTACTAATTTTAGATCTTTAATATTATTAGTTTTAATACGAAACAAAATAATTCAATTTTTATTTTAATAATGTCTTCAATTTGCTGGTACTTTATCTAATTTATGAAATGTGCAAATATATTCTGCGTATTTTCAAAATTAATTTTATAATTAAAACTTGTATGCATTTAATCCCAAAGAATTTCCTTTGCTTGAATTTTGTACCATAAAAAACATTTTATAATTATCAATATTTGATGTTTTTAATGTTAAATGTACTTTAGTTACTGTATTATTAATGTATTACTTTACTGTATTGTTTATATATATATATATACCTATGTTACTGTATTACTTTATTATATTGCTTACTACTTTACTATACATTACTTATTGTACTGTCTAAACTTACTGTATTAATCTTCTATATTGATTACTACTTTACTGCACATTATTTATTGTACTGTATTATTTTACAGTACATCAGTGTACTAATTTATAAATGTATTCAAGTGCAAATTGTTACAAGTTTAGTAATATTTTCAATAATTCTAGAATTAGCAAATCATAATTCTGATTTAATCTGTTTTGATTATTACATTCCAAGAAAAGTTATCCTTTGAGTAAAGAGCGATGAATGATGACATTTCAAAGGAAAATCTTTTTAAAATTCGTGTAGAGAGGGCTTAAAGATTAAAATCAATGCTGTAAAATTTGTCATTTCAGTAAATCTTCCCTAGAAATTAATGGAATAAAATTTAAAACCCGGCAACACTAATGTAAAAAAAAAAAAATGTTTTTTCCCCTGAAGAAAATAATGAAATAATATGATCGATATCAATTTATAAATTGAAAATTCCTTTAGAACTTTGCTTTCAAATTTAATTTTCGGTCTTTAAAATGCGATAAAGATATTGGTATGGGGGAAAAAGTTAGGCCCTTTTGTCGTTAAAAGCGCAATCTTGATGAAGAAGTAAATGAACAACGACGACTCTTACCCAACATTGATATGTAAATAAAGCGAGGGAATTAATTAAGTTGTCAGAAATGACGTCAATCGGAACATTATCAGACCACAGGGCACAGAAGGGTTGCCATGCTAATTGTAAGGATCCACACCGTCATGAGTCAAACGGCCATTTTCGAATAGTACAGAGCTGATTAATTTTATCAACTGAACTGATTTCTATTTATTTAACAGAATAAAACGTTTCGCGGTTTATTTAACAATTTAATTATCTTTTATTTTATTAATGTAATGAATTTTCATCATTTAAATAGCGGCAACATTCAAAGCATTTCGTGGATTTCAAAGAGCGATGGTATCGACCAATCAGAGTTCTTCGTTTCAAAATTTTAAATTAATCATTACAATAAATTTACTTCGCTTTTTAAAAATTTTTTAAAAAAATTATCAATATTTTTAAATATTTTAATTAATTTTATAAATTTATAAAAATTAAATTAATTAACATTCTTACTTTAAAGTAACTTTTAAGTTTAAAAAAAATTTTTTTACTTAAAATTTATCATCGTTATTGACATCTGGTGGAAGTTATTTGAATCATCGTAAAAGTAATCAATATTACTTAATTTTTTCTTAACTATTTTTTCTTCTAAATATTTAATTAATTCACTAATTTAATCGAGAATAAAATAAATAATAAATTAAAACTAAAAGTAATTAATCTAACACAAAATTTATAAAAATATTTTTAAATTCTATTTTAAAATTATATTGATAGATGGCGCATTATGTATAACACTAGCATCTAAAATATTACTTTAAAATTAAAAGTATTTACCGCAAAATTTTAATTATTTTATTTTATCAGAATGTTACTTTTCAAAATAAATTTTAATTAAAATTAAAAAAATATATTATTGACAGAAAATCCGAAAGATGGCATAACTATCGATCGATACTTCCATCGATACTGAAGGAACACGATCATGGCGCCATCTTCCGATTTAAAATATCGATTTTTTTTCTTTCTTTTCTTCCCGTTTGTTTCGTATTCTAGAAATTGAAAAACAATAAAGTAAAAAATGGAAATAAGACAGTAACAAAATTTAAAAACTATTTCTCTGGTAAAATTTGTAAAAGACATCACATCCTCTCCAGACGTAACTCAAAAAAACTTCTTATGGAGATTCGACTCTTATATAATGCGCAAATCAAATAAAACTTCAATTTACTTCACTTCAGAGATAAATTGAAAGAAGAAGAAGCGAGAGAAGAAAGGAAATTTAAAGAGTGAAAGTTGCTTCAGCCGTGTTTATTTTGTTAACTTTATCTACGTCAGTGATAGATACCGAAGCAAGATCCTTGATGCCGAGGATTAACAAGGATTACCGTGTTGAGACGAAAATGGCGGAGGGAAATATATCGCCTGTTCTTTGTTCTAAATGTAACATTACTTATAGTCGACTTGAGACAAGGAAAAAAATGAAAATGGACATTCAAAAAATAAAAATAAAAAATTCACCAAAACATAGTGATTAATTTAACAAATGTCTACCTCTTAAAATTATATATATTTTTTAAAATATTAAATAAATTTACTTTTCCTATTTTTATTCGTTTTTGTGTTCTGAAAAATAGTTTAACTTTTAAATTAAAAAAAACACGCCATTTTATTTTATTTTTTAATTATTTGCACATAAAGTATTAGTCTACTTAAGTACTTTTATTTCATTTTTGTTATCTAATTTAAGGATTAAAATGTCTGACGAACTTTAAAGTCTGCTAATGAAGTCTTAAATTGCTTTTTAATTTTAATTGATTTATGTTTCTACTCGTACAATTATGTCAATAGAAACCTTTTTTTACTATTATTATTAATTCCTACAGCAGGTTTACAGCCAAGAGGAAGAATTTTTTGTGCCCATAGTTGATTTGGAGGTTCCATAATGGAGTGATCCATAAGAGACAAACATACCACAATTTCTTTCATGATAGTAAGGAAGGCCCGTACATTCTACAAGATTTTAAAAATGTAGGATCCACATTTAAGGTCAAACCTGTTTATGACAGGGTCCAGACTCGACATATCAGTATTAAAAAACCCGTAAAAATTTACGAGGTTTTGAACCGGATTCGAACCCGGTACCTCAGAACGATAAGGTATAAGATAGCGCCTATACCAAATCAGCTATTCGCTCACGATACAGTAATAACTCTTATGAAACTTTTATGTTTTAACATTGTTTTTATATTTATAAATTCATATTTTAGGATAAAAATTTCCCTAGAAAAATTATCTATAAATCAATAGATTAAAAATTTAGGAAAATTTCATAAATAAATCATACATTTTAAGAGAATAAATTATATGGATTTTTTAGACAGATATAATTATATAATAAATTTTATTTATTTATTTTAATTTTTAAAATTTACAAGGGACTTTTCTACTTAAAATTTACGATACTTTTTCGTGTTTTGAGAGGGTTAAAATTATAAAACGTGGATAGAAACGGATCTCAGATTTACTTTCCTCGGTCGAAGAGGTAAAATAAATTTTTTAAAAAATTCCTAAAATTATTATTATTATTATTATTATTATTATTTTTCTTTTGTTGAGAAAAATCCAACATTTTTCTTAAGAATAGGGATAAAAAATATATGTGTAAAATTAGACACCGGTATCGTAGTATATCACGACTCAAAAGTTATTCCGAATCTTCTCACGTTTTAAGCAAGACTTTCATATATAATTACTTCTTCTTTGCTGGTCATGTTACCTTCTTGGTGTCAGATTATTCTAAAGAGGAAAAGAGGAACTAAGAAGCCAATTTCGCAAATGGAAGAAGAGAGAGAGGGGAAAAAAAAGAAATAATAAAAAATAAAAAATAAAATAAAATAAGGGTAGAAGATTGCCATAAAAATCTATCTCTAGTTTTTCTCTTAAGAAGGATGGAGGAGGGTGAAAGAGATAAAGAAAAAAAAGGTACACAAAAATTCGGAATTTAATTCTTCGCATGTTGTATTCTTTAAACATCATCCGAATTCACGTAATTAAATAAAGAATGATTCGAATTTATTGAAAGTTTCTTTCTTTTTTTTTTTTTTTTATTATATTTTTAACTTGTTATCCACACCGATGATTCCTTCCCAACTCGAATTTGGATCTTTGGTTATGGTTCTTTAAACTAGAGATCGATTGCTTCAATATGTCTACCACCAGAATTGAAATTCGCCTTGTCATCGAATAACAAAAGATTTTTCTTTTATTCTTTCTTTTCTTTTTTGTATTTCTTTGGTTAGAATTTTTTCGAATTTTTTTTTATTATTTATAAAGATTTAACTTGTCTTTAAATTAT
The DNA here is from genome assembly GCF_030686945.1 of Centruroides vittatus. Taxonomy (NCBI): domain Eukaryota; kingdom Metazoa; phylum Arthropoda; class Arachnida; order Scorpiones; family Buthidae; genus Centruroides; species Centruroides vittatus. The sequence continues at coordinate 730,733 of NW_027122665.1, read as the reverse complement.
TTAAAGTTTGTTAAATGGAAACTTTTAATTTCTGATAATTTGACTACTGTTATGCCATTATTTCTTGAGGGTTCTATCTGGTGTCTGTACGTAACGCTTTATATTTCTAGAATTTTTTAAATTAAAGTTTAGAATGATTTGCATATTATGCCATCAAAATGGTAATTATGTGTTTATGCATTGTTCGTATCTTTTATTCCCTCCGCCCTACTGGCACGACTAAGAAGGCTTTTTTAATCATGTTCATCGTTCCTGGCCCGTAATAGGGTGAACGGAATGATGAGGATTTGCTATGGTTCCTATGGTTTGGTAGGATACGGTCACGCAATATACGGGCTCCGCTAGAGGGGTTCCTCCCGGGGTCTTTCTATGGAAAAAAAACACCTTTTTGGGTATTACAAACGTGAATAAAACCCGAAAAACTTCACGTTGGTGAGGTGCGAACTCGGTGCCGGATCCCGAAAGCGGTAGGATGACGCCTAACCATCTTTAGTAAGTACTCTTAGTACCCGCCTTTTACTTAAATAAAGGACGGACATCCGGCCTTTATTCATTCTTTATTCCCATTTGAATCAGCATGATAATGGGACGGACGGACATCCGGCCGTCCTATCATCATGCTGATTAAAATGGGAATCGTTCTAAAGGTATTAACAATTTAGAGCGAGAACTATAGAAAATTTTAATATTATAAATATTTTTCCTATAGAAAGATAGGGAAATCTGAATGATCGGGGGTTAAACATGGCAAGGCAATCAATTTTGTACAGATTACAATTGTAATTTCGCAATTTTTACTATTACAAAATAGCAATAAATATATATATATATTTTTAATCAACATTAAAGTATATTGAACTTTACGATTCAAAGAAATTGTGCAAACAGAAATTTTATTGCTGAATTGCTTCGGTTCATCATCTTTGCCCTATAAACTGAAATTCACCAAATGGAAATCTGCAAAAACAATTCTAAAATTGTTTTTGCAGATTTCCGTAAAAATTCGTATAAAATAACCTGTAAACAACGGCCACATCCTAACAGCTACCATTTTTTAATGTTCCTTCAGTGGCCATTGTTCAGAGGTTTTACTGTATATAAAATGAAGCGGTTAAGGTCTCAGTCTACAACTCTAGAGGAGTCGAAATCGAATCCGGGCTCCTTCAGAGCGGTACTCTGGAGGAGCCCGGATTCACTACCCATTGTGGGCCTTGTCAAACCCACGATAGGTATGGGAAAAAAGGCCCTCTTAATATCCATAGGGTACCAAAAACGAAAAAATTTCCAAAAATTCCCCGAGAAAATGGTCTCCGCTGTTATCGACTGTACTTACGAAATTTAACTATTCTAAAAATGTTATTGGCATCACATAGACATTTCTACCCATTTAAAACCGGGCATTAATTTTAAATTTCGATTTTCGACTGGCTTTTCCAACAAAGTTTCCTTATTTATCTCACCTCCAGTAACGGTTATACCCATAATAATAAATCTTTATTATGTTGCAAACCTCAATAAAAATCTTTACTATAAAGTCCAGGTAATGGCCAACAACAGAAATAAACATTTTTTTGTCAATGTGGCATCAATTTATCCATATATTTTTCTCTTCTATTATTCCCAAAATTAATTTTGAAGAGTACCCTCGATTTCCTTCCTGCTTTTTCTCCCCCCCTCACCCGGGATTAAATTCATTTATTACGTGATCGGGTCTTATTTTTTCCCTGTTCATTCTTAATTAATCAAAGCCACAAGGTACTTTTAGTGTAAGAAATAACCATAGAAAAGATAAAAGGAGTGTCAGCAATAAACGTGTTTTCTTGGATCAACAGTCGAACCATCAACAAAGAGATTGATATAATGACTCCTTTCTCTCATAAAGTATCCAATGGGAAAGGAAGAAACAAAACTGTTTTCACGCTGTGTTAGAAAATAAGTGCATTAGTGTAAAGTTGATCGATCATTTTCTACATTTTTTACTTTCTAAAATTCCAGGATTTAAGACGTTTAGAAATTTAAATTTCTAATGTAACTTGTAATTAACTCTCATAAATGGGCTTGCGTGTAATAATGGTTCTGTAATTATATTAAAAAGTAAAAAAGAAAGCGAATTTGGGAAGTTACTTCTCAACAAATCGATCGCGATCTACTAGTTGAAAAGCTAATGTCTTTTTTCTCGTTTAAAATGTATTGTAATGAGCAAATTAATAATTCAACGGTCGATCGCGAACTACTAGTTGAGAATATATATTAACAATTTCTGGCTTTATTTCTACTAGTTGGATTGCTACTTTTTTTATTTAAAATGTATTTTAATGTACTGGATATATAATTTAACAGTTGATTCGCGAGCTACCGGTTGAGTAATAGTATATAAACAATTTCTGGCTTCCTTCCAAAAAAAATTTAAAAACAATTCAACACGTTAATTTGCTAAACCGAATAACTACCTAACAATTAGCTTACGAACCACTGGTTGAGCCATACTATTAACAATTTCTGGCTTTATTTCGAAACAATAGTTTAACCGCAATTAGTTCGCGTTCTACTAGTTGGATAGCTATTGTCCTTTTTCTAATTTTGAAATGCATTGTAATAAACTGCGTAAACAATTCAACGGTTGACTCACCGTCTATTAGCTGAGCAATACTATTAACAATTACGGGATTTATTTCAAGCAACAATTAGTTCTCATTCTACATTTAAATAGTATTCTAGTAATGTCTTGCCCCTGTACATCATACTTTTCCTGATGAATAATCCAGTTTGTTGATAAATCAAGAGAAAAATAAAGTTTTTTTTTGTTTTTTTAAAATAAACTCATTTATTAAACTTTTTTTTATTATTATTTTTAATTCTTTCTGTGATTATCACATTGACTTTTTCATCTTTATGAATGGAATTTTAATATATTAAAAATTATTCATTTATTCAAGAATATATATATATATATATTTTTTTTTAATGAGACTAAACTTTAATTTCTTTATAAATTCATTAGTGTGTCATTAATTCGATGAGTAAATCCATTTAAAAAATAAAAAATAAAATTGTAGATTCCATTTTCTTTAATAAAGTAGTGTTTTTTTGGTTCCTTTTTAAAAAGTTTTTAAGCCTAAATATACCTTAAAATATAGGGGGGTGTTTTTTTGCAGATTTTATTTATATTTTTAATTATTTAAAATTAACTTTTACAAAAATGTAGATAAAATTTAATTATTAATTGTTATAAAATTTATTTACAATACTTTATTTGAAGAATTTATAAAAAAAAATGGAGACAAATAAAGTTTAAAACATTAAAAATTAGTGTAAAAACGGATTTTTTTTTTAAAGGTTAAAACAATTTTTTAATATAAATTTGACGAATTTATTCAAATAATAATATTTAAAAAAAAATTAGTAAAACCTGTGTAAGCCGGAATTACGTAGTATCGAATATTTTTTCCGGTTTTCCAGGTTCCGTTTCGGACAGGTTTTACTGTATTTCGGGGCTTATTTTTAAATTAAAAAGAACTGAAAATGTTTGATTGTTTTAAATTAAAGCTTCTTTCCCATTTCAAAACATTTGTCAGATAATCGAAATCGATTATTGATCGCATAAATAATCAATCTGAACATATCAATATTTTATAATTAATTATTCAAAAATATTAGTTTTTAAACGATTAACACGACATTTTCAAATTTGAAAATGGTAAGAAAATTGATGAAAATTTGATTAAGTTTTATAAATTTATCTTAAAAAGATGCCAATAAATATCTTTAAAATGTTGACAATATTGTCGCTAGGCTTTCCTGTATTCTTTACTCGTTTTCATTCCTAATAATTACCACCATTGCCTCTGTCTTCAAATTAGTTCGGGAGATATTAGAGGGTGGGGGCCATATCTCCGGAACCAAAAATCCGATTTTCTTAAAAATTTCTAGAAACATTTCCCCCAAATACACAAACCTCCCTGAAAAATTTCAGAAAATTTCGGCAAAAGGCACGGGAGTTATTAAGCCTCAAAATGGATAAAAAATCGTGTCTCACACACAAACACATCCATATGAATTTGATTAATGATTTTTACGAATGATTAACTATAAAACATGTATTTATGAGTGAAATGCGTGTTAGATTAGCCATTAATACAATCAAAGATCGATCGATTAATCGACTGATCGATCTCGATCAATCGCTTTTTTTCTTATTTTGAAAGGGGAAGACATTTGAATGTACTGTACTTTTATATGGCATGCTTATCCACGTCGATTTTTTGGAATTTTTTGACTATCGCCGAATATATTAATCTTTTTATGATCTCATTAATCTTTTTTCCGACTGGTTTTTTAAATAACAGCCTCCATTTTTCATAGTTAATACATAATACGGCAATCAATCGGACCGCTGCAGAGTTAGAGGAGTAATGCAAAGATATAGAACTATCTCGCTCCGGAGCGTAAAACCATCTAAAAAATGAATTTAAAAGTAATTTTTTTTTTTAGAGAGAGAGAGAATTTTAAGCGAAGAGAAGTTTTTGGAGAGAATTTTCAAAGCGAAAAACCAGAGATTTTCATGCATAGCCAGTGAATCTACTGAGTCAATTTAATGGAATGAGGAATTTTGTTAGCATCTAACTCGATACCAAGTTTCAAAATATCATCGAGATGCTGTTAAAATAAATAAAGTTATAAATTTTCGGGTTTTTTTTATTTTTATGTCGCTTAACGTAACAATAGTAAACGGCCACCATTAGCGACACGAAATGCTCGTTTTGAAGCTTGGTAAAATATCAGAAATATATGTTAACTTTTTGCTTGAAAACATTACAATTTTTTGTTGTTTTAAGAATATTTTTATATTTTAAAATTCGTCACAAAATAATACGAAATTAAAGCATTAATAATCAAATAATACAGCTAAATTTTTATTATTGGGCTATATTCTGGCTACTTAATTATGCAAATACTACGTAATTTGTCTTGATTTCTTATATAATTAGAAATTAAATAAATTAACTTTTAAATTTAAATTATTTTAATATTACGATTAATAATAATTACTTTATGCTTCTGATATTTAAAAACTTACTTTATATAAATAATTTATGTAATTAACTAGCTGTTAGTGTCGAAATTTGAATATAAATGTCACGTGATTCATAACTTTAACAAAATTATTTAAACATTAATCGATAACTTTTTAAAATTTTATTTCTCTAATTCATCGTGCAAATATTTTTTTACGTATTTGAAGTAAATAAATAAAACTTAAAACAATTTTAAACGTACAAAAAAAAAAAAAAAAATCCCTAACGTTTTCGAAAACGACATGTAGTAGTTAAATAATCTACCACTAGAGGCGCCTCTCAATCTGAGAGAAATAGAAAGTAAGAATCTCTCCCTACTGGGTAAACAACAATCGATTACTTTCGACACAGTTGCCTGACAAATTCCTGTTTTTCTTTCCGCTTGAAATACCTACATCACTATCTAACATTTGTGAAGCTAACATTTGTGTTATTCAGTCAAGCGATAGATAAAACAATATTTAATTCTTCCAACGAGCGAAAAGTGTTTGATTAATGAGCATTTATCACTTAAAAGAGTAGAGCGGGGAAGAGAGGGAGAGAGAGAGAGAGAGGATGAAGTTTTATTAATGAATTTTAAACTTGTAATTCAATGCCATACTATATATTTTTATCATGTGATACGATGCCGGCCGTTACAATAGTTAAAGTTAGCTTATACCCGTAGGATCTTATCGGAGTTGAAGAGGGAGATAACGCTTAATCTGTAGTCAAGTTCCCAAGCCTTTGACTTCTAAGCACAAATGGCTGGCCATAAAGTAACACATCCAAGCAGTTTCTGCCTTCAGAATTTCCCCATTTGACGATTCTTACACAATCTATAGATTTTGCTTGCAGTTCCTTCTGACACGTTCTCTCGTATCGATTGGCGATACATTAAAAAAATTACATCATTTGCCCTAATTTCGTGTCTTAATCCTACGGGATATGAAACTAACAAATGCAATAATGAGTTAGCGAGTTAATGAACGGAGAGAAAGAAAAAAAGCCAACAAAAAAAAAAAAAACTTATTGAACAGCAAACAATTATTTTATTAATAGAGTGTTTATCAAATTAATGTATTTTTTTTTAAAAATTTCGCTTAAAATACTTTAAAATTTTCGGGTTCATAAACCCTGCAACCGTAAAATCGGTATTTAATTAATCCTGGTCGCCATTTTGTTTCAAAATGGCTGCCGAAGTGTCTTAAAGCCAGGATTAAATAAAACAGCGCAAAATTGTTTAATTTTAAAACACGAATAATAAATTCGATAAATTATAAAATTCTAAATAAAAGAAACACGAAAAAAAGACCTTGGTATACAATTTCCCAACGAGTCGATCGCGAACTACATATATAACGCCTAACACATTAAATGAAGTTACCAATAAGGAAAGGTTGGGAAGTGTTACTAAAAAAAGAGATATTTAAAGGAAAATTTCGTGCAGACAAACAAACTTGCACCGTAAATAAAAATAGTAATAATTGCTTTAAAATATATACTAAATAATTTAAAAATTTCGTTTTTTTTTTTTTCGCTGGATATTATCGGTGACGAAATTCATAAAGAGCAATGTCGTGTACTCGACTTAGTAATGACTTAAAATTCATAAAATTCAACTCATGATATTATTACGAGTTCATAACGTCATTCACAGGATCATAAATTTTCTTGTAAACTTGCATTCATGCCAAACACACAAATTTTCTATTTATTTTTAGTTTTTATAGCGCATTATTTCATGCCATAGGTCAATGTCTCTCAACTTTCCTCTTTATTTGTCGAATTCCTTTATAAAGTCATAGAAGAAGGTGATCGCGGTCTACCGGTTGAATATCTCAAAACATCATACACATCGAGAGAAAAACACGAGTTTTTTTTTTTTTATAAAATTCCATGCTAATAACATATTGTCTCCAACCTTTTCTCTTTATTCAGCAAACTCTGTTTAAAAACAATAGAAGAAGATGATCGCGATCTACCCGTTGAGAAGTTAAACATATGAACTCGTTAACAATTTTAAAACAATAAAAATATAAATTTTCTTATAAAATTTGTTATAAAATCCAGAAAAAAAATTTCATTTTTATTATTTTTTTTTATGACGAATTATTAAGATTTAGCGTTTAACTTCCCAACCTTATTTTTTTGATGAACAAATAGCATAGTCGAGTGGGCTCGCGATCTACCCGTTGAGAAGTTAGACATATTAACTAATTAACACTCTCAAAACAATAAAAACATAAATTTTCTTATAAAATTTCTTTATAAAACCTTAAAAACGTACAAGTTGACTTTTTATGGCGAATTATTTCGGTTTATTGTTTAAACTTTCCAACCTTTTTTTTTTTATGAACAAATACCATTATAAGTTTATAGGCGAGTGGGTTCGCGATCTACCCGTTGAGAAGTTAAACATATTTAACTAATTAAAAATTCCAAATAATAAAATACAGCATAATAACAAGTAATTATCATTTCAGGACTTAGAGCGTGTCATTAGAAGTGACGCGGTCGTCAAGCGCATTAATTACTTAGTGCAACAAGAGGTTTTAAAACTCACCCTAAAGCATCATTTTCGAACTTCGTAACAAAGTGGATCTTTATTTAAATAACTCATCAAAATAAACTACACCGAAGCGAAATTTAAACGATATTAGAACTATTGTAACGCCAAATTCCTCATTAAAATAAATTATGGACTATTTGCAGCACGGGATCATTTACGGCAAAGAACGTTCGTGTGTCTGTCGACTTCCCTACTAAAAAAAAAAAAAAAAGACTTACAAAAATCTAATGTTTTTTTCCTCCCGATTGGCGCGTGATTACTTGTATGATATTCGTGCTCAGATGTCGTGACTTGTGTTACGCTTCAGAACGGGAATGAACCCCGCAACAGCTGGTAACAGTTGTCACCCCCTGGCTATCATTACGGAAGAATAACGGGAGCATTATCGTTTACTGATTATCAGGGAGAGTAAACGACGTTGCTGCGTTACGTTACGTTACGCCGGAGTGTACACGTTTTATTGCGATTTTCATCGATTGGACGGAGAAATGTTACGATATCGTATTGGCATTTTATGTCACGACACTTTATACTGCGCTATTATTCTAGTCACAGTGACGTTACTTCCTCGATGGGTCCTTTAGAATGTCAATGAGATCAGGGAGTTGAATATTTACTTCGTGCACGATCGCCATCTTCGATTGCTCCATATTGAAGTAAATCGTAACTGTATCCTGGCGACCTTACTAATTAGAGATTTTTAATCTCCGTTTACGCGTTACGCATGCATTTCTTTACATTGCTGGAGTATCGTAACGTTATCTTAAAAGTTCTTGCTGCGGAATTACCGAATACGTTACGTTGTTTACGTTGTGTTACGTTACTTTTACTCGGCTTACATTATCTCGTTTCGTGTGTATAGGATTTCTCCTGTTTCGACGATAAGATTATCGGGTATACAGGGATTTTTCATAGATAAATCTCTCACGAGATTACGTTGTTACGCTATTGTTTGCATCTATGACACGATAATCAGGAGAGATAACGTATAATTCGCACACATTTCTCATATGTAGATATGTGTTTCTGATGAATTTTTCATGGTATATATATCTTAATACAGTAGAAACCTGCAAAAAACGACCACACGGCTTTTCCTGAAACTTTTTTTTAATGAAATGCATACAGAATAACCTCTAAACGAAGGCCACATTCAAATAACGGTCATTTTTTGTTTTGTCAGTGGCCGTTGTTTGGAGGTTTTTGAACTGTGTTTGATTTTTTGATAAATTTTTCTTAGACGAGCGTTAATGATAACACTTCTAATTAATAACCTGCAATAACGGCTACCTCTTAACAACGACTACCTCTAAACTGCGTACATTTTTTCAGGAAGGTTTTGTTTCTTAAACGCATATAAGAATAACCTGCGAACGACGGCCGCACCCGAATAACGGCCATTTTTATGTATCCTCTAGTGGCCGTTGTTTGGAGGTTTAAACTGTATTTGACTTTCTGGTGGATGTTTCGTAGATAGACATAACCTGTAATAACGCTACCTCCAAAAAACGAGCACCTGTAAACGGCGGTCATCTTTTCGGGGACGTTTCTTTTTTGAAGCGCATAGAAGAAAACAAACTTCGAACGACGGCCACCTCCAAATAACGGCCAATTTCTTACGCTTCTGTCGGTGGCCTTTGTAATAAGACTACAGTACTCGCTACATACCTAAACACCGAATTAAATTGGAGGAAAAATAAATAAATCATAAAAAAATAATCAAAGTATAGAATAAATGTTTTACAAACATATTTTTATTATTATTAGGATCATTAGGAAAATAATGTTTTCATACGGGAGTAACCATCATCATTGATTATCAAGTAAAAGGTTCCAATCTCCCAATGGACGTCTTTGACACGAACAAGACGATTCTCTTGGAGTTAACTAAAACCCTGTAAAAATAAACGTTACGTTGTAAGACCTCCTCTTAAAGGTCAGATAAAATCCTAAAAGATTTTTAGAGCCTATTTGCTTTTAGTGAATCAAATCTTCCTCGATTTAACGCTAAAATTTTAAACGTTACGCTCGAGTCCATCTTAAACTAATGGCAATTCTTGTCTGCCAGGTCATACATTATTATGATGTAAAAAAAAAAAAAAAATTCAAAACTTTCGAGAAAATGCTCGAAAAATTGAAATATTTTAATGTCTCGTTAGAAATGAATATGCCCGCAAGATTTCTGTGATTTACGCCATTTTACTTTGAAAAAACCCAAAGGATATCCTTTAAAAGTACCTAAAAGTCGAAAAAGATGGAAGATTTTAACTCATTTTTCTGGAGAAATTCTATAAAAATTCTGGAAAAAATTTTAAAAAAATTTAATTTTAAGAAATAAATTAAGTATTATCTCTCTTTTTTACCAGAAAAATTCAAAAAACTCTGTTAAAAAATTGAAGAATGTAGAAAATTTTGTCATTTTTCTGAAGAAAATATTCAAAAAGGTTCTAAAAAATGCAAAAAAATTTAATTTTCTTAACGTTACAATAGATGCATATAATTGTTAATTTTCTGGAAAATTTTTTTGGAATTTTTGTTTCTGTAAATTAAAAAAAAAAAACGAAAAGAAAATTCAAACAAATCTTCAAATAATGCTTAAAAATCAAAGAATAGGAAAAATTTTAAATGTATTATCCTTATAAATGTTTATTTACAGAAATATCTACAAAACCACGGTATGATCTAATGATTTTTCTAGAAAAATATCCAAAAAAATCTCTATAAAAATTCTTAACAAGTTATAGAAAAATGTAGAAAATTTTAAATGCTATATTTCTCAAGAAAATATCCCAAATAAATAAGTAAATAAAAATAAAAATAACCATCCTAAACGTTGAAATCCGCGAGGCCATAATTAGTTTCCTCAACCGGGAAAACAAAGGGAAAACAAATTTAATTGTATTTTTCGAACAAATAACGACTTATTTGTTACATTGTTATGAATAAAATATGACTGATACACCTTATTTTTCAATGAAACTGTTAGGAGAAGGAGGCAATCGCTGAACAGAAGTGACACCGTAAATAATATAAAATAAGTTTATTTAGATTCAGAGAAAACAAATAATAATAATAACAATAGCAATAACAATATAACTATTTTTAGATGTAATACAGTTTCTTATTCTTTCTATTTACGGCGTCAAACATGTAAAGTAATAACTGAAACTGTCAACCATCTACAGTTTTGATTTCGGATTTTTACACACACAAATTGTTTTTACAATCTCTAAACGTTTTATTTATATTTTGTGCGCGGTTGAACCCGTAAACGACGGACATCGATGGGAAGATGTAAAAGTAGTTGTTGTTTGAAGCTTATTAAAAAAAAATTAAAAGATAATATTCATTTTCAATCTCTGAACAACGGCCAGTAACCGGAACATACGGAGAAATGGCCGTTATTGGAGGTTTAGAATCCGGAAATTGTGTCAAACCTCTATATAAAGCCACGTTCGCAAATTTCCTTCGAGAACGGAGGAATTACCCCCTATAACCACGTCACGTGACTCGCAACGCTCCCCCGTACTCGAGCCTTGGGAGCAGACCTCGTTATTACACATAATTCTCATTACTTCATATTCTTTAATTTAGCGCCACACTCGATTTAGTGCCGATTTCAGAAGCCAACCAATGGTGCGCTTCACATCGGATATTCACGATTTTATTTCTGAAAATGCTTTTATTTAAATTTTCTGAAGTTTATTCCCAAGTATTTTATGGAATGTATTCGAAAAATATAAAATGTAATATCATAATTATATATCCGCGTCTCGATTTAGCGCATAGAGCGTGGCGCTAAACCGAAATACCTGTACTTAAACAATGCAGAGTTACAGTCCTAAACCGAAGTTCAGGACTGTAACTGTTTACACATAAATATTATAAAATGCACTCCTTAAAGTTTAATAATTATACATTTAAACCTCGATTTAGCGCCAATGTTTGTTGACCGCTAAACCGAATTACTTAAATGACAAAGAATTACAGTTTTAAACACAAGATGGAAGCATAAAAGTCGCGTTTATGGGGGGTAGCGCAATATTGAGGTTCTACTACGTATCGGAAATTTATAGTTTATTTTATCAATAAATTCGATAAAATTTAAAGTATTCATACTACAAAAAAATAAGCAAATATTGTGAATAACATGACGAGGTATTCGGTATTATGCCAATTAAACAGATTAAGTGAAATATTCCGTAATTTCTAGATAAATTGTAGAGCATTCGTGATAAGAAATAATATTGGTGGCTCAACAGAATTTTTATTTAGTAAAAGCAAAAAATTTTCATCGATTATTCAATGCTAAGATACCTTTACTCAATCCTAATAAATGAAATTTATTTAAAGTGGTACTTCACCAATAATGGTTTGTTGTTCGATAGATAAGAATTACTGCAAGTTTTTTGAACACGTTCTTCCATACAGAAATTTCTATTTTTTCTTTATTTTCTGAACTGTTCTAAACGAACTGTTCTGAACTAACTGTTCTAAACGAACTGTTCTGAACTAACTGTTCTAAACGAACTGTTCTGAACTAACTGTTCTAAACGAACTGTTCTGAACTAACTGTTCTAAACGAACTGTTCTGAACTAACTGTTCTAAACGAACTGTTCTGAACTAACTGTTCTAAACGAACTGTTCTGAACTAACTGTTCTAAACGAACTGTTCTGAACTAACTGTTCTAAACGAACTGTTCTGAACTAACTGTTCTAAAAGAACTGTTCTGAACTAACTGTTCTAAACGAACTGTTCTGAACTAACTGTTCTAAACGAACTGTTCTGAACTAACTGTTCTAAACGAACTGTTCTGAACTAACTGTTCTAAAAGAACTGTTCTGAACTAACTGTTCTAAAAGAACTGTTCTGAACTAACTGTTCTGAACTAACTGTTCTAAACGAACTGTTCTGAACTAACTGTTCTAAACGAACTGTTCTGAACTAACTGTTCTAAACGAACTGTTCTGAACTAACTGTTCTAAACGAACTGTTCTGAACTAACTGTTCTAAAAGAACTGTTCTGAACTAACTGTTCTAAACGAACTGTTCTAAACGAACTGTTCTAAAAGAACTGTTCTGAACTAACTGTTCTAAACGAACTGTTCTGAACTAACTGTTCTAAAAGAACTGTTCTGAACTAACTGTTCTGAACTAACTGTTCTAAACGAACTGTTCTGAACTAACTGTTCTAAAAGAACTGTTCTGAACTAACTGTTCTGAACTAACTGTTCTGAACTAACTGTTCTAAACGAACTGTTCTAAACTAACTGTTCTAAACGAACTGTTCTGAACTAACTGTTCTAAACGAACTGTTCTGAACTAACTGTTCTAAACGAACTGTTCTGAACTAACTGTTCTAAAAGAACTGTTCTGAACTAACTGTTCTGAACTAACTGTTCTAAAAGAACTGTTCTGAACTAACTGTTCTAAAAGAACTGTTCTGAACTAACTGTTCTGAACTAACTGTTCTAAACGAACTGTTCTAAACTAACTGTTCTAAACGAACTGTTCTGAACTAACTGTTCTAAAAGAACTGTTCTGAACTAACTGTTCTGAACTAACTGTTCTAAAAGAACTGTTCTGAACTAACTGTTCTAAACTAACTGTTCTAAACGAACTGTTCTAAACGAACTGTTCTAAACGAACTGTTCTGAACTAACTGTTCTGAACTAACTGTTCTGAACTAACTGTTCTAAACGAACTGTTCTAAACGAACTGTTCTAAACGAACTGTTCTGAACTAACTGTTCTAAACGAACTGTTCTGAACTAACTGTTCTAAACGAACTGTTCTGAACTAACTGTTCTAAAAGAACTGTTCTGAACTAACTGTTCTAAACGAACTGTTCTAAACGAACTGTTCTAAACGAACTGTTCTAAACGAACTGTTCTAAACTAACTGTTCTAAACGAACTGTTCTGAACTAACTGTTCTAAGAACTGTTCTGAACTAACTGTTCTAAACGAACTGTTCTAAACGAACTGTTCTGAACTAACTGTTCTAAACGAACTGTTCTGAACTAACTGTTCTAAACGAACTGTTCTAAACTAACTGTTCTAAATGAACTGTTCAAGACGAATACCATCTTGCTTATTTACTTTCTAATGTTTGGTGGAAAATCTTCGGTTGTAAACACCTTCGTGGTCATTTGCTGCTGTTCTTCATTGGAGAGACTTTTGTAAATGAATAGGTTCTTGGTTGATTTTCTGTGAAGGAACGGTTAGAAATGAACACGTTCTTGGTTATTTTTATTTATTGTTCGATGAAAATTTGTCAGTGAATAACAGTAAAAAATGTCCAAGAAAGTTTTCTTTATGAAAGAATTCTCCATCTTTGATAAAAAAAAAAACTTTTGTGGTTATTTTTTACTGTTCTTTGCTGGAAAATTTATTGTAAATGAACACGTTTTTGGTTATTGGGCTGCAATTTGAAAATATCTCTAGACAAATTCCCACATGTCCATCTGTCTGTCTGATTGACTTTCTTTAATCTCGAGAATGGAGTTAGATAGACGAAAAGCGAGACCAGATATGGTAAACTTAGGTGCAGTAGACCCCGATTAATTAACTATATACGAATTTCCAGTCTAAACAGGAAGTCATGTGATTTCAATTCAAAATGTTCTAATAGTTAGATAGATGACTGGCATGACTATTGCTATCAGAAAAAGGATGATATACAGAGGCTTGCGAACAGGAAAAATATGATGTACAGGACAAGCCACTATAAATTTGTGGTAGAGAGCATATAATTTAAATTAAATTAATTTAAAATTGAAGCCTGGCATTGTGACTATATGACAATAAATAATTGTTGGTTTTCCTTAGTTTTTTTCTAAAGAAACTGTTCGAATGAACCCGTTATTGCTTTTTTTTTGTTGTTTAATGAAAAATCTTCGATAAAGAACACTTTCATGGTCATTTTTTGCTGTTTTTCAATAGAAAGAAAAACAGTTGTAAATGAACATGTTCTCAATTATTTCTGTAATTTATTGTGAAGAACAGTTCTTGGTTATTTTCTTACATTTTGAGCTTTTTTAATAGGAAAAAAACCGTTAGAAACGAACACTTTCAGGTTTATTTCTCTTATTTTTACACATTTTCATCGATCCGTCAACAAAAAATATTAAATAAACGAAGATAATATCATTATTAATGCGTAAAATAAGAGTATACCTTCTTAAACTTGCATGACAGATTATAATTTGACGTGAAAGTTAAACTATTTTTTATCGATCTGTAAGAAAAAAATAAAAAATCCGTAAACGAAGAAAACTCATTAATGACATTTCAAATAAAACTAATTTAAGTTTGGCTTCTTAAACATTTGTAATAAATTACAATTTATCACTAGAAATTGCTTGTGTAGCATGATACAGCCTATCTGGAAGACAGTGAAGATAGGTTATTTCGAATAATTTAACCTATTTTTACGGAAAAAATCATAAATTCTGCTAAAATAATCCAATATTTTCAACAAAATTTCACATAAATTACGGTAATTTTATAGAAAAAATCAACGAAAACACCCGCTCTTTCGGGTTCTACCACGCTGAACATGATACTAAATTGAGATGACAATGTCCTAACTTGAGATATCTTTAAGGCTTTTCTGGTCTTCTAAGCCAAGTTAAGACATCATAAACTTTTTCTTTTTTATAAATTGGTTCTTAAGTTGTAATCCACTTCAAAATAAAAGACATTAACTTGGAAACAATAACAGAAAAAAAAATCTTTAAACGTTAGGAATCGCGCCTTGTAATTCTATTAGAGGTCTTGAAGCGCTTCAAGGCTTATCTATTGTTTAAGATCAGAAATAACTCGTAAAAAAAACCTTTATTTTTCTAGAAATTTATTCTGGTTAGAGCTTGTTTAAGATAGAAATATCTCATATAAAGATTTTTTTTTTCTAGAAATTTATCTGGAAGATTTACCTCTTCAAAGTTTAGCTCTTGTTAAAGATCAGGAATATCTCATACAAAACTTTATTCTAGAAAATTTATCTTTTGTTTAGGATCTGAAGTAACTCATACGAGACTTTATTTTTCTAGGAATTTATCTGGAAGATTTTAGCGCTTCAAAGTTTAACTCTTGTTTATGATCAAGGATATCTAATACGAAGCTTTATTTTTCTGGAAATTTATTCTAGAAAATTTAGCTCTTGTTTAAGATCAAAAATAACTCATAGAAAACTTTATTTTTCTAGAAATTTATATGATTTTTTTCACTCGATATCCTTTCTTGATGTCTTCTTACACTAAGTAAGCTCCTTTATTGACTTAGATGAATTTGTTAGCACATTCTCCTCTTTATCTCCTGTTAGAAGAAATACTAGACTTCAACTTAAGATGTTGTAGGAGAAGGTAGAAGAGAATCGAATTTTCCTTATCTAGAAGAAAAGATTTTCTTACTTCTTTGTGATTAAAACCAACTTTCGTTGCTTCATCGATTATTTTCCAACTCTCGTTTGAAGTCGCGATAACGTTTTCGTTATTACTGCATAGATTTTTTTATTAATTACTAACTGAAATGTACTGTTTCACACGGCAGCAA
This sequence comes from Centruroides vittatus, assembly GCF_030686945.1. Classification (NCBI taxonomy): domain Eukaryota; kingdom Metazoa; phylum Arthropoda; class Arachnida; order Scorpiones; family Buthidae; genus Centruroides; species Centruroides vittatus. The sequence goes on along the minus strand of NW_027122665.1, from coordinate 714,552 downwards.
CGTGGAAATTAATCATAAAAATGTCTAAAGTTTACAGATAATTCCAACTAACAGGAATTGTAGAGAGAAATCGCCTTTCTCAAGGTCATTCCTATCGTCAAACTGTAAACGACGGCTGCTCCGTAGTTTGCAGGTTATTTTATATGCCGGTTTGTTCCCGTTTTCTTTTATCTGGCCGTTGTTCACGGGTTTGGCTGCATTGTGGTAATTTACAACTAAGAAATAATGGAATATTTCCTATAGACGTAAAAATTATTTTCGCAGTAAATTTACATTCTTTAGTAAATAATAGACAGGTTATTCGGAACATAATTTACATTCTAAATTATTAAATTATTATACAAGTCGAAGCTCCGAACCTGCGAACCCCGGCCAGTAATTTTGTACGTAACGTGTCTGAAAGAAGTGACCGTTACCGGAGATTGACCTGTATAACGCGGACACGAGTGATAATTCACTTACTCTAATTACAAGATATTTTTTTACGGGAAACTGTAAATAAAAGTATTTTTTTTTTTTACGGTTACATCGGATTTTATACGAGACTTTTATAACAAGATCCAGGGAAAGGACCCATCTGCTACATTTTAAATCCTTCCGTATACAACAATTTTATTGGGAATAAGGTTTATATATTTTATATTATACGGGCAGACATATAGACGTGCATGCGGGGGAGTTACTTTATTATTATCTATAGATTTGTGTGTCTTAGTAATCTGTAGTTGTATCTCGAGTATCTCATACTGCCAAATTAACGCAGCTGTATTGATCGCAGGCAACATTAGCCAAGTTGTAATTATTGAATCTATGTTATCAGCTTTAATTATTAGTATAAATTTATAATAATTTTTATGCTTAATTTACATAATATAAATATTAATTAATTAAAAATAATAATGGATATTTTCTCCTTGTTATCGGGGAAAAACGCTCGCTGACGTCTTTATTTATTCAAATTACACGCTTGATCTTTGATGAAGTAGCGTAATTTTTACGTGAAATAATATAAAATACATTATATTAAACAAGGAATGTAATTTTTTTTACTGGTTTAAGTATAAGTATGCATTTTAAGGCTTAATTACGATTTGTATGTTGTAAATGTAGAGCATTCTTGCTTGGTTACATTGAAAGGAAATTAATAATTACTGATCAAATTATGGGAAAAAGTCTATAAATTTCTCAGATTTTATCTTATTTTGTTTAAAATTCGATACATACGAACCTGCAATAACGGCCACCTCTTAACTACGGCCATTTTTTTCAGTGACGTCGAAAAAAAAACCTCGAAAAACGGCCATTTTTCAGGAACTTTGAATGAAAATACATACAAAATAATCTCTAAACGAAAAACATTTTTAACGTTCCCGTCAGTGGCCGTTGTTTACGGGTTTTATTGTAATAAAAATAAAAAGCCACTATCTTGAATGCACATTTTACTATCCGATACAAGAATACATAAAAAAGAAGATTTCACTGTAATTATGATTAATGTACGCAGCAAAACCCGTAAGCAACGGACACTGACAAGAACATAAATAGATGACCGTAGTTTAGAGGTTACTTTGTTCGTATTTAAAAAAAAAAGACTCCTAAAAAATGGCCGCCGTTTAGAGGTTCCCATAACTAAGAAAACGGCCACTGTTTGAGGGTTATTTTGAATGGATTTTAATAAGAAACGTTCCTGTCACCGTTCAGATATGACCGTTGTCAAAAGGTGGACGTCATCGGAGGTTCGACTGTATTTCTAATGGGTAAAATGTAGCAATTTCGTAAATAAATCTAAATTATATTGTAGAAAACCAGTAGTTTCATGAATGGACAAGTTTAAACGAGAATGGACACGTTCATTTCCGTTGTAACACGTAAATAATATGAAAAAAAGTCCACGAAAGAGTCAACACGACTAGTTAATTTGCTTGTTTATTTATTTATTTATTTTTTTTTTTCTGTATTTTTTGTGGGCAGAACGAAACGAATTTTTTTTATGTATGAAGGAAGGTATTTAATTAGTTTTATTAAGTAAATTATTAATTCTTTTGGGCCAACATCGATCACAATTGAGGCCACGTAAAGGAGAAATAATTCACTAATTAAAAATGTCAGAAAAACTTCATTAGATTTCACACAACGCCTTCCTTCGAGACTTAATCTGTCACATATCATATCAGGGAAATTTCAAAGAAGAAAAGAAAAATTCTTTTTGATAATTATATAAATTAAGAAAACTTACCGTGATTTTTTATTTCTTTTATTTTTTCGAATTATTTTTCCATGGCATATTTCCCGCTTCGGGCTAATTTTAAAATTAATTTTTACATTAATTTTCGGACATTTTTAATACTTTCATCCGTTAATACTCGATTATTTTTTAAGAAAAATTTTCAAAATTATTGTAAAAAATTCGTTTGATTAATAAAAAGTTTGTATTTTTAAATCTTTTTTTTTTATAGAAAATTTTTATTTGAAATCTTCATTAGTCTGATGGTCTTCGGGTGGAAACGGCGCGATTTCTCTGCTCGGACGTCAGAAATACGCGATTTTATTTTAAATTATGAAGGAAAACTTTATAAATTCTGTTGTTTAAAATATATTTTGAGGGGTTTTAATGAAATTTTTAAAGCAATCGGTAAATTTATTGGCGCATCAGTGGCCGAGTGGGCGAAACCGCCGAGAGAGCTTGTCAACGGGTTGGCACCCCACCGACTTACCGACCACGTAACGTTTTCCAATTGTTTTTCACCTATCTAACATCTAAAAAGGAGCCAGTTTACCATAGTCAATGGGAAACTTGGAGGATCTCTTGGAAGGTCTTCCAGTGTTGTGTACCTTATCTCATCATTCATGTACGCGTAATTATAAATTTATGCTTATTTATTTCTTGATTATCAAAAATACTTTCATTTAAAGTTATAACGTTACTAAGAAGTTACGCTTTCAATAGAAGAAACCATTAGTTTCAAGATCCTTCGAATTGTATGATATTGCACCACGCTGAAGGTGGTGCAATATCATACAACTCAGAATTTATTGTATTTTTTCACGTTAAGAACTATAAAAAGAGCTACTATAAACAATTTGCTTGAGGTTTATTCTGTATTTTTCATCAGAAATTACATGTAAAGAATATCCGAATCCGCCGAAGATTGCATCTTGTATGCAAGAAGTAACACCATTCAAGACGACACGACGGGTTGAAACATTAAAAATCGAACGAATGATATTGATTTTGATATAAAATCATCTGATATGGCAATATCCTTTAATTGTTTAGAGCAGTGAATTAATCCTATTGTAATCTTTCAATACTGAATCTGGTAATTACTAGTTGTCTAGTAATTACAATTGCAAAATAACTCAATACAAAATGAGTCAATTTCTTGAAATTCTAGTTTTTTTCTTGTGGAATAAATTCGATTCCTGAAATTATCAAATCTTGATTATTTTCTCAAGAATTCTACAGTTTCTTCCGCCAATAAAGAAAGCTTTCGTGAGAAATTTCACGTCAATTACGCACGTAGTACAACAGTTTGCTTTTCTTTTTTTACGTTTCAATGGCATTTTAATTGATTAGCAGTTGTAATTGCGGAGTAGAAAGTTGTCAAATTCTCGAAATTAGATGTTTTCTTTATCGTATTAATAAATTTCTCTGGAATTTTACACTTTCTAGATGCAGAAAAACTCGCTTTTTAGATGCATAAAAGCACTTTTTAGAGAATCCCACACTTTCTGAATGCCTAAAAAGTCTTTTTGTAGAGAATCCTACACTTTCTAGATGCGTAAAAAGTTGATTTATCGAAAATCCCACGATTTCCAAATTTAAAAAAAAGTCAATTTCTCGAAATTCTATAATTTCTTGACGTAGAATAAGTCAATTTTTGGAAATAGAACTGATCAATTTCCCATAAGTGGCAATTCTTTCTATTAGATTTATATAATGAGTAGTTATAATCATGGGATTCCTATTTGAAATTCCGTATTAAAAAATAAATAAAGATACCTCTTCTTATCAAATGGTGCAAAATTAATTTCTTCCCGTTGAAAATAAGTTCAATCCAATTTGCAAATTGGATTTTTGAGTTAATAAAATGTCCATATTGAAAATATCTCGTAATTTCATAATAAAGCATCCATTGTGACTGGAAAGATATTATATTCTTGCGTTTTTTCCCTATTCTATCCATCAACTTTCCCCAATTTTCCCGTTTTTTCGTTGAATAGCATTATTTTCTACATTGTTTACATATCTTTACATCGATGTTGATATTCCTAAACATGAAAAACGCTTCCAAACATTCTCTGTGATAAGATTTTTTCAAGATTACTTCATCAAACAACTGAGATTTCTCATATTTTCTCTTCATCCATTTATCTTTAAGGTTCTTCAATCTCTTGATGTGTAACCAATCAGTTTCCTGAAATTCTGTAATTTCTCATGGCGTAACAGTTCAATTTCCCAACTAATTTCTTCCAGAAATTAACGAGTTTCAACTGATTAACCTTTCCAAATACCGCAATTTCTCGAAGTGAAGCGATCGTTTCCCGAATCTCACAATTTCTCAAATTGCCGTTGATCAATTTGCTGAAATTCTATAATTTCTTTGGCAATTTTCTGCAATTTCGAAACTAGACATAGGCTTGTTGTAGCCCTAATCTATATTGTGTAACAGGTGCAAAGTAGTGCGAGGCCCTAAGCAGCAGGGTATTTAGATCATAAAAAATTCTAACATTTACTTAGAAATTTCTCGAATTTCTTCGATGTCTCTGCATAAAACTACAATTTATCGAGTAATCTACAGTTCTCTTTCATTATTATGCAAAAATTCCTGAGAAATTCTAGAATTTCTCATACGAAAAACGTGTCTGAGTACAACACGAAAGTTTTTCTTTTTTTATATCTGTACCAATGAAAACTTTATCCGGAGAGAACGTATAATAAATAAGTAAATTGGCAGAGGAAGGAGTGGATGGGAATAAGTGCAGGAAGTAACAAATAGATTAACATGGGACAGGAGATGTAGTAAATCATATTATTTCCATCATGTCTTCCTTTGTCCAGGAACATATTATCACTTCTTCCCTCCGACTTCAATGTTGTGCTTGTCTTTTCCTTATTAAAGACAATTTACGAGCAGATACCTTCTCCCCTCTTCCATTCAACACCTGATTATTGATTGATGATTAGAATTTTTTTCTCTACTGAATAAACTTAGGAGGAATTCTGATAATTATCTCTTGCCATTTTAGACATTTGGTGCTATTCTCTGAGGATAATATCAATTATTTTGAAGAGGGGAATAACTTTTAAGTCCATTTCGACATTGATAAAGGGGTGCAGATCTTGTGATAATCTCATAGAATTCCGTTTCAATTACGTAGAATCGTGTATAATGGTTTGTAACGCAGCTTTGCCCGCCTTTTGCTTAATCAGTGATGATAACGGATCTCTTCACAATGGTGTAACCCTGTAGTGTTAACTGTTAAGATGGAATTTTCCTTCGTAATCTGTTTACTTATAGGAATTACATAGTTATCAAGCAAAATTCCATAAGTTAAAGTCATTCTGGTGCATTATATACGTTAAGATTTTTCAAAAAATTCTGCAATATGATGCTTCGGGATGTCGGTTTCTTTATGGTGCATCAGGGCAATTCTTCTGTTGTGGTGTACCATAAACTAATATTTCTAAGAAATTCTGCGCGATGCATCAGGTAATTTTTAGATTTTTTTAAAATTTAAATTTCAGGAGGGGCTAGAATTTAAAAAAAAAACACATGAAATATTAAGCTTTATCCTCCCAAAGGTCGATGTGACAGTTTTTAAGAGTCGAAAGTTGGTTAGTTTGGGGTCGTCGGGGCAGTTCATGATATAAATCTTGCACACTGTAAGCAGATCTTTTCTATAAAAATGGCGGATTAATACTGGCTCAGTACATTTATTTATTTATTTAATAGCAAAAAAGAGAGTCAATAAAAGGCCGAGAGATTTTGAAGGAGTGAACAGTGAAAAAAGTTTTGGGCATCCCTGCTCTAAACTGTAGCACCCACTAATGCCTTAGTGGATAAAACCTCCGAACACTATAGTTGGTAGTGGGTTCGCGCCTCACCAACGTGCTGTCCACGTGGAGTTTTCCGGATTTTCTTCACGTGTCTAACACCTAAATAGTAGCCAATTTCTCATAGCAAGTTCTCATCCCTATTGGTAGATAGTTTGTGTTGCGTTGTCTTAATTCATAAAAACCTTGAATACTGGGTCGTGGGTTCGTGCCCGACCAACGGGCTGGCCACGCGGAGTTTACCAGATTTTTATCGCGTGCCAAATACCTAAATAGGGACCAATTTCTCACACAAGTTCTCCCGGTGGGCATCCCTACTTGGTAAATCGCCCGCGTGTTGCGTTGCCACATCCCATCAGACCAAACGTCGTTATTCATTTTTCTCAGGGTGATAAGAGGCCAGGATGAACAACTGTTCACCATAGCAACCAATAGACAGTGTGGTTTCCGACATTCACAAAAAATATTGTAGAAGAAGAAGAATGTAACCTACACGATCCTCATATTTCTTATGGTAATTGCAGGTGGTATTTACCTTTCTGATAAGCAATTGCGCGCGACGACCATTCTTCCGATTGCAATTGCTTACGTTATTCATATTTTATGAGGTGGTTCCTATTATTCCCGTCATGTTTAAACGATAATTTTTGAAATAAAAATCCCGTTTATTTTCAGGCTAAATTGAAATAATTACGATTTAAAAATAACACCGCAGGAAGGGCCTAGCACGAGAGGATCAACAATACAGGATCATATAAGAAGTACGCGACACAGAACCAAGGCAAACAAAGGGCAATAATTCGAACTTATTATTAATAACAATATTTTGGGAGGTCGACAGAAACGAAAGACAAATGAGTAACGTACGATTTTTTACGATGGCCATAAAATAGAAGAGAACACGAAGTAGAACAGAACAGAATCTTTAATAAAACGGCTCCACCCTTGCCCCAACTTGACGATTTTAGGTCTTTCGTTACTAAATTCAGCGCAGAGTCATTTTCAAGTCTTACTTAAAACTCGGCCAAAGGCTCATTTTCTCACCGCAAAAAATTATCTCCACGGATCCTTTCTCAGTAATAATAAAAAGAAAAATCACAATTTTTCATATTCTCGAGTTTTTATCTCGATCATTCGAGTTATTTTTTTTTAACCATTTAACCCCGTTTTTTAAAAAATGCATTTAATTCTTCCTTAAAATTATCTTGCCTCATCCATCTCCTCCCTCAAAAACACGCTCAATTCCTCCTTCAGAATTACCTTTCCTCATTCATCTCGACCCTTAAAGGTGCGCTTACTTTCTCTCTAAAAATTACCTTTTCCTTAAAAATGCACTTAATTCCTCCCCAAAATTACCTTGCGTCGTCCATCAAGACCCTTAAAAAAGCATTTAGTCTACCCGAATCGTTAATTTTGTCCTTTAGAATTACCTTTATTTCTCCAACATATTTTAAAAAAAAAACCACTAACCCCATTCGAAATTTAAAGAGAAACGATTAAAAGAAATCAAAATATCCTATCAGAAACTAATAAAAGTAAAGAAAACTTAAATATTCGACTTAGAAAGGAAAACGGATTGTGTCGAGTTTATCCAGGAAAGAGCGCGAGGGAGAGAAAGAAATCCAGAATTTTCAAGAATTTATCTAAGCGACACATTATAGAAAAACCTGTTGCTTGAAAGACGAAAGAACGAAAATAAACAAACAAATAAAAGAAAAAGAAAAGAAAAAAGAAAAGAAGAGATTTCCAATATTTTTCTGCTGGGAACCAAAATAGAATCTGGATACCGGCAACGCATGCGCACTAGGGAAGTCATCGTGCACCCTCCTTTAGTTGAGGACGTAGCAGTCGATCGCTCGAGTCGGACCCGGTGCCGTCGCTTGACTACCTACAAACGTCATCACTGTCCGTGGGTAAGTACCACGTCATTTCCTTTTTCCGAGTGGCTTTCGGTCACGTGACGCCGCCATTATTTTCCCATTTCTTCTTCCTTTTTTCCCCCTTCTTCTTCTTTTCTCGCACGTTGCGCAAAAAAGAAACAAAAGTAAATAAATTCCGCTCCGGGGTAAGTTTAGATAAGCGCTCGGACCAATCGCCACGTTTCTTTTCAGTTTCGGATTTGGTTCCTTCGACGAATTTGGATGCTTGAGGATCTTTCGCTTTGAAGATCCTCAAGCATCTAATTCATAAGAATTCTCGTATTGAGGATCTACAGTGCCTTGCACATCCTCAACACCAAAATTCTTATGGGTTGGGTGCTTGAGGATTTTCAAGATGTTGAAGATCCGCCACACGGGAATTGCTGCTTTTCACTTTTGTACCAATAGGGCTTACTTTTTTACTCTGTTTTAGTCTCTCACTCCCTTTCCTCCCCATTTTTCCAACCGTAGATGGACTTTTGGCTCACCAAAAATAAAAAAAAAATCTCCTCCACTTTACTACTTTATTGTAATACCCCATTGAAGGGATACAAAATGTTACGTCTTATGAAAAAATGCAAATGAGATTCTTGCAATTTCGTTTTTTTTCCACATTGAAGTTCCGCTGATTTTCCTGTCTTTTATTCCATTTTTCCATATCTTTTCCAATAATTTTTGCATATTTTTTTTTTATATTAAAAATTATCAAGTTAAGTATAATGGGCGCTCTACTGATATTTAGTTTCTACTTCCTTCTCCCCTTCTCGCTCATTCGCGAGAGTCAGCTGACCGGGATTTTCTTTCTTTTTTTCTGATTTTGTCACGGCTCACGTGACTGATTTTTGTTGGCTCCTTTTCTTTTATTTAGTTTGAAGTTTTTTGTTACTATAAACGTACTTCTATTTACAGAGGCGCCTGTTTGCTTAACCTCCCGTCAACTTAGTGTGTTTACACACCGGCTCCTGCAATTCCCCAGGGGATCGTCTCCCCCACATCCCAGACACGTGACTCTAGGAAGCCCCTCAAACGAGTACTATCAAAAGTGATCTTTCGAAAAAGTCTGGAAAAAAAAGGAGGATGCTTCACTAGAGTTTAAGTATTCTCCGTTTTTCTGTCCTCCTCTGTTGTTCGGTATCCCCTTACGTATTTGGATAATGTAGATATTCAGACAACACATCCCTATCTTCCTGAGTGGCCTTATATTTCTGAGGAATAGAAAAACAGAACTCCTATCATTTCAGAATCCTTATGCTTCTCGGAGTAACTAAATTTTTCCACATTCCTAAATTTTACCGACTACTAAAGTCCTGAAAACAGTCCTTTGAAGAACAGGGAAATGGAGTTCCTGTGGCTTGAAAGTATTTATGTCATCTAGAACCTTTATGTTTTTTAGGGAGCAGTGGAACAGAATCCTTACAATCTTTACAGAGCAGAATCTCTGAAGTTCCTTATAACTTTAATAATTCTTCATTGTAAAGATTGTATACATCTCTTGTTTCCAAAGTCCTTTTTATAAATTGAGGATGCACGAGAAGTTTGTTTCTAAAAGTCTTGAAAGTCCTTCAGCTCGTTTCCTTGCGGCTTTGTTTAAACCCCTTATAACTTGAGGACCCATGGAAATTGTGATTCTTCAATGTCCTCCAGGTTTCTTCTTATGGAGTATAGGGCTGTTAAGGATGGATACGTAAGGGATCCATTCCTAACATCCCTTATATCTTTGGAGAAAAGGGGGAAAACCGGCCTTACCTCTAGGGAAACAGAGCCCAAATATTCTTGAAAATCTCTAAAGTAGAGAGCTCTTACGCTCTTGAAAGTCCTTGCCTTCTCGAAATTCCTTAAGGCCCGGCTGGGAACAGAGAAACAGAATCCCTGTGGCTTTCATAATCTACCTCCTAAGCGAACCAAAGTGCCACCGATCGTACAGATTGGCTCATTACGTTATTAAGTTAGTTAATTTCGGCAAATCACGTGATTACCTCTAGCGTGGCCGAAAATCGATTGGGCTGTTAGATTATTATCACGTAGAACGTTATTATGCTCGACAAAGTGTGAAGAGAAATAAATGTTTGTATTTCGTCCCGCTGACAGGTTAAATGAAAACGTATCAGGCCAATCTGCCGGCGACTTTTTGGCTGGCAGTCACGTGACCGATAGCCAGCCGCACGTGGAAATACGCGCAGAATTTATTTATCTCCGGTCACATGCCGTTTATCGCCGTTCCCCTCCCCCGTTTTTCGGGAGAGGGGGGTGATTAAAGGCGCGAGGAGGAAAATGGGGCAGCTAATTATAAAACGAAAATAAATAAATCAAAATATGCAAATTTCGGCAGTCACGTGATAAATTTGCGCCGCTCGATTCGAGTGGTGTCAAATTCGTTGACGCGCTTAAAATATCGCCCACGCGACGTTGAATAAATGTCGTAACGTGTGACGTATGACACGTGAAATTCCCCCTTTTTCCCCGTCCCTCCTCTTATTTTATTTACTTATATTTCGAATTTTTTCCCCCTTTTTTAAGGATTCGAAACACCGTTAAATTTCCATTATTTCTTGAAATTGATAACGTGACAAGTTTAGCCGGGAGAGAGAGAGAGAAAGGCGCGTAACGTATATACGTCATCAACTTCTACCCTTCTGTCGAACGTCACGTGATAATTTCGCTTTTCTAAATCCAATTATAGAACTTTTTTTTTAAATAGGAAAAAGGGGAGGAAACTAGATCACGTGACGGCCTCGCTCGCTCGTGCAGTCGCACTTTCCCAACCTTTCTTCGCTCCCATCCCGTTTCGAATTAGCAGCAACGAGTATACGATTCCTTAAGTAGATCGCGAGCTACCGGTTGATAAACTGGCCTGTATGGGAAAGGGGAAAATAAGTAGCGTTACAAGTGCCATTAATATGGGCATAATCACGTGAAATCAGCGGGGAAAACAAAATTCCCACAGCGAGAACAGTGACAGCGTTCAAATATTGGAAAGGGAAGACCATTAATTTTTGCATAATCACGTGACGGCACGTTAACGCCCAAATCCTATTAATTTCGAGCCGATCACGCGCCGGACTTTATTCCAATCCATATCAAAGTTTAAAAAATATATGTATATACATATATACTATAAATCACGTGACTTTCCTAACATCTGTCACGCTTAAGAGGGTGATAATATTAGAAATCCATCAGATAACAGGGAAAGATGTGGGAATGGTGTGCTTCACGTGCAACAAATAAGCGAGTTGGCGTGACGGTATCGTGACTCAGACGCTGTTATCAATTATATCAGACAGATCACCCGCAATCGGACAAATTTCGTTAAAAAAAAAGAAAAGAAAATGTTTCTGTTTTAACACAGAACGTTGGCTTCACGAATACGTCACGAATTCGTTCACCCGACACAGCATTTCGTTACTGGATAAATAGGCTTTGTGTAAGTCAAACTGAGCTTCACGTGGGGGATGCAGCCGGGCCTTGTGCATTCCCCCTGTCGGGAGGTTTTTCCCAGTAAAGCCGGGTGTTAATTGTCTCCGTCTGCACCCCCGAGCGTACTAAAACACGACTGAAGGAGGGAATTTGCATACAAGCTGCGGTTTAGGGCCTCGCATTTATGTTTGGTGGTGGGCCTTTTGTCGCGGTCTGAGACACAAGAAGTCTAAGTCGAGGCCCCGAGTAGAAGGGGTGTCGTACGGTTCGCGTGTCGATCTACGGAAAAAAAGCGGATCGAAGCGTTTAATATTGAAAGATGTCTGTCAAAATTGAGGGATGATTGATTTAATTATCATCCATTTTTGCTCGTCCACACTTAAATTAACCGATTTTTGAACATCTTCAATCGTCACGTAACGAAACTAAACGTGGAAACCCCCTGCTTTAAACATTTATGAAATGACGGCGTCACGTAATAATTTTTTTTTAAAAATAAAAATTTTATAGAACGATAGGCCCTTATCCTAAAATTAACCTTTAACCTTTCGCGTGTTTCGTAGTAAATTTATCTTAGCTGAGAATTAATTTAGTTGGAAGCGAAAGAAGAAAATGATTAGCGTGATAAATGTCGAATTTGTCCCTTCCTGGTTGATAAACACTCTAACGGTGGAGTGATAGCATCTCGATGGATGTGCGTGTGTCTGTGTGCAATCACACCATTGTTTCGTGATGGTGTGATTCAATAGATGTTAATTCGGTGGAAGTTCAATAGATGTTAGTTCTATGGATGATTAGTTCGTTCGATAAATGCTTTGAAGATATTAGTTCTATGGAATTTAGATCAATAGATGTTCAATGGATCAATATATTCAGTGTTCAATACATGTTAGATCAATAGATTACTGTTCGATTAATGTTTAATGGATGCCGGTTTGATTATCGAACCGTCACACATTAAACTATTCAATATATAATGTTCAATGGATGCTACTTTGATAGATATTCAATAAATGCCAGCTTGATTGATGTTCAATACGTGTAATTCCATAGATTTAAGTCGATAAATATTCGCGTTCTTTCGTATGTTAAACAAATGTTAATTTAATATCTGTTCGATATGCATTTTATAAACTTTTAATACATGTTATTTCAACAGATGATTAGCAGCAATCGATTTTACTGATGTTCAATCAGTAGTGTAACTAGAACCGATATTAGGAGGGGCCCTAATTACAGCGTGCAAACGTAACATTCATCCCTGTACCTATTACGCATATAAGTGTGTTTTCCCTGTATTTATTTAATTAATTTATTTAGATTATTTACAAAGGTGAAGGGCTGATTACTACTATGTTCTGCTGCGTGTAGTAGTAGTGTTTGTTAGTTCATACATACAGACGTTCAATAAATGGCAATCAAACTACTGTTTTGTCAATGGTTTGTTTCAATCAATGTTAAATGAAACAATTAATGTAAAACTGCATATTCTCACTTTTCACCCCTATAAAGCGGCTGATACACGAACATTCAAGCACGTAACATTTAGCAAATTTCCTACTTTAATGCGTTTACGACCCTTTATTTCCACAATAGGGTAATTGCGGTTACGTGACACCACGTATATATATTTATACACTTATAAATATACAACCTAAATTGACATTCCACATGTTCCTTTTGTTTAAGCTCCCCTTACCCCGACGTTACTATTTTCGTTACGGTATCCGGTGTCGCGGCCAAATTCACCATCGAACTCTGTTACGCGTTACTCTTCCAATTGCGAGGATTACCGTGGCCATATTTACGGAATAACCCGTACAATAATTTGCATAAAAATATACAGGCGATTTGGAGAAATAATTCGCTAGATTTTTCGATTCGAAATTTCGAAACGTGACGCACGTCACAATAGATAAAATAGGAAAACTGTCAACCGGCGTGATACATAACGATATCGAAAATCTCGTGACAGCCCGTAGATTTTTTTTCCTATAACGAGTACAGGAGAAACGGGGGGTAGGAACGTCAAACGGCGATCGAAACAAACACCGAAACAGTTACGTGAGCGTGCAAAAGTATCGAGAGGGACGTGATCTTGGTTAAGTCGTAAAGGCACGTGACCCGGAGTAACCGAAATACCGCGCGTGGCGGGCCGTATCACGTGACCGACGTTCCGCACTAGCCTATTAGTAGCAGTTACGTTTCCCGTCGTGTATTTATATCCTCTTTTCGGCGGAGGTGACGATACAACCGATGCTCTCCCCTCCTTTCCTCCATCCCCGCGACTCCTCTCGATCATTAATTATACGAACCAAACAAAGCCGGCGATCCACACGCTCTGTTCTTTCGAATAAATAAACATTCCGGGTATCGTCTCGTGCGAAATGCGTGCACCCTTTTGCCTAGTGTCGAGCGATCACACCCACACAATAAAGGCAAAAATCGATATTCAAAGTCGGTGGCTGTAAAATGAGAGAGGAGAACTCGCGTACAAAATCGAACCGCATTAATTAAATTTCTTAATTTTATTTTCGTTCTGTTCATTGATAAATGTTTGGATCTTAATACTGTTCAACGATTGGATCCAATGAAATTCAATTAATAAAGGATTCAATAAAAATAACTTGGTTATGTCGGTTGTTATTCTCGGTTACTGAGAGAAACCGTGATACAGTTGTTAGGCTCAATTACCGAACGCTAAGGTGATGCGGTGTTACACCCGGTTACTGCGGTGATACAGTTGTTACGCCTAATTACTGGGCGCTAAAATGATACAGCTGTTACGCTCAATAACTAAAATGCGGAGTTACTGAGCACTAGTTATACAGTTGTTACGCTTAATTACTGAATGCAGTGTTATACTCACTTATTGAACACTAACGTGTAGTTGTTACGACTGGTGGTAAAGTTGTGCTCAATCACTGACGATAGTGATGCAGTTGTTAAACTCAATTACTGAACGTTAAAGTGATGCAGCGTTACCGATGCTAGTGATACAGCTGTTACACGCCGTTACTGAACGTTACATTAATACAGTTTTTCTTTAAGCGCAACATGGGATCTACAGAGTAATATAGGATTAATAAATTTACCGAATCATTAATAAGGGATTGTTTTCATAAGAATTATCGAGATGAAGATACACAAAAGAACACTGGATTCTTCTAGATCCATCGAAATTCTCGGAGGTATCGAATTGATTCGTTAAAATAAGACTCGCCGAAACGTTCATTATAACGGATTTATTAGATATAGAATGCAAATTTTGGCAAGATACATTGATTATTGTGAATCATTAGTACGTGGCAGTATTACAACATTCACTAAGATTCAATTTAGTAAGAGATTCAACAAATAATACAGGATTTACGGTGAGTAATGTTGGATTTTTTACGGGTACTGTATGATTTATATAAGTATGCGATTTATTGGAATTCACGAATGATCTGCTGATGATAATGTAGAATTCGTAAGACCTATAGAGAACAATGGAATCAGAGCATGATTCAATCCTAAAAAATAGAGTAGAAAATGGAATTGCATTTGATTTGCTTTTTCCTGTATGATATGCCATCATCTCGAGCTTAGAATTGGGTGCAAAATGCACCTAATTCTTGCGAAAAAAAAAAAAAATCTTCTAAAATCTCAATGGCAGAGTCGCATTTTTTAATATATTTTTGGGCCATTCAACAGATGAAATACAAAGTTATCGACGATTGTATTTTTAACGAAATCGACAATTTCTCACGTACTTAATTCGTTTCATTTTTGTCATCCATTTTTAGTCCAAATTCTTTTCGTTTTTCGCTTTCCTAACGTCAAAATAAACACGCGAGCAGCTGCCAAAAATGTTTTCGGTTCCTTTAGTAAGGTGGAGACTTATGGATTTTTGGGATCTTTGGTATACCAACACAAAATCGGAACCTTCTAACTAAATTTACTTCCAAGAATTCGAAAAAAAAATTGAATAAATGATATTTTTACAAGGTTTTATATGTAAATCTCGGAGATTGCGTAGATTTTACAAGCTTTTCTTTGTAAGAGCAATTTTGATTTTTGAGTTAATTACCGAAGCAGTTTATCTTAAATTTTTGTAAATTTAAGGCAAACCGTGTCTTAATTTTTACTAAATTTAAGTCACAGTTTGTACACCTCCCACACCTCTACAAAATTAAGCGCAAGTTCAGTATAGTTGTAGCTAAATGCCCCCCAAAAGTAGAACAAATTAGGACATTTTAACGAATAAAAATACATTTTTTCTCCTCACTTAACAAGTCAAATATTTGCCGAATCCATTCTAATTTATGGCTTGGAGCTTTGGATTAGACATTGCTTGGAGCTTTAGTCCAACACACCATAATTCTATTGAGGGCGTAAAGAGGAAATTACTGTAACAAATGTAATCTTATTAAGAGTTAACGACAAAGTTTTATTGTTTGTGATTCTAGAAAAGAATATTTGTACGCCTGGACGAAAAATAAACTTCAACTTCGACTAAATCATCACAATGTCCACTGCAGAAATCTATGACTCGTCCTCCATAACTGTCATGTAAACGATGTATTTGTCCATGTAAATTTAAACGAACCTTTGGCACGGAAGATGACGGTTAATTAACACCCAAACTTAATTATAATTTATAAGCATAATAAAGTTATAGACTTAATTTATAATTTAAGTTTGTAATGTTCCTCGAGCGAAGTGTAATGTTGTCGATTCTCTTACACGAAGGCCATACTTTAGACAACAAAGATTCGCTGTGTGCTCAACGTGCAAAGGTCACGATTACGGTGGAGGAAAGTGTTTTGCACGATAAAATATCGAGATTTTATGCCATAAATTGTGTTTTTTTTTATTTTTGTAATAACTTCGACCGATTTGGATGAATCCCCTCACTAATGACAGACTAATTGGCTCCTGGGAGTGTTCCTTTGCTATAATTGCCTCTTGGGACAGTTCTTTTCTAAATGGTGCCACTTATAGTCCGAAAACGTTTAGTTAGTAGGCTTATAAAAAATAAAAGAATTTTTCTAATCTAAAAGTCCTATACGTTGTTAATCTATTTATATTTAAAATCTGCTAAAGTAGAACCGAGTTCTGCAATCAATGGATCAATGGAAGCTACACATAACCAAGGTTCTCTATATATAGCTGTCCGGTGCTAATTTTTACGTAAAATTTACTTAAATTTTGAAAAATCGCGTGGTTTAAGAAGCAATTTATCCGAATTTTTAAAAAATTTGACAATTTTTCTTTATTTTTTCGTGCGCAAAGCGTTAAATCTATGGAAGCATAGAATGGCTTAATACAAAAAACAATACTTCCGAAACGAAATTATAGCAAACGTTGGACAACTCCCGTAACAAAAATCCTGTGTAGGATCCAAAAATATTGGAAATTGGTTCATTCTTCCAACTTACCACCATAAATCCTCTACAGCGAGCATCGAAACTAAACAATTTTTCTTCAGATTTAACAAATATCCAACAGAAGAAATTAAACGAACGGGAGTCAAAAATATAAATATATATTTTTAAAAAGGACAGGAATATCCTTTAATATGAGATTTAAATTCACAAGCCATTATACATCTTAAAATTTTTTTTTCTCCATCAAAAGAGGGAGGACACAAAAGGAGAAAAAAATCCTTTACAAAGATCCTTTCTTTCTCACCTGCCAAAACAGTTCTGTGAATGCGCAAGACAGCAACAAAAGGAATTGACTCACAAAATACTCAACGGAACGTAAAAAGGGGGTGAACATAGAATCATTTGTAATTCCAAAACAGATTTCAGAGTTAAAAATTCCAGATGACAGGCATCAATAACGTCATATATTGTGCGAGTTATCACTATATTACATACATATCTGATTTATTTTCTTGGGTTTCGATAACTTTAACCAGTTTCTTCTTTACTTTTTTTATTTTTCTTTTCACATTCCTCCAGCTTCGTCGTCTTTTATCCCTAAAGTACTCCAAGATCGCGCCTCAGGATACGCGCTCCCAGACTCTCATATCACAAAAAAATGCTCCTATCTACGCTTTGATGTATTAACTGCCCACTACCCTACGGGGAATAAAATCTTCCGTGGTGTGAACATTTCCCCCCCTTCAGATAAGAATACGGGAAGAGAATATTACTTTCGGTTTGTCTAGGGAATGTCCAATGTTCATAAAATATCGTCGGAGGTAGTTTCTGGCAGCATTTTCCTCCCTCCTGTATTTTATGGCGGCTTCTGTTTTATATGGATACAAATTGCACTCTAATGAAGATGACTTCTAACGAATACTTTTTTAAAATTTCTTCTTTATATTTCTTTAAATTTAAAGATATATAGAATTTCGAACCGCGATCTTTCTTCCTGATGAGGATTTGAAATTAATTTCTTGGAGGATTTTCGAGTTTAATAAAGAATTCTGTGCGTAGAATTAAAATAAATCAAAATTAAAGTGCATTTAGGAATTTATATTCATGCCATTAGCTTATTTTCACTATTCTTATGGCCGCTTCTCTTTGTTCTAGACTCAAAATGGCGTCGTTTGACAAAGCCATTTTTGATCTTTGTTTTGAATGGCGTTCAGCAAGGAATTTAAAACAAAGAGAAGATTTTGAAATTAAATTCAAGATTTTTAAATTAATTTTTAAAATAAAAGTATAAATTAAATTATAAATTATATTTTTATTATACGCGGTTACTTTGTATCCATTCACAGTAAGATTTTAGCAATTTGGCTTCAATTTAGCCAAACTTTTGAGTTTTGCTGCCTTAATTTACTGAAAATTTATTCATTTTTGAACTAATGCAATTACTTCGAGTGTAGATAAATATATGACCGTAACACAAAACTGAAAGAAATATAATTATAGAGATAAAACGTTATCATTTTTAGAATCTTGCAGCAATAAATTGGAATGGTTACTCTCATATCATTCCATTTCTATCATCGGGGGGACTTTCTCCAAATTAATCGAGTTTATTATTATTTTATGTCCTAATCTCGAGTGCCTTACTCATCACGGTGAATGATGACAGATCTTTATTGACCTTTCTACCAACGAAGAACGTTGCAAGAGGTAGCGGTCCTCCGATCTATAAAATTCTAGAAAAAAAAACAACAAGATTCTTGAACAGTTATGATATCTCTCTAGTGATTTTAATGTAGATAACTTTTTAAAAAAATGCAAAAATACCATAAACGCGTGATTGAATCTCTTTTAATTGCATGAATTTCGATTGGGTTTTAACATGAGATCGGAATTTGCCATCAATTCTCTGTTCATTCTTGCATCGCTCCAATTCACTCGCCAATTAAACAATTCCTATTACACTTTCCAATAATTGTATGCCAGTTTTTTATATTGTTAATCAAATTTATTCCGTTGTGCAAGACTAATAGCCTTCCTAATCTCGAATTTACAGCGTTTGACTTATCTGATCCTCCATCTTCACCATTTTGCTCCATTGATCTCAGTCTGACATCTTTAGAGGCCTGCTAGGAAAAATTCGATAGGAGTTGTCGACGAAGACGTTTATTTATAAAATTAATTTCATTTTGGCTTCCTTCTTACCTTTTCTTCTTGGCACAGAATTTCCTCCATAACTCTCTGCTGCGTATTGAAAATTGCATGCGGGATCTCGGACACGTTTACCTGTTTTAATCGCCAGATAAATGGACATGCAATTGTTATGAATAAGGGCACACAACAGAGAATGGTGAGGGAGCTTAGACGTATTATATATTATGCCATACATCACAAGGAAGTCGTTTAGTTTGTCGTCGTGTGTCAAACAACCGTTACAACAACCGTTGGATCTTAAATGGCGCGCGAATTCCTCCAGAACGCTCTTAACTTACAAAACGTTCGATTAGCTTTTTATGATTCGGATTAACGCCCCTAATCTATCGTTTTAAAATTCTTCACCCGTTCGGTAATTTGCTTGTCAGATTTTTTTTTTGGAAATTCTTTCAGCAGATGTGACCGATTTGCACAAAATTCCTAGTCTCCATAGTGAATTTTAATGGTAGAATCCCTCGAAAGAACGTTGTAAAAACTACCCGTTTTAACGTCCTGGCAAGAAGTTACGCATCGAAGAACGTTCTTTTCTTTCTTCTAATACGTTACACCGTGATGGATTTGTTACTTTCTTTTATTTACGGGATGTTTGTGGTTGTGTGATTCTCATTGCTCTTACTAATCCTTCGGCCGATTGCTACGACTAATCCTCTTCTTTTTTCTTTTTTCTTCTTATTCTCTCTTATACTACATCAAATAATGTCTATCGTAGATTAAATTATAATACTTTCTAAGAAGATAAATCGAAGAATTTAATATTTTCTTTTAATTTGAAGAACTCCGATTTCAAGATTTATTAAATCTCTTCAGCGCGCTGCAATGTGGCACCGAGTTATGAATTCCATATAATTTTTTTTTTTTTTTGGTAATTATTAATTTCCATCAATAAAATATATTTTTTTCCGGTTCCTTATTAATCTATCTTCGTGCCTTATTGTGTTTGTTTACATCCAAAAGACTTAAAGCTGGTCTTTGTGCCATTTTTTTTTTTTCCTTTTGCCGCTCTCCTCCTATCCGTCCTCCCACCGTGTGAACCGGTTTTCGCTGGTTGCACTTAAGAGAAACGCGATTAATTTCTTGTATTTGTGTCAAAAGAATAAAGAATATCAAATATTAATGTCACTTTATAAGACGTCGAGATATTTCTTAGTTGAAGACATTAATAACCGTTTCTATATTGCGAAGATTAATAGCGAAATGCCTGTTCGTGGTTCTTGATTATTAATATTCGAAAAGCGCGTAACTTTCATTTTCTTCTTCGTGTCACTTCCCCCCTTTTTTTTCATGTATCAGATTTTGGAAACAACCGAAATCTTTCATATTCTTCAGCAGATTTTTTTTTCTTCTCATACCCTTACTCATTTTTTCCCCTCTTCTCGAAATTTACTTTTCTATTACGCTTTCAAAAATTTAAATAACGATTTTTATGAAAAATTCCCCTTTAAAAGTGGAATATTTGTAACAAATTTTACTATTTCCATTACTTAAAAGCGATTTATTTACGATTTTTTCATATTTAAATAAATTTCTTTGACGAATTAAAGGTGTTATTTATAGTTTACTTCGCTCTCTCGCGCTTCGTCAGTTTGATGTCTTTTTTTTTGAAATTTCTCGAAAACTTTACGGTTTAGGATGATGAAAATTTGCACTTATTTTCTCCGTCTGTCTGTCTGTGCGGCCGTAAAATTTCTTTCGAATCGAAAAATTTTAAGTTGGTTTAATTAGCGATTACTTTCATTAAGGTAGTTGCCTTCGTAAATCAAATACTGTATATTGGTTGTATAATCTCTAAAATTGTAAATTTTAGAATCGAATTTGTTGCTTGAACATAAATATTTATTTAAAATGCAAAAAATATAGCTTGAATTGTAAAAAATCACGCCGATTTATCGTCATAAATCCAACTTTTTCCTATTTGTTTCCAATTCGTAAACGATAAAAAACACATTTTAAAGTGAAATATTACAAGATATTTTAAAAAATAAAAATTATTTTTCATGTAAAATTACTATCAGAACAGATATTAACGATGATTTAAATACATTTTTTGGCTTTTACAGCTTATTTTTCTTTAGAAATTTTACTGCCTCCTGAAATTTATTAGTTTCAATTCATGTTTTTTTTTTGTAAAATTAAAAAAAATATTTTTTTTCTGCGAGCAAAATTTAAATTTAATGTAAAATTTATAACTTCGTATGGATTAAACTGTGAAACAAAAATTATTTTCATATTTTTTTTTTTTTTAATTTATTGAAATATATTTGAAAACAACTTTGTATTTTATGGCTTTTTAATGGGAAAAATAATTCTTTACATTAAAAAATATAAATTACTTTTTTTATTATAAAGTAAATTTTTACCGTTTTAATAAAATTCCTTACATTTAATCTTAATAATAACTTTCTATTATTTTAATTATTTATAGCTGTGATAATAGAATAAGTGCTTTACATCAATAATTTAAATGTTAGACGAATAAAATATTTCTTATTAATTGCTTAATAGCATCGGTTGCTTTTTAAACACTATACCAGTAGATTATGACTTTAATAATTTATATCTAGATGAGGATTTTTTACATTAGTTCCTTAAGATGTATTACATTTTAGTACATTGGTTTGGAATGATCCTCATCTTCTATTCAGGATGCTCCACATCTTAGTAAGTTGGCTTGGAATGATCCTCATCTACTCAGAATGCTCTACATCTTAGTAAGTTAGCTTGGAATGATCCTCATCTTCTATTCAGGATGCTCCACATCTTAGTAAGTTTGCTTGGAATGATCCTCATTTTCTACTCAGGATGCTACACATCTTAGAAAGTTTGCTTGGAATGCTTTTCATCTTCTACGCAGGATTTTCCATATCTTAGTAAGTTGGCTTGGAATGATCCTCATCTCTACTCAGGATGCTCCACATCTTAGTAAGTTGGCTTGGAATGATCCTCATCTTCTACTCAGGATGCTCCACATCTTAGTAAGTTTGCTTGGAATGATCCTCATTTTCTACTCAGGATGCTCCACATCTTAGTAAGTTTGCTTGGAATGATCCTCATTTTCTACTCAGGATGCTCCACGTTTTAGTAAGTTTGCTTGGAATGATCCTCATTTTCTACTCAGGATGCTCCACGTCTTAGTAAGTTTGCGTAGAATGATCGCCATCTTCTACTCAGGATGCTACACATCTTAGTAAGTTTGCTTGGAATGATCCTCATCTTCTACTCAGTTTGCTACATATCTTAGTAAGTTGGCTTGGAATGATCCTCATCTTCTACTCAGGATGCTACATATCTTAGTAAGTTGGCTTGGAATGATTCTAATCTGCAACGTAGAATGCCTTACATCAGTGGTTTAGGATATTCAACATCAATGGCTTAGAATGATCTATATTGACAACTCTAGATGTTTTACATTTACAACTTCTCAACATCTGCAACTTAAGACTCTTTATATCAGCAGCTTCAGGGGATCTACATCTGCAACTTAGAATGATCAACGTCAAGAACTTAAGGTGATCTAAATCTGAGACTTAAGAGGCTTTCCTTCAGTGTCTTTGACTGTTTAACGTTTGTGACCTGGAATGCTCTCCACTATTTAAAAACTCTACATCTTCAGTTCATGATGCGGCGATGAAGTTAATTTACATACTCCACGTAGCTTTAATATAATTATTCACCTACTCATTTTTAAATAACACGTTGCCAAAATTGTCACTTTTCGGTGAAATTTAACGAATTTATAAAATAAAAATTAATTTAGAATTACATTTTTTTCAAATTTAAGCGAAGGATTTAATAAAATAAACAAATGAAAATAAAAGGAGAGGATGAGAATCTAGTTCAAACTAAGTTTTCCGTATGTGGACTCGATTTTATTAGTCTCACCCCTGCAAATCATACTTCTCCTGATAATAGCGAGTCATTTAACTTCGCTCTGGACAAAATTTCGAATTGAAACCACGTGACTTCCGGTCCAACCCGGAAGATCGTGAATAGCTAATCGGATCCTCTGCCTTCCTAAGCTCTCTATATCTGGTCTCGATTTTAACAGTGTCTTGTCATCTTGGGCTGTAACATGAAAAAAATTGTAGACGTATAAATTCCCACTGTCTGTCCATCCTTCCTTAATCTCCAGAACGGTGTTAAATAGATAAAAATCGAGACCGGATATGAAAAGATTAGGAGCTGGAAGCCCGATTAACTATATACGAACTACCTGTCTAGATCGGAAGTCACGTAATTTCCAATTCAAAAATTTTCTCCAGAACGGAGTTACATAGAAAACCGACACGACGATATTGTTATCAGGAAAAGTATGATGTACAGGGGCAGCCACGACTAATTTGAAATGGAGAGCATATATTTTAAATTATAAAATTAATAATACAATTAAAAATTGACGCCCGGCATTGTGACGATGCCACAGTAATTTCTTTCCTTCTAAAATTTGCTTTTTTGGAAAGAATATTCGAGAATTTTGCCTCATAAACCAGCAACTAGATTTCAGAAGAATACAGAAGAGTGATTTACCTCAGGATCAAATTTCAAGTTTACCCCCAAAAAATTCCAAAAAATACCACTCGAAACTCCCTAAAAAACACCCCATCCTTCTAGATCGAATACATTTCTACATTCATATTTGTTTTCTCTTCGGCTCAAGATACTAAAAAATGTCCAGAACGATAACTTTCGAATGGCCGTGCGTGTGTCTGTTTGTATATATATATATAAAGGAAAAGTTAACCGAAACCAAATGATAGATAATTTATCAGTCGTTTAGGATTTCAAGGCTTTACTCCGAATCCTTTTAGTGGAATTGACAAATTGCCATAGATATGAAAAACAAATCAAGTGAAATTCGGTAACTCTCATAAAGTCAAAGCTAAAGAAACGATTGTAGTATATCAAGAGTGGAGAAAAATCATAAGATTTAGGATTTTTACAGGATAAAGTTCAAATTGCTGATGTGAAAGAATCCACGCTTCTATACAGAGCAATACTTTTTTTTTTGCATTCTTTCTTTCTATCTCTTCGAAAAAATCCCTTCTTCCGGTTGTTTTTCTTTGTTTCCATCCCCTTTCCTTCCTCCTACGCAAGCGCCTAAGAGTGAAAAATATATTTATTTTGAATATAAGAAAAATAAAACTGTTAAAAATATAAAAAATAAAATAAAATAAAAATAAAACTTTTGAGTCGATTGTGAAGTTTTAGAAGCGGAAGAATTTCTTTTTTTTTTTTTTTTTTT
This sequence comes from Centruroides vittatus, assembly GCF_030686945.1. NCBI lineage: Eukaryota > Metazoa > Arthropoda > Arachnida > Scorpiones > Buthidae > Centruroides > Centruroides vittatus. Next base: position 690,336 of record NW_027122665.1, on the reverse strand, counting down.
GGAAAGAGATATACAATATCTACATATTATTTTCCTTTATCATAATAGTGTAAGTTAGATTTACTGTGTGGAAGTATGAATTTTTTTTTTGTGCTTCTCTGTTGTGTAGGAGTCTTTTAGTGTTGTATTTTTGGATATTGGATGTTTGTTTTTTTTTTTGGAATTTCTTTTTATTGGACTCATTTATCTGGTGATTATATTTTAGTATAAATCAAAGAAATTTTTGTTTTTTTTTTTTTGGATAGATTTTTCTTATAGATCACCCCTTCTTTTATGCTGATTTTTGGATAATTTTTTGAGAATTTCTTAAACAAATTTAAGAATTTTAAGTTAAATTAATGAAAATTAATTACAAACCAAAAAAATTTTGTATTTTTTTATGAATTTTTTCTTACATAACGCCTTTTTTTATGTTGCACTTTATGAATTTTTCTCGATATTTTTCAATCAAATTTAATCATTTATGTCATATTTTATTTTTTAAAAAAATCAAAGAAATTTCGTATTTTTTGATGAATTTCCTTTATTTATCAACATTTTTTGGGTTATATTTTTGATATAATTTCGAATTTTTCGATTTTAATTATGAATTTTAGACATTTGATTAAATATATTCGTTTGTACTTCTTTTAATTTTGTGTTTCTGAATTTATTTTTACCATTTAAAATAATTTTTACTAATCAAAGAAATTTATTTATTTATTTTTTGTTACTTTATTATTAAAATTCCTTTGTCTAGAGATTTAATAGCTTGAGTAATAAGCTTTATTTATGTAGCTTTAGGCTTATTTCAATGAATTTTTGCGATGTTGTCACGAATTCAGTTGATTGTTAATAATTTTATTAAGGTTATCACTCTGTAAAGTGAATTTTTGACAATATTTTTACCAGTTTTAACGACGTTTTTTTACGCTTAAAAATTAATTTTTCGATTAATTTGACTGATAAAAATTATTTCGGGTAATTTTTGTGCGAAATTAAACTCAATTTTTGTGGAAAATCGATTCAAATTTCAAGGTTTTGCATAATCATAGTTTGATTACTTTTAGAATACCTTTGCTTCTATTAATAACAATACACGTGTCAATTACTGCGGACAAGTTCATTTTAGAATTTAGGGTGAGTTGTAACTTATTTTATTGTTACTTGTAGGCTTTAATTTAAGGAAAATATGGGCTTATATTATGGTCCAAGATTTAATGGAAAAATATGGGCTAGTTCATGATTTATGGGCTTTTATTTAAGGTAAATATGAGATTATATTATAGTCTAAGATTCGAGAGAAAAATAGGAACTAGTTCGTTACTTATGGGCTTTAATTTAGAAATAATATGTAATCGTTTATTACTTGTAAATTAACAAACAAGATTAACCCATTTAACTTCCGTAAATTTTCTAAATCATAATCGTAAGTTAACGAATTTATGGGTTAAGATTTAGGAAGAGGATAAGCTGTTTGTTTTGTTTATGGGCTCTATGAGGCTACAAAGTATTTATTGTATTTGGTTTTATTTAACGGGGGTGAGATTTAGAGAAAAATACGAGCAACTTTATTATGCACGAACCTATTTTATGAGGTTAGCTTTAGCTTCATAGGAAAGTATGAGTTGATTTATTATTTACGGGATGATATTTAGGGAAAATATGAGCTCATTTGTTTTATATAAGATTATTTTATAGGCTGTCTTTTAGGGAAAAAATGTGAAGTAAATTTTTTTACCTAGTGTGGTTGAGGTTTAGGAAATTTATCTATAAGGAAGATATCCTGTCTCGCTACATACAAGCTTATAACATAAAATTCTATAGTATTCAGTTATTTATATAAATATATTTTGGAATTAAATCTCGGAATTAAACAGATGAAAATCGAGACCAGAAATGTAAAGATGGAGGCCGTAGGACAAAAATACATATGAACTTCCGGTTTGGACCGGAAGTTGCGTAATTTTTTAAATTAAAACGCGATTTAAAAACTACATCCCAGTAATACGACAACGTCACGATAATTTCTTTTGATTTTTCACATTTAAATCACAATATAAATTTTCAGCGCATGAAAAATAGAAGATTTTTACAGGAGGGAAAAGAATAAAATAAAATAAAATTCGAAATACAGCAATTATATATAAAATAGACGAAGTTAATCTTTCTGTTCTTCATGAATGAAAATCTGCTTTGTTTTCACGCATGAACGATCACGTGATCCCCGTGCAGACTGCATTTGTAGGATGACAGCTCAGCTGATGCCTTTAGCAGGAACTTGAATCATCGACTAACTTAACTCATGTCCACCATGCAGAAAGCGAGTTCTTGCTCCTATTTTTTTTTCCTTCTTTTCTTTATTCTTTTCTTGCTACTCGCGTGTTTTTTTTCTCTTAACCTTTCATTCTTTCCTACAAAGTTCTTACCTGTTAGCGAGTGATTTGATGCTTTTCACCTGCAGCCACTTAGTTATTTCGAGAATTGAATTGAGTGACGTACAGTACCTGTTAGGCGAAAAGAGTCTTAAAAAGCACTAATTAAAACTCGTCGCGCCATTTTTTCCCCTATAATTTTTATTAATTCTTCGTTCATCGAGGAATTCTGATGATTACCTCTTAGTAATTTTTACTCGCGCCATTCTTTGTTAAAATATGGAATAATTAACGCTTACAATAATTAGTCCGGATAACGCGGATTATCGTTTAATGTGGGTTAATTCGTAAAATGAGGGTTAAAAAACGTTGTATGGCAGGGAAGATGGCGCTATTCAAATGATGGAACTCGCTAAGTATGCTAATTTAAAAATACCTAATTCTATGCAAAAAGTACATTGCACAGATTCTAAACGTTGTGCCGTAAAATAAGCCCATAGTTAAGATGTTTGGTTGTGTTTTATGCCAAATTTTAACCCGTAAATAATTATATATTTAAGAAATTACATTATATTGTATTGCAAATTAGCAATATTTAAGAAATTAGCTTATACTTCACCAGAAATTTAGCTTACATATTTAAGAAAATAGCTCATTTTTATCGTAAATTTAGCCCACAAAATAAGTTCATATTGTATCCCAAATTTAGCTCCCAAAATAAGCTCACATTTACGAATTTGGCTGATATTTTGCCTCAAATGTAGCCCACAAAATAAGCTCACGTTCAAGAAATTGGCTGATATTTTGCCTCAAATGTAGCCCACAAAATAAGCTCACGTTCAAGAAATTGGCTGATATTTTGCCTCAAATGTAGCCCATAAAATAAGCTCACGTTCAAAAAATTGGCTGATATTTTGCCTCAAATGTAGCCCACAAAATAAGCTCACGTTCAAGAAATTGGCTGATATTTTGCCTCAAATGTAGCCCACAAAATAAGCTCACGTTCAAGAAATTGGCTGATATTTTGCCTCAAATGTAGCCCATAAAATAAGCTCACGTTCAAAAAATTGGCTGATATTTTGCCTCAAATGTAGCCCACAAAATAAGCTCACGTTCAAGAAATTGGCTGATATTTTGCCTCAAATGTAGCCCACAAAATAAACTCACATTTAACTCAAATTTTAATCCGAAAACGAAAAATAACAAATTACGCTTTATATACGTTATTTAAACGTCTCGTTATTTCGAGGTTCTTATAATCGAGGTCTAATCATTATTATTTTAGTAAAAATACTCTCCTTTGATTGGAAGGGAAGTACTTTTAATATAACCAAAAACAAAAAATAAGCCAGAGATTTTAAATTTGATGTTAATTAACATTTGCAATTTTTATTTTATTTCAAATTTTTTTTACAAAAAAAAAATTACAAATTTTGTGATTTAGATTTGCTGTAAGATAGAGAAGGAAGTTATTTTTAGATTGCCAATTGATCCCCGATGATGGCAAAACAGATAAAATTCCAGTCATTTGTTTCGATCTTTGATATTTTCCAATTAAAATTATTATCTTGTATCGCGATTAAATATCAAATTTTGATTTTACTCTGATAGAAAATAAATAAATAAACATAAATTTGCATTAATTTAGATTTTTACAATCGTTTTTAATAAGGAAAATCCCTTAATAAGAACGGAAAATCGAAAAGTTTCATTAAAATTGGATTATTTGTACAAGAGCTTTGTATGCAAATTTCTCTTTTTTAAGTTTTGTTTTATTTTATTTTATTTTAATTTAGTTATTTATTTTTTTTTTGCTAAAAATAGAATTTTGGTTTATTTTTAAAAAATCTTTACGATTTTTTCTTTGTTTTTTTTAAACACCTCTCCTTTAATTTTGATTTATCTTAACAATTTTTTCCAATTTTAGTTTTGCTGAAGAAGTTCTCTCGCAATTTTCCTTGCTTAAAATGTTCTCGTTTTAGTTTTTGTTCTTTTAAAACTTTGCTTATTTTTATATAAAGTTCTGCTTTCGTTGAAAAGTACCCGCTTTAATTTTGTTTTCGCTGGAAGCATTTGTTTGTGGAGAAATTCACCGGTTTCAATTTTGCTCCTTCCGGTATCAATTTTTTAATTTGGCTTTATTTCACTCCGTTTTGAAAGATTTCAAGTTTTTTTTTCTTTCCTTGATAAATTATCTTCTTTAATTTCTATTTCCTCGAAAATTTCCCTTTTTTAATTTTGCATTCTTTTAAAAATTTTCTCCGTGTTTACTTTCCGTGAAAAATTCTCCGTTTTAATTTTGCTTTTCACGAAGGAATTCCCTCTTTAAGTTTGTCTTCCATGAACAAAATTCCCTTTTTAAGTTATCCTTCGTTGAAAAATTTCCCCTTCAACTTGACAATTTACCCTTGAAATTTTGCTCCTTTCCTTTTTCGATCATGTTTTCCTTGAAAAATTCCCTCTCAGATTTTCTTTCCTCCGATAAATTTCCCTTTTAATTTCTCTTGTTTACAAAAACCAAACCCTATAAATTTTAAATCTTTTAAAAATTTCCCTTTCAATCCTGTTTCCTTAAAGAAAAAAAAGAAAAAAAAAACAAAAATACCCGTTCAATTTTACTTTTATTGAGAAACGTTTCCTGTGGATTTTCTATTTTTATTTATTTATTTACATTCGAGTAAGATAAATCCTTCGTAGGATCAATAGCAATTGATCACAGGATGATTCTTTAATTTTAAAACGATTGGAAACTGTATATTAGACATTCTATCAATTAATCCTTCATTATTTTGCATCGATATTATCCTGGAGGATGAATTATTACCAAATTTTCGGTAGTAACCATCAGCCATGCGATCAAGGAAACGTAATTATTAAGTCTATTATCAATTAAACTAACTTGGTTAGATTAAATGAGAGAGTAAAGATCAGATGGTAACTTGCTTATTAATTAAACTATGCTTAATTTATAAATGAATTATTATTCAGCTGTTTAAATATATGTAAAATATAAATCGAGTAAAACCTGCCTAAGATGGAATCGTATGCCATGCCGGCATTCCGTTTCGGACGGGTTTTTATTAAATGTAAGTAAACATGAGACATGGTAAAATGAAATATATAATTAAATACGTAAAATGTAAATATGGCATAAACCTGTGTAAACCGGATTTTCGAGTTTCGTTGTAGAGAGGTTTTATTAAACGAAAGTTAAGACGAGATGACAGCTTGCTTATATAAATAAATATAGTAAAACCTGTAAAACCTGAATTGTATGCGATGCCGAAGTTTTCGTGTTCGTCTTAGACAGGTTTTATTAAGTAAAGAATAGGTAGTAACTTGCTTATTTATTAAATTATGGTTAATTTATAAATGAAACACATAAATACCCGAACTGTAGATACAGTAAATCTGTGTAAACCGGGTTTTGGGTTCCGTTTTAGAGAGGTTTTTATTAAACGACAGTAAAGATGAGATGATCGATTGCTTATTAATTAAACTATGAATAATTTATAAATTAGTATGTAAAAAATAAATTTAGTAAAACCTGTGTAAGACGGAATCGCACTCGATGGCGATATTTTCAGGTTCCATTTTAGCGAGGTATATTAAATGACAGTAAAGATGAGACGGTAAAATGGAATGTATAAATACAGTAAAACCTGTCCAAAGCGGAACCTTAATAAAACGGAAACCTGCGTAAACGGGAAGCTTTTTTCGAAACGCAATGATTTTCTGTATTTAAAAAAAAAACCTGTTTTAAACGGAAACCTACCAAACATGAAAAAAAATTCTGTGCCGTGCGTTCGGTTTACACAGGTTTTACTGTATGTTAAAGATAAATACAGTAAAGCCTGTGTAAACAGGATTTTCAGGTACCGTTTTAGACAAGTTTTACTTTATTTTTAAAAGAATATTCATGATTTTATGAATAATACTTCAATTTTCTTCAGAAATTAAATGTTTCCTCGTACGTCTGTCTGCTTGTTCGCAACATTTCTTAGAAGTTTTAAAAATATTTGAAAATTAAAGCAAAATGGAGTAAAAATGAAAGAGAAAACGAAGATCATTGAGTTAGAAAGTTTGATAGAGTGATATTAATCATCCTGTACACACGAACTGAAGGAATGGTTAATCAGACATGGCCTCCCTTTTGGGATTTCTTTTGCTTGATTAGTGATTCAGCATTCATCTGGTCCTGAAATCTAATTGTTACTTTGGTGGGTCAATCATTTTCCTATTATTACGTTACACACATTACACACATCGGTTGACTGTTTACTTGACGATTCTATTAAAAGAAAAGAAGGAAAAAAAAAAGGGAAATCCTCCATTGTTAGAGACTGACATGTCGAAACCTGTCAAAAAACAAGAATTGACGTGTCTTAACACGTAAAATTCAAATATTGACGTGTCGAAACGTGTCGATTTTCGTATTCCGCGAGTGATTTAGTGAAACTGGTTGTATATTTATTTATTTATTTATTTTTTACTTTTTCCAATGTTACATACGGTGAAACCTGTCAAAACGGAATGGACTGAGCGATTTTCTAAAAACCTGTTTAATTAAAGCGGAAACCCGTCAAAGCGGAAAAAATATGCGGTATCGTGCCATTCCGATTTGTACTGGTTTTATTGCTTAATAACTCCTGTTCCTTTTGTCGAAAATTTCTGAAATTTTGCAGGGAAGTTTTTGTATTTGTTGCGTCGATGCCGTTAAATTTTGGAGGTTAAAGGTCGACGGAGTGAGGAGATAGAGGAGGTCAAGTGTCGAATGAAGGATTTCCTCGTAGACTCGTCTCTACCCCAAAAATTAAGCTTCTTGTCACTTTATGATAATTAATAACATGAAAAGCTTTTAGAATAAAATCGCGCAATAGATGGCGCCACACGCAATTTTAACTTTTTTGCCTGTAAAGTTACGCAACTCGTTGCTGAATTTTTTTTTTAAAGAAATCGATTGTATTTTAAATGTAACACATGTAAGTAAATTTGTTTACTTCATATTTTCTTTGTAAATTTTTGAAAATTTTTGCAGGTTTCTTTAGGTTGGAGGCCGATGTTTTTAGAAGCTGTTGGGATAAAATTTTCTATTTTAAATCGAGCGTATCTGGTGTTTTTTTTTAGGTGATTCTAATCCAAATTACCGATTAGCATACGTGTAAAATGTCTAGAAATTTGCTTTAAAATCGAATTTTCTATACCTTAAAGGAAGGGAATGCTCTTAAACTGCGACGAAATCAATTTTTATAATAAAAATTCACTACTTAAAGGCTTTTTCGTATATCTGTCTGAAGGTCTGTCTGTACTTTTCCCAACCTTTTAGCATAATGAATGAGCGTGACTTACATAGAATAAAGGCTTTCCTAAACCCCTAGGGAGTCGCGATCTACCAGTTGAGCGATATTAATTGATATGAATTAAGATTGAGTTTGAACCGTTTACTTTAATTCCGTCGAAATTAGATCGGAAGTATAGCAAATTCTTAATTATAAGGCAGGAACTTGTTTAAACTGTAAAAAAAAATTAGCCATTTTTTAAATAAAATACCCTTTTAAAATAGCTTAATCTCATTAATGAAAGGTTAAATACTATAAATTTAATTATTTTTACCTGTTTATTCGTCAGTATTTTAAGAAAATTTATATTTTTCTAACCTTTAGAGTTGCCCAGATTGCTGGTAAACCGCTAAAAATTACTAAAATACCCATTTAAAAATCGCTTTATCTCATTAATAAAAGGTTAAACACTATAAATTTAATTATTTTTACCCGTTTATACATGAATTTTTAATGAAACATTACATTTTTCTAAAGTAGAGAACACGCAACACGGCTCACCAGTACTAAAAAAAAATCGCCATCTTCCATAAGACACATCGGACAAAACCTTATAAATATCGTTAAATAATATAAAGCAGGAGATAATGAAAATATACGTTATAAAATTTCATGAACCTATGATTATATTCATGCTAATAAATCAGCATCATAAAAACACAGGGAAGAAGAAATATATATATGATCAAAGGAGCCAACGTCAGCATTGATATTCTAAGAAAGGACTGTAGTAAGTATACAGAAGAGCAATTCTGTGCAGAGGGGGAGAAGAAAAAAAAGGGGGGAACCATCAAAAAGGGGAGAGATTGTTCATGCGCAGATTCGTTGTCATGCAGATTAGCTATCGTTCACCGCCATCCCATTTCATGGATGAGTAAGCCCGGCCTTCTCTTATATTCTACAGTATCTTGCTCACAAAACTTTCTCTCCCCATGTGTGTTATGGTGTCAAAACGACGATAACCAAAGTCGTCCTCCATTTCCACCTCCATCTTTCCACGTCTTAATGGTGGACGTGTCTCATATACTTTGTTCCCAAGACGTTTTCTTTCGTCCAACTTTTATTTCCTCTCCTCTCTTTCTCTCCGAATTGAAATTAAATAAATTTATTGTTGTAAATAAAAATATATGTGATTAAATAACTTTTCGATTTGTATTTAAAATTGAAAGAAATTTTTATTCTTTTGTTTTGTTTTATTGTTTGAATAATTCGCGTGTTTTCTTTTCTTTTGTTTCCTTTTCTGATATGATGTTAATGATTGTGTTTTTAAAAATGATGGGAAATTCGATCTTTAAACTATTCTTTAGCTTAATTTTTTCCTTATTTTTACCTTTATACCTTACTTTTTAATATACTTTATTTTCTTCTCTTTATACCTTATTGTTTACCTTATTTTCTTCCCTTTAAACCTTATTGTTTACCTTATTTTCTCCCCTTTAAATCTTATTGTTTACCATATTTTCTCCTCTATAAACCTTATTGTTTACTTTATTTTCACCCTTTTATTCTACATTTTACCATATTGTCTACTTTATTTTCTCCTTTTATTCTACCTTTGATTTTTTTTACTTTATGACCTTTTACCTTAAATTTTAAATGAAATAAGATTGACTTTTTGAAGTGAAGATTGAATCGTAATCTTCTCTCTATAACATTAAACGAAAGTAAAATTCCAATTTGTAAGATGAAGATCAATCGAGATCGTTTAAAACGAAATAAAAGATTGACCTCTAACCTTCAATATTTGAACTTTAAATAAAGTTAAAAAGAAGTAAAGCGTCCAAATAAAATTAAATGATCGATCTTGTCACATTTTAAAGAAGGAAACCATAAAAAAAAAAAGCCACACGGCACTTAAAAGACAGCTAAAAAGTGACCACTTACCCACTCTAGTGATAAATTGATGCCGGAAAAACCTCCAGAACTTGAAAAAATGTCAAATTTTTAGACTAAAAATCGCATTTTTATCGAATAAAAATTAGAATTTAAAGTTAAAAATACGTTTTAAAAATTATACGGCAAAAATAAAAAAAAATAATAATAATAAAAACACAAAAAACAAGCAGTAAAATGTCAAAACTTCACTCCAAAAACTTGACTTTTTAGAAAGTAAAAAGCAACATTTTTTCTATTTCTCCATGTTGAATTACTTTTGGGAATTACATCAACTGAAAGGAAAACGAGTTGAATAAATATATTTCAACAATTCAATATCTAAAAACACACCAAATACAGCGAAACCCCTGTGAAAGATCACCCCCCTCTAAAGACACCACCCTTCATAGAGTAGTAGTCTTTTATTTAGTATTGTTATTATATGTTGAATTGTCGAGCTTCACTTTTAAAATTTCAGAATTTGTACATTCCCGTCGTCTGTCCGGCAGTCTGTCCTTCGTTAAACTCGAGAACGGAGTTTGATAGACGAAAATCGAGACCAGGTATACAAAACTTAAGTGCTGGACCTCTCAATTAACTGTACACAAACCCCCCTATTTTGGCGGTCGAAAAGTAGGGGATTCGAATGTAAAATTAGCAGAGAAAAATCAATTAAATAATTCTTTTTTTTAAAAAAAAAAAAATAAGACCATTAACCTTTACCTTCACTCCAACGGGAAGATTCATTCTTGTAGAAGTAATATGATCAAAGTTAAGTACGGAACCATAAATCAGTAGGAAATTAATAAAGGGCGCAAAGTTTTGTTGCCGTACTTTGTGGAACGAAAAGGGGTGATGCAGTGGCCGAATTTTACGACATCCTAATCGCCCAAACTGTGAAAATGACCAATTGAATGGTCGATGGCTAGAAGCTTACCGTTTCTAAATTACCGACATCATAAATCAACAAGCGTTAGAAAGTGCAAAACTTTCAACATGGTGAAAGATTCTATCTCATGCATAATGCACCCCCTGTGCCTCTACTCCAGAATACATCGTTACAACAGTTTATTTCGCAGAAAGCCAAACTTTAAAACATGGAAATTTTATTTCTCTTAGGAATAAAATATGTGTCACTGAAAAAATAAAAGAATGTAAAGATAAAAAATGTATGTATGTATGTATATATATATATATATGGATGCGTAATGCTTCCGAAAATTTCACGGAAATTTTTACCTGTTAGTGTGATTTATTTTCATAATTTTGCATCCTATTTACTGATGTTTTTTTTTTTTTTCCTTTCTTTCCGTTGTTTTAATGGTATGGTCTTCTTTTATCTTTCGAGATGGTTTGGAGTAGGAATTTGTTTTTTTTTTCTTGGGGGGTGTTTCGTGGGTTTTTGGTCACTTTTTTTGTTGCGATTTGGTGGGATTTTGTGGAGGATTGTTTGCTCGGATGTTAATCTTTACATCTTATTGGTATTTTGGAATGATTTTGTACCTTATTTTATCCATTTTGTGCGATTTTGGTAAGGTTTTCGTGTTTTTTTTTAGGTTGGTTTATGTGGGATTTCGCTTTGTGTTTGGGACTTTTCTAGTGGGCTTATCTGTTTGGATGTTAAATTTTACATATTACTGATATTTTTGGACTTTTTGCACTTTATTTTAATAATTTTATTGTGTGGATTTTATATTTTGGAAGGTGGTTCTGTAGAATTTTGTATTCTTTTTAAAAGTGAGTAATAGAAATTTGTTTCTCTATAGAAGAGTGTTTAATAATATACAGTACTTTTTAGAAGATAATCTGAACTTCGATATAGCCTATTAACTTAATAATTTTCCATCTCATTTGGGGTGGACTTTTAATTTTATCTTAATTTTTTATACGTTTATAGGGCATATTAATAGGATCTTAGTAGACTTGGTGAGATTTTATGTTTTCGGATGTCGATTCGGAAGTATTTTGCTCCCATTTTTGGAGAGGTTTCATTGAATTTTGTAGTGTTTTTGCATGTCCTGGAAATAATTTGGTATGATTTTAATATATTTTCAGAAGATTTAATGCAATTTTAGTGAGTTACTTCTTTATTCTTCATTAGTGAACAGCGAAACGCCTATAAAAGACCACAATTTCTCGGAACCATTGGTGGTAGCGAAATACAGAGGGGTTTTTACTTAATTAGATAAAGATTTTTCGATTTATTTATTTTATTTTATTTTTTTCAGGTTTTGGAGAGATTTTGCACCTATTTTTAATGTGATTACGCATCTATTTTTGGAATGATTACGCGAAATTCCTCCTCATTTTAGAGGTTTCCATCATTGCAGAGTCCAATTTGGTGGTATTTTTCACCTTTACGGAGGTAAAATTTCCAAGAAAACTTAACATTTTACAGGTTGTTTAGTTTATATATTGATACTTCAACTTTCGACTGTAGTTAAAGTTGTGTACGAGTCATTTGTTTTGTGTCATATATGCGGTGTTTGGAGTCGTAAAAGGATAAGTGAAGCACTCCAATAAAACTAGTGCTTCACTTTCAAACTTCAGTTTTTTTTTTTCTAGTGGCTAAACTACGGGTTTAAATGCTCTTGTTGGATGTTATTTATGTTGAATGGAGACTTTGCTACCTTCACTTACAAAACTGCCCTTTGGGTTATACAACTCTCCATTTTATATTGAAGTAAGAATGCGAAGATGATGGAAGTCGAGGCATGAAAAGCCATGAAAATAATACATTTTACTTTTATTATTAGTAATTAGATTTATGATCTTTGAAGTAATTTATTGAAAGTGGCCAGTGGAATAAAAATAATTCCAATTTCGTTCGAAGAAATTGATATTTTATTACTTTATTTGCCTTTTTTTTTTTTAAATGTAGGCCTAAATGATTGGTTGCTCTTTACATTTATTAATGCATGACTGAAGGAAATTTATTAGAAATTAATTGTTTTAAAGTGTTTTGAATGTTTTAAATACTTTAAATTTAATTTTTTTTTTTTTTTTAGATTTTTATTCATTTAAAAGGATAAATTTTCCTTAAAATTCGTGGAATTTATTTTAAAAATTTGACTAAAATATGTGAAATTTGAATAATTTTTCATTATTTTTTCCTATTATTTACCAAAATTTTGGTAAATAAATATTAAAATATTTATTAAAAAATCCAAAAATATTATAACTTTAAAAACTTTCGTATTTTTCCTATAATTTTACTTATCAAACTTGATTAATTCACGTAAAAATTGATAAATTTTGAAATAATTCTTAAAAAATTCCTTAAAATATACATTTAAAAAATAAAATACCTTTTTTTATTATTAAATTAAAGCGTATTATCATATTTAAAAACATAGGAATTGATTTAAAAAAAATGAAAAGTAATTAATTTTCCCGACAGATTATTTATTTAATAAAAAGCATATATATATATATATATATATATATTTAAAAAATAACAAAAATTATTATAAATTTAATAAAACACACATCACAAATTTATTAATTCCGAATATTTTTAATTATAAATGTGAAAGGGAAGGAATTTTTTTTAAAAAAATATTATTTTATTTTTTAGAAAGTTTTAATAAATTCGAAAAAAGAAATTCAAATAACATTAATAAATTAAAAATTAGTTGGAATGAAGTAAAAGTTAATAGAAAGGGAAAGCAATTAATTGAGATATAAAGCTAGTCGGACTCACTTAAGAGGATACTTCTTCATCTTATCAACTAGTGCAGACGAGGGGGCATTAGATACCCTGCGACCTTTGACCCCGTGAAAGAGGTATCGATCACCTCTGCTACTCCATTTGTCATGGCATCGGAGTACTGAAGAAATTTTCCGATCCGTTGAACATAATCTCAGTCCCTATCGATTTTGGCAAGTCGGGATTGGAGTTTTGTTCCTCCGGCATAATCAAATCAGCGAAATTTACCCTACCAGGGATTATTATTGTTTACAAATTTCCCTATATTTTTTCCCCCCACTTTCGATATTTATTGAGCTGTAAACGTATAATTGACGTTTTACTGTATTATTACAGAGGGTATGTTTACGAGAGGAAGATGCATTTTACCTTTCACAAACACTGACTTTTCGAGTGGTTTCGGGGGGGTCGACGGCAACTTCTGTTGCCAGTTTTACTGTCACGGACGTTATTTATCACTCTTCTTTACTGAAAAGTTCTTATCTAAGGCTTGACGTCCATCTGTTTCACGACAAATGGTTACCTATAAGTATTGTCTTCAGACAAATATTGTCACCAAACTCTATTTAAGGGTGCTTTAAAACTTTCTTAATGCTCGACTCGCATGATAAGTGTTTGAAAAATAAATGTTACTTTCCGTAAAGTTACTTGTAATATCTCTTAAAGGACTAAAAGTTGAGTTGTTTAAAGAGAAATTCTTTTTGAAATCGTTTGAAAACGACAGAAGAAAGACGTGAGGAAAGTTTGAGAATATGAAATATTTTTCTTTTGTTTTATTCAGTTTAACATATTCACAATACGGGAGCAGATATTCAGTTCAACATATTCACAATACGGGAGCAGATATTCAGTTCAACATATTCACAATACGGGAGCAGATATTCAGTTCAACATATTCACAATACGGGAGCGGATATTCAGTTCAACATATTCACAATACGGGAGCAGATATTCAGTTCAACATATTCACAATACGGGAGCAGATATTCAGTTCAACATATTCACAATACGGGAGCAGATATTCAGTTCAACATATTCACAATACGGGAGCAGATATTCAGTTCAACATATTCACAATACGGGAGCAGATATTCAGTTCAACATATTCACAATACGGGAGCAGATATTCAGTTCAACACATTTAAGCATAGGAACGAATGTGCAGTTGAATACATCCGCAATATAAGAACAAACATTCGACATATTCACAGCACAAGAACAAATATTCAGAACCCTTCGAATATTCTTGTCAATATTTATGAATTTTCTGTTTTAATTTTATATTTCCAGGGAAAAATACGTTAAATAAAAGACCAATTCTTCGTGTTCAATATTAATGAGCCTTTATATTGGCTCCTACACTTACAAATTCACTGTATATACTTAACATTAAGTAGCAGGAACTCCTTCAATTACCGATGTAAGTGATTTTAACTCTATAAATTTCTATTCAAACAAATTTCCAGCCAATAAAAAAGGCATAAAACTAGATTAGTTTTCTCGTAAGAAAAAAAAAACTTTTATAATTTTCATTGAACTTACACAATTTAAAGGATCTGTAGACAAACTGATTAGCTGGAAGTAATGTTTAAAGAATACTTAACGTAATTACACATAGTAAATGCTATAGCAAATATTTGACTGAAAACTTTGTGACAATTGACACATTTTTTATCCCCCCCTAAATTTTTCTTTCTTTCTTCTCTGTAATTAGTTAGATCTTCACCAATTCTAGCAGGAAAAGCGAGAATGGTAACCAGCTAGAAGTTTGTAGCGATGTCGCAAGACAAAATTGTGAGCGAGAGAGAGAGGTTTGTAGCTATGTCGCTTATTAGCTTAATTCGTTTTCGGCGTGTGTACGATTCAAACACGGCTTCTTCGTCATGTACGAGCGAGAGACAAGAATCAAATTGTGTTAGATATCTGCGAGAGCGAGACGATCCAGAAATCTTTCGAGGGGTGCAGGAAAATCTTTTACTATCAGTTACTCGAGAAAAACTCCCAGATCCACCTCTGGAGCGAGAGATTCTATTTCTCGCCGGTGCACGCGAAAGAGATATCTCCACAGACTTCTCTCTCGCTACCATTGTTCGAGGTAAAAAGTGTAAAGCCCACTTACGAAGCACGTGTTTCAATTACCATTTTTATTCTTATAATAGCAGTGATATGTTATCACTTGGCACTATCAATCAATCTACTTCCTCTACATGATATGAATACGTTAATTTCGGTTATTTTTCGCGTGATAAACACTCCTTGTTCCTGATCGTTTAAAGCTCCATTGTTGATAGGGTTTAATAAATTCATTATATTTTTAATACTTAATTATTTCGGCTCAGAAAATGATTAAAAATAAAACAAATCTGCATAAAATTATAAAGGAAAGTAAATGAATATTTATATTATATTGATAATAATTTTGGGAATGTTTACAAAGTGAATATTTAGCATTATTAGGTAGAAACAGTGTAAAAGTTGCTTAAATATTCGTTTCATGTTGAATTTCGTCTCTTTAAAGTTGAGGCCATTTTTAAATTTTTACGAATAACTCGAGCAACAGGAGCGATTTTAGGCTGAGTTGCACCCTATTCTGGGATTTCCTAAATAAAATCGGTCACCTGGGGTTAAAATTTTCCCTCTATAACCCTCTATAAAGATTTCCGGATCCGCCATTGTCGAGCAATGAGTGACAATTTAGTGTTTGTGTAATATATATTCGTACCATTGTTATACCACAGCTGATACCACTTTTAATTGATCGTAACTCCGATACTGACTTACGAATAATTCGAGTCGATTTAGGGATGCTCGGGTTGCAGCTGGCACCCTTACTCAAAAGAGGGTGTTTCTCGAGTAAAACTGGGTATTTTAGGTTGTAGCATGTCGTTTTCTTTTTAAAGATCCATCTCTAAAGATTTCTGGATCCGCCATTGTCGAGCAATAAAGGATAATTTAGTGTTTGTGTAGTATTCTGTCATGGCATTAATTAGGGCCTGATTTGCACGTAACCTAAACAAGCTGCAACTTAGGGCCTCACGTTTATAAATATATCCTCATTTGTTAGAGGGGAAGGGCCTGTTATAGTTTAGGGCTCGTAACAAATCTAAGTTCAGTAGTCAACAATTAGCTGCAATTTAATGTTTGTGCTATTCATAATCATGCCGTTTCCCATGCCACATCCATAATTACATTCGTATATCATTGCTTATAATTCTGCTCGAGTATGAGTAACTTAATTGATATCTATTGACTTTTTGACAGAACGCAATACAAGAAAATATTGACTTTCTGTCGCGTCGTTTCGCGTCGCATCGCATTCCAATTCATCATGGCGAATGTTCCCTGGTACTAACACTCTACTTTTTTAAAATTTTATTATTAAATTTACTTTTATTTAACTTTCTAACTATTTTTAGAATAAAATTTCGAATATAAATGTACAAAAGTTTCTATTTATAACTGATAATAATAATAATAAAGCGGTAGATAAATGAAACTAGTTTTATTCATAAACATAAAATATACTTTAAAGAATTATATTATTTTCGGTTTTTCAAGCTTATAATTTCTAAGGGAGTAATAAAATAAAATAAATAAATAAATACAGTCAAACCTGTGAACAACGGACACCGACAGGAAGCATTGTTTGGAAGGAATGAGTGCCGTTTAGATGTTATTTTCAGAATGAAACATCCCTAAAAAATGTCCGTTGTTGGGAGGTGGCCGTTGCTAGAGATTCGGTTTCCAGAAGGAAACGTTCTCAAGAAAATGGCCGCCATTTAGAGGTGGCCGTTACGGGAGGTTCGACCGTATTTTATTAATCGCATAAAATAAATACTACTGACATTTTCCAAGATGTCAAGCGAATAATTTCAAATTGAAATAATATTGAATTATTCAGACCAATAAATTATATAATTAAATAAGTAATAAAAGAACAAATATTTAAAATTCCCAATAATTATAAAAAGGACATTAAAAAAAAAAGGTCTGATAAATTTCTTGAGGCAAGCGAAAACTTTTACCTATGGTAAACTTAATTATTCAATATTTTTAATGGTAGAGGATTTAATTTTGCCCGAAGGCATATTTATTTTTATAAGACAATACAGTTTTGTTTGGCTTTTTTCGTCTTTGTAAATAATCCAACATTTTAAGGTAATCAGAAAAATCCCCCCACCTTTTTTTTAAAATTGAAAATCAATTATTCTGATGATCTAAAAGTTGATTTTTCGTAATAAACTAAATATATAATGGCAAATATTGAAAAGTTCTCGGATTCCATTTTACAATTGATTATTCAATGTTTTTATTTACTTAAATCGTGTTTATTCTTCGAATAATGTTCTTTTAAAATTAATTTTTTTAAAGCCACGTAAATCTTCTGCGGTAAATCTTATTGTACACTATAAAACCTCTAAAGAGCGGCCACTGACTGGAACGTTGAAAATGGCCGTTGTTTAGAGGTTATTTTGTACTCATCTTTACTTACAGAAAATCCACGAAGACGTGGTCGTTTTTTGGAGGTGGCCGTTATTACAGGTTCGACTTTAAAGCGCTAGCAATCGTTTGTGTGTGTATGGTGGAAAACTATAGATCATTTCGCAAAACATGCTGAATGTTCTATAATGGAAATGTATGGTACAGTTATACGAATTCGTTTATCACGAATTGTATTGTGTAATACGGACGATCCTTTCATTATTAAAAATACGTGATGCGTCATCAAGAATTCTTTTATTGTATAATTACTATCCTTGAAATGGATAATGCGATACCAAGGATCACTTTACCGCGATGAAATACCGTGGATTGTATTGTCATAATAGGAATTCGCATCAGACAAATAATCATTTTATCATAATGCAACGCCTTAGTTCTTTTTTACCATAAGAATACCCATACGAATGGGTGCTTTAGTACCAAGGATTGGATTGGATTGGATTGATGGAATAATATAATGCAGCATGGGTGAGGACTTTCCATAAGAAATTGGCCCATATTTAGGTGTTAGACACGTGAAGAAAACCCGGAAGACTAAACATGGCCAACTCGTTGGTCAGGTTCGAACCCACGACCCAGTGTTACGTATTTAGTCAGTAGTGGGCATAATACAAAGGTACGGTACCTTTTGTCATCCCGTTTCCTTGATGCAATACGAAAAATTCTTTTATTATAACAAATGCTGTAATACTAAGGAACCTTTTATCGAGTAAAAAATTATAAAAATAAATAAATTAGAATAAGTAAATTTTTTAAAAGATCAATTTTAGATTAAAAGAGGAGGAGGAGAATAAAAATTCAAAGAATAAAATTATTATTCAATTGAAACGCAATTGGAATTATTCTTTTCTTTCGCTTCTTTTACTCTATAAAATTTATAATAAAAGAAATTACCTTTCTGGCAGTTTAGTTACTTCAAAAATTAAACTTTATGCGATAAAATTCTTAAAAAAACTCAATTTAAAAACAAAGAATACTTTTTAAATTGTAGAGAGTTATTATAATTTCGACTTTTTTTTTGCGCCTGTCAATTTAATGTACTTTATAGAAATTCTTATTTTTCGTAAATTAGAAAGAAAATTCGACAAATCTTAACTTTATTCGAAGGATTTTAATTAATTTGAATCATTAATTCTTCTTTTTAATGAATTATAAAGTTTCCGGATGGTTAATTATAATTAACCGCATTTAATTGGTATTTTGTGCAAGACTTTTTGAGGCCCTAAAGTCCAGTGGAGCCAAATTACATAAAACTTTCTAATTTGGTCCCAAGCGGTAGTTAGTCGCGGGTTCGCTCCTCATCGACAAGCTGGCTACGTGGAGTTTTTCGAGTTTTCTTCACGTGGGACCAGTTTGCCTAAAATTCCTTTGGGGAGGCACCCCCTTGTGAAAATCGCCCACGAGTTGAGTTTGCCTTCTCCCATCAATCCAATACAATTGAGGCTCTAAAACGTCAAAATTAGCAAGTCCCAAGGACTGTAATTAAATACCAGGACTCATATTATCGCCTAAATTATGAATATTTTTAAGATAAATTGAAAAGTATGAGGCTTTATTCATGAGGTCATAAGGTATAAAATATAAGAAATTGAGGTCTTTGAAGTATCAGATTAAGAAAAATGACTGTGGACTGTGAAACATTGAATTGTGAAATTGGATAGATGCGAGGCCCTAAATTGAGAGGCCTTAAGTTATCGAATGCGAGAAACACGTGACTGTAAATTGTAAAGTATTAAGGTACGCAATTTGATAAATGGGTACGAGGGCCTTAAGGTAACAAATATGAGGAAGACGAGATTCTAAATTGTAAAGGCCTTTTAGTGGTTTTTCTCTGGTGTTTAACGACTGAAAATTCCGTAAATAATTTATTTTCCATCGTGTAAACCTAGTAAAAATCTTAAATTTCTGTGTATATCGTGGAAAATGTCATCTTATTATATGACATTTGTTTCTCGAAAAATAAACGTGACTTTTTTTTAGGAAACGGCAGAAAATCTCGCTTTTTTAAGAAAAAAAACATTAGAATATTTTCTTAGAAAACAGAAGACCCTTCATTTACTTTTACAAAACGGAAGATTGTTCCACTTTTTTGAAATTCGAATTTGATATTTTCTTCAAAAAATGAAAGAGCGGTTCCTCTATAAAAGGAAATTTTGCTATTTTTAGGAAACGGTAGAATATTATTTTCTCGAAAAGCGGAAGAACATGTCTTTTTTTTTATAAAAAAAAGAGATATGTCACTTTATATTGGTAAAATGGATCTATGCCTTTCTCTTTGAAGAGGAAGACATACTTTTGGAATGCAGAAAATATATATTTTTTGTGGAAGAATAGAAAAGTATTCAGGTTATTTAGAAAATACACGTTGTATATTTTCTTCTTTTCAAAAAATTACAATTTTTTTTAAAGCGTGGTACCTCAGAAAACAAGATTTTTAGCAAGCAGCAAGCGTACAATTTTTGGAAGAATGATAAAGTATGGAGGTTTCTTAGAAAACTCACCCTGTAATTAACGGCATAACTGTAAATATACTCAATATTAGCTGTAAAACCTCTGTACCAATGTGGCCCACAGTGGTACAGAGGTGCCACAGTGGTAGATACTCTTCATTCACAGTCGCCAGTTGTTGTGGATGAACATGTATATATTTATAGAGAAACCTGTTAATTCGACCACTCTGAGCGGGTCCTTTCAGTGCCATTATTTGTCTTCTTTCTTGATTTATTTATTTAAAAAGGGAAGGGAACCAGGGCCGTTTCTAACTGCGCTATTGACTGTAGTTTTCAGAAAGCAAAAAGTACATACGAAAACTAAAAATAGGTGTTATTTTCTTCAAAAATTCAGTTTTATTTCTAAGAATATGCAATTTTCTTCCTTTACACGTATATAAAAATATTGAATTAGTAAAGGTTTCTACCCATTATACAATAACTAAACCGTTTTATTTTTATAAGTGATTAACTATAACGGGAGAAAAAAATAATAATAATATTAATTTCCATTTTTATGTACAGTAAAAATCTTTAAAACAAACAGAAAAATCCTTACCATGAATAAAAATAAAAGAAAAATCCCCACACTAATATGGACGAAGATAACGTTGTGGTGAATAAAGGAAAGAAAAGAATGACCTAAATTTTAGTCGTGCAATTAATTACATCCCTTCAAAAGGAAAAAAAGAAAAGGATAAAGAAAAAAAAAGAAAAGAAATTTGTATAAATTTTACTTAGAAGCCTCTTAAAGATAATTCTGCTTTGCCAGACATAGCCGCAGTTTGAACAGATGATTAAACCTGAATTTTTTTTTTATTTTATTATTTTATTTATTTTTTTATTTTTTAAGTTCTTTGCCATCAACTTTTCGAGAAAGATTAGCTATGATGGATGAGGAGGTTTGCTCACAAGAGCTTCTGTCGAAGGCCAAATGGTTCGTTTCTAACTTCAAAAGGGTTGCAAGATTTTCTACTTGGTCGACGAAAAGGAAATTCCACCTTCTTTTTTTCCCCCCTCTCTGTAGATTCTAAAGTGTGTTTCAATGTCGTAAAAACTGACATTAACTTTAAAAAAAACACGCGCGCACACACCAGCAGAAGCTAATTTTGTTAGTTACAATGGCGATCAATTAATTCCCTCTTCACAGAAAGGTATAATTCTTCTTCTACTAAAACTCGTTTAATATTTAATAGAGAAGAATTTAAACAATGATTTAAGAAGGAAAAAATATTTATAATCGTATTATAAACATTAAAAACGAATTTAAATATTTCCCTCCCTCCTCTCCAAAAAAAAATGGAAGTGGATAAAGATTAGTCCGCCATTTTTTTTCCAATTTGAGAGAGAAAGATTAATTGGTTTGGAGTCAAGATTTTGATTTCTTTTTTTAAATATACATGTACAAAATAAAATAATTCGATTATAATCTTTAATGATTCGCTTTATTGATTCTAAGATTTAATTATTGAAAGTTTTCATTTCGTCAATATAAAATACTTCGCTTAAATTATATTTAATGACTGAATTTTTTCCCTTTTCCGAAGCGAGTGCAGTTTAAGTGTCTAGGGGAAAAAAAACGGTTGATTTTGATGGCTATTCAAATTGCATTCAGTAAATATTTTTAGTTTTAATCAAGTCGTAATTGAGGCTTTAATTGAAATTTAAGTAACGAAGATAATATTTAGGATTGTCACTGTAAATTGTTCAAATAGTTGTTACCATTCTTATTGTTTGTCATTATTAGAACTGTATTATAATTCATGTAATTTGTTACCAGACAAATTAGGAGAGCTGCAAAATAATGTTCTGTACGTCTTTCTAATTTACTGCTATTTGGGTGTATTTATCAATTGTCAAGGGGGGAGGGAGCAAAATTTTGCAACTAATGCCTTATCTTCTTCTTATTAGTGTATTCATTTATAATAAGCTATTAACTAAATAGCTAACTATTTCAAATACGCATGCGGACGTCTTGTAAATTTCAATGGGCAAGGAACTAGAGGGGGCCCTAGAACCCTAAGTCCAGGACTGTTCATTGCCATTGTTTTAATTAAGTCCTTCGAGTAGCGTGTTGCGTTACTTCAATCGTTATTATTTGTATAAATTTATTATCGTTTAATGTTTTAACGGTTTCTTATATCTAAACGTTCACAATAGGTTTTTTTACGTATGTGCTCTTTAAAAATGGTTTCATACATTGGAATTTCTCTATAAGCTTTCGTGTTAGCTTTTTTTCTTACATTTGAATTATTTTAATATTTTCCTTTACATTTGAGTTTTCCTAATAATTTCCGAGACATATACTTCCAATGGATCCTTACATGCAAGTTTCTCGTAATGGTTTCTCTCGCCCGAGTTTTCTAATGATTTCTTAAACTGAAATTCTTCCAACGGTTCTTTACACCCAAATTTCTCCTAATGGATTCTTAAATTTAACTCTTCCAATGGTTTCTTACACTCGAATTTCGTCTAATTGGTGCTTAGATTTAGGCTCTTCCAATGGTTCCTCAGATCCAAGTATCTAGTAATGGTTTCCCTTGCCCGAGTTTTCCAAAGATTTCTTAAACCGAAATTCTTATACCCCAATTCCTTCTGTTGGATTCCAAGATTTAGACTCTTCCAATGGTTTCTTACACCCGACTTTTCCAAATAGTGATTTCTTCACGTAAAATTCGCCCAATGGATTCTTCTCACCCGATTTTTTCCATTAATAATCTAAGAAATCTTGCAGTATTTTAAATCCGAGAAATCAAATTATTTAAACTCTCCCAATGGACTACGAATTCTTCAACTCGAACATTTACAATTGTTTATAACGTTTATCTTTAATTTATAACCATTGCAACTGCTCCGAGAGTTCGTTTAATATTTCACTATCAATTTTTACTAATCAAATAGTAATTCGAATACATAAACAAACAACAAATAAATTTTAAAATATAGATAAACTTACGACGATAAACAATGAATATTTAAATATCTTAAAACGACAATTTACTCAGGGGTGGCAACACTGCTCGCACCATCTATCGCACAAATAAGGCACTAATATGGCCCAACCGGAAATTTTCTAATAGAATTGGTACAATATTGACCAAGCAGGAGTAATTTATCTTCAAGGAAACATTTCTCCCAAGCTATTTCTTCTTAGTTTAGCTCATAAAATGCTATTTCAACAACAAGAAGGATTGATAGACTTTTCTAAACAATGGAACGTATAGAGAGTAAGAATAAAACTTCTACAGTAACAAATTAAATTGAATTCGGAATTCCTCTGCTGATTGCTCAATCTATTAGCCCTTGATTGGTTAAGGTGGAAGTCGAGGTAACATGATTTTGCCGTTGACATGATAACTTTACTTCCATCTCCCTTATATATTTTTTTTTTTCGTAGCCTTAATGGAGAATAGCTTAGGATCAATTCACTTTTTCCGTGTAATAAACCGCCCGAGCCGCCATGTTTATGTATCGTCAACGTTTTTTTCCCCTGTATTTTCCCTTTCTTAATGTGCGATGAAGGAAAATTTGATATTTTTTCGGACGATTTTCGACTTTTTCCCCCCGTATTTTCCCTTTAATCTCTCGTGTTATCAGAGTGCCCCTTACTTAAATTTGTATTACACGTAATTCGAGTTCTCATAGTACGTGAAATATTTTAAATTAATTATAATTAAATTGTGTTATGAATGAATAATTAATTTTCAATATAATTAAATGGTTAATTAGCTAATTAGCATAAAGAAATTAATGGTTATGGTATGCCGTTTCGTTGCTGTATTTAGAAATGTCCTCGCATTTTTGATAAATTCTTCTGTTAAAAGTTCTATATGATTAATTTTTTAATGAAAATTTGCGAAATTTATGGCTTTTTTTCTCATCAAAAAGCTGAATTTTATACAAAAAAAACCTGTCTAAGACGGAACACGAGAGACATTGTGGCTTTTTTTCTCTCCAAAAATAACTAGATTTTATATAATAATATACCAAATTCCGCTTTACTCAGGTGCGTAGAATGTATTTCGTTTGCCGCGTTAGACAGGTTTTCGACTTGTAATAGTATTTTATATAAAAAGTCGTTAAGTTTCTAGATTTGTTTTCCGTTTAGACGGGTTTCCGTCTTGTAGAGGGTCCGATTTAGACAGGTTTCACTGTATATTTTTCGCCAAGAAAATCATATTTTATATCATTTCCTTACGTTTAATTTTGTAACGGTCGTCGTATAGACGTGGCCGGAAGGTTCGACTTACATTTCGTAAATACGTACAGTACAGTATTATCATTTATTTTATTTACATTTTTGGGCGGAGTATGACATATTTTTAATGATTTCACTCATTAATTTTACATTTATTCATTCTTAATTTGATTTTTGGGCGGAGGAAAAAATATTTTTTGAATTTTATATTCATTCATTCATTATCCAGTTTAATGAATTTGGGTGGAGCAAGCTACGTCTTCACTTTCATTCACGCAATTTCTATTTATTTGCAGTAAAACCTGTGTTAATCGGAACATATTTTCGCTTTGGCGGGAGTCCGTTTTGAACAGGTTTTTCTTAACATAGAAAATGGTTCCGTTCCGAAGAATTTTTCCTATTTAGGCAGGTTTCCGTTTTATTTAAATTACGTTTCAGACAGGATCACTGTACTTACAATTATTAGCTAATTTATTATTGTTATTATTAATTAATTACTTTTCAAGAAATAAAATTCGTAAATTAGAATTTTCGGTAGGAAATTTACTTAAAATAACTCAAGAAAATCAAGCAACGAGTTGCGCAACTTTCTCGGCTAAGAGTTAAAATTGTGTCTAGCGCCACGTGTTACGAAATTTTATTTAAAAAACTTATTTTATTAATTATTACAAGATGCAATAAGCTTAATTTTCGGGGTAGAAACGAGTTTTATAAATTAAAAAAGAATGTAAATGCTAATAACGAGTGAAATCTTCATTAAGTTCGACCCCACTCGAGATACCACACGCGACCCGCTGTATCTCCCCATTCCTTCGACCTTTAACCTCCAAAATTTAACAGCATCAAACCACTTAATACACAAACCTTACTGCAAAATTTCAGGAATTTTTGACAAAAGGCACGTGAGTTATTAAGCTTCAAAGTAGGTAAACAAAATCTTCCCCCTATACATAAACATCCATACATACAGAAAAAATCACTAAATATTTACGTTTGCAGGTCCCTACGAGTCCGAAAATGTAAAGAATCTTGATGAGGGGGTCATGTCTGACAATTTCCCTCTATTATATACAACAGCATGGGGATTAAAAACGAAGAGAGAAATGAAGAATTAGCAATAAAAATCAAGTTTAATTTCTAAAAATAAATTTAATAAATGCAAATTTATTAACGTCAAATAAATTTATTGACTCGTCTCTCAAAACTCTTATCTTAAATTGATCTGGATACGAATTGGAAATGAGCAGAAAACAAAAAAAAGAAGGAAAAAATTGGAGGAGGATGCTGAGGATGCGGAGGAGCAGCAGCAGCATCCCATCTTTAGCTCGCAGATAATCAAACACTGCGATATCTCAGCCTGTTACAGTTAATTACATTTAGGTCTTATCGGCTTTTAGTGTACGCTCCACTGCATGAAACCAGGTATAACAAACGAAAGAAAAACGTTAAGCGACGTAATAATGATGTAATTAGTAAGTGTAAAGTTGATCTTCAAAGTCTTTGGCCGTCTATCAATGTGTATAGTAAGATAAGCCACGACTTGATCATTCTTCAGGGAATATCACCTGCTAACTGTGGAAGGGGGGTTGAAACTTCCGAGAATTTCCTACACTAAATTACAAAATATTTTGTATTTTCTGGTGTTTCCGACAATACTTTTCCCTTTTCTTGTCGAGTGAAAGTGAAACGGAGAAAAGGAGACAAAAGTAAAGCACTCGTGGGACTACTGGTGTAGAAATGATAAGAGGGATGTGTTACCCAATTAGAAGCTTGGATACAACGATGTACAGATTGGAAAGAAAAATATCACTCCGCTATTGTGGGGTGAGAAAGTAAATTATTGCTTTGTTGGCCCCCCTCCAACTATTATTGAAGAAGTTGCAGCGTACTTTTTTTGAAAATATTACAGTTTTTCCTTTTTTTTCCTGCTGCTTTTGATTAGTGTAGTGACGCGTGAGGTGCTCTTCCTTTCTTTCTTTATCGTGGTAAAGCGTTGTAGTAACTTACTTTGCTGTCTGTCTTCATTATTTCTTTTTATTGTGAAAAGTATAACCTTGGTTATTTATTGCTTTCCTTTTTTATATCTGTAGTGTATTTATAAAGAGGGTACAGCTATAGAATTTGTAGGAGTTTCTATAGATTTTTCTTATCTACGGGTTCTTTATACAGGTTCTTTATAAGATCTACAGGTTCTTTACACAGGTTTTGTAGTTTTTACAATTCTTTATACAGGTTATATAAGATCTACAGGTTCTTTACACAGGTTTTGTAGTTTTTACAATTCTTTATACAGGTTATATAAAATCTACAGGTTCTTTACACAGGTTTTATAGTTTTTACAATTCTTTATACAGGTTTTGTAGGTTTCTGCAAAATTCTAGAGAATAAATTAAATAAATCGAAAAAAATCACAATCCAACCTTCGAGCAACGGCCATAGACGAGAACATAAAAAATGTCCGTTGTTCGGAGGTTATTTCATATACATTTGATACAAAAAAAGAATTTCCCGAAAAGAAAATAGCCACTTGATCGTTACTAAGAGGTGGCCGTTTTAAGAGGTTCAAATGTATCAGTTTCCAATTGAACAGAGAAAGAAGAAATTATGTTTTGATTTTCTATTTTATACAGTTTTTTCCTCCAATATTAAAGAAGGAAAACAGGAAAATAAAAGATTTTTTCTTTTGGAGTATTTACCTAAACCATTATTCTACTTTGGAATATTCAAAGAAAGAACTTTCTTATTGATATTCGAAAATGTCCGATTTAATAAAATATATACAAGGAAAAAAAATAATAAAATAAAGAAGAATAAATATAACGATTGACATTAGTTTGGAGGGAGGTCGAGTTGTTTTTAGTCAGTTTTACAACTTTGTCCTCCTGAAAAACTTGACAAAAATCAATAGAGAAAGTAGCTCTGTATGTCGCTCTATATATTTATTACTGAACGAAATTCTGCCTTTCAGTTTTCTGTTCGATAAAGGACGTTAGAACGATTTATCCTCTAAAAAATAAATTTAAAATGCATCTATAAATCTTTTTTTAAAAATGTATATATATATTACACACAGACACACGCACGTACGCTCCAATCAGATAAAGTAATCTAGAAACAATCAGTAAAAATTACGGGCTGCAATTTTTAATCATATTTTTATTTAATTTAATTTAAAAAATATGCTCTCGATTTCAAATTAGTAATATATTACCCCTGTAAATCATACTTTTCCTGATAACAGTGGAGTCGTGCCGGTCATCTTTGAAAGGAAATTTTTGAATTGAAATCACGTGGCTTCCGGTCCAGGCCCGAAGTTTGTATATAGTAACCCAAAGCAGTATATAGTTAATTGGGGCCTCCTGCCTTAAGCTTTCATCTATTTAATTCAATTTTATCAAATTGAGGCCCCGTACAGTACGTAAATAACACTACGATACGCTTCCCTTACGTGATTTCCAAATGAAATTCGAGCTTCAAATCTTAATTATAATCTTAATTAAGTTTAATTAACTCAGTTAAATTTAGAAACCGATTAAATACTTGGATGGAGGATCAGAATCTTTGGAATGGAATCAATTGTTTCGCGTACAAATATAAGGGAAATTAATTATGTAAATTGATTGGAAATTTAATTTTTTAAGGAGATTTTACAGTTTATTTAAAGATTTGATCGTAAAATTGTGAAAATTTCCATGTCTTTAGAGTGGCCATGTGTAAACCACCCCTTGGGGAGAGACATAAAACATTCAAAGAAATTGGGTAATTATTATACGAAGAGAGAAGTTATGAAAGTGCAAGAAAGGCATAGAAGATCGTAAAAAGTGCTTTATACCCAGAGAAATGCAGAATTGAGACTTTGGTTAAGAGACGGAATCTGACAGTAAAGTGAGAAGACAATCCCGAGGGTGCAAGAAATCCTTTAACTCGATTTGCTGCTCACTGAACGAATTAATAGCTTAGAATATGACTTTGCTTCTTTTGTGTTCGCGTTTCACGCCCCTCCCCTTCTTCTTGGGAATGGTTTTGTATTTAGTTATTTCCTGTTTGCATGTCTACAAACACCCACTCCACACACCCAGCATTGAGAGAGTTTTATATTGATACTTGCATTCTTGAAGCACTCTTTGTACGTAAACCAGTTATATCTTTCTTCAAAATCTTCGATATTCCCACTTTAATTTTTTTTTCTGTACGTGGATTTTGAACTTTATTGTACATTTTTACATTGCGTTTTTCAATATTTTTATACAGTTTAATACAGTTGCCAGAGATCTTCTTGAAGCAATCTTTGTACATTAATCATGATCTTACTTCATTTTCTTTTGTACGGGAATTTTGGTGTCTTACTGTTCACTTTTGAATTGTGTTTTCCTATATTTTTATCTTAATTTGTACATTTTTATACAGTTTTATGTAGCTCCCAACGATCTTTTACATACAACTTGAGGATTACGTATCTAAGCACCCCCTTACGCATGTTTTTATGCTGTTTAACTTTTCTTGATTATGCTTTAAACGTTTAGAGCATCTTTAACGTGTAAAATTACACAAAATAACGCAAATAAGACACGTAATTTATGAGAATTGATGCTTAGGATCGAAGGACGGTTCAAGTGATGAGCCTCTGGAAACCGATCATTAACTAATCATAAACGTCATAACGATGAGCCGAGAATAATCAAATTAATTTTTAACCACTCCGAAACGTAATTTGGACTAAGAAAGACGTTGCAGATCCATCAGGAAATGTTGCAAATGTCCAGATTTCGCTTAACGAATTGCAAACGATGTTTGAATCCTAACTTTATGACATCAAACATCGATCTGAGGCAGGCGTTAGTACCAATTCGCAGAGTGTTTATTAAAGGAAAGAATCATAAAACCATTGAAGCATCTTCCTCTTTGTTAATTTGCTAACCGTTGAAGCAATCTGTTTAATGTATTTTGACATCTTTTACAACTTTTATATCAGAATTTATTCTGGCGTTATCAAACTAATCAACACTCAGCAACCCCCACCAAAACACGAGATTTTTTTGGAGTTCTTTACAGTATTCGACACTAAAATTTTACAAATATTTACATTTATTTTGGATAAGAAATTGTTTTATTTATTTTTTAATTTAATACCTTTCCGAGTTATTAATTATTCTGTTCAATCAAAATGCGTATCGACCCTCCTAGTTGCCTCATCCCCTCCTAGTTGCTTCATTCCCCTCCTAGTGGCTTCATTCCCCTCCTAGTTGCTTTATTCTCCTCCTAGTGGCTTCATTCCCCTCCTAGTTGCTTTATTCCCTTACTAGTTGCTTCATTCTGCTTCTAATTGCTTCATTCTCCTCCTAGTTACTTCATTCTCCTCCTAGTTACTTCATTCTCCTCCTAGTTGCTTCATTCTCCTCCTAGTTGCTTCATTCTCCTCCTAGTTGCTTCATTCTCCTCCTAGTTGCTTCATTCTCCTCCTAGTTGCTTCATTCTCCTCCTAGTTGCTTCATTCTCCTCCTAGTTGCTTTATTCTCCTCCTAGTTGCTTTATTCCCTTCCTAGTTGCTTCATTCCCCTTCTAGTTGCTTCATTTTCCTCGTAGTTGCATTATTCCTTTCCTAGTTTCTTCATTCTCCTCCTAGTTACTTCATTCCCCTTCTAGTTGCTTCATTTCTTTCCTAGTTGCTTCATTCCTTTCCTAGTTGCTTCATTCCTTTCCTAGTTGCTTCCTTCCTCTCCAAGTTGCAAGAAAGAAAAAAGTAATTTTATAAAAAAATTTTTAACAGGAAAGGACTCATTTTTTAATTCCAAGAGAGGTAAAAAATCATTCCTTCATATTTTACTTAACTCCAGATTAAATCTGCACGTTTCTATTATTAAAATTTGATGAGAAAACGGGAGGAATTCCGCGCCCCTTCCGATTGTCAATTGAAAGACATTCGTAATGAAAATGGCGGAGGTTTTAAAAAAATACGCGAAGAACATTTAAAGATAATACATCTCTTTGTCTAACAAGTACTTGTCAAGGAGCATAAAAAACTATTATCGCATCTCGCGTATCAAAAAATAATTGTTTTTAATCCTGCCGTAGGAGTTTGTTGAGACAAAGGAAATTACCTCTTTGCAATAATTTACTTTGGTTTTTCCACCGAAATTTTTTTTTCTCCTTTTATTTTTTCTCTCTTTTATTCTTCGGTTTTTTTCCACTGCAGAAAAGGGGGAAAACAAAGATTAGATAAGCAAACAATCTATTTTGACCACTTACACATCTTTTTTAATGTGAAACTTTCGTTCTATTTCTATCGAGAATTGCTTTAAACTCTCATTAAATATTAAGGAAATGTTTTTTTTATGATAATGGATTGTCCCCTACTTTAATGCCCTTTTACTATTTTGGAAATGATCAAGTTTATATTTATGTGTAATAATCAAAAATGCCTTCTTTACTCCAGTGTTAAATTAAAGGTGACTCGTAAGGCATTTATTTTAAATTTACCTTCCTATAAATCTAGATGATGTTGAAGAATTTTTTCTCTCCTACTCCTCTAATCTAATGAGTTTTTCCCACTTTCTTTAGCTTAGTGAATTTTATTCATTTTCTTTCTAACCTAGTGAAAGTTCTTCTCTTTCTAGTCTAGTGAATTTTCCCTTTTTCTTTATATTTCTTTTCTCTTTTTTTCTTGTAAAGTTTTCTTTTTTTCTAGCCTAATAATTACCTTTTTTGTTTTTCTTAGCCTGGAGAAATTTCCCTTTTTTTTCTTAGCCTAGTGAATTTTATTCAGTTCTTTCCAACCTGGTGGTGTTCACTAGACTATTTTTTTTTCTTGTCTAGTGAAATTTTTCTTTTTCCTAGTCTAGGGAAATTTCTTTTTCTTAGTCTAGGGAAATTTCCCTTTCTCCTCGTTTAGGGAAATTTCCCTTTCTTCTAGTTTAGTGAAATTTCTCTTTCTCCTAGTCTAGGGAAATTTCTCTTTCTTGTAGTCTAGGGAAATTTTCCTTTCTCGTAGTCTAGGGAAATTTCCCTTCTTTCTAATGTATTTTAGTTACTTTTCCCCTAACCTAATGAAGTTTCTCTTCCTTACCCTAGTGAATTCTTCTTGTCCTAGTGAGTTTCTTTCGACTTCCTTCTGAATTTAGTGAGTAATTTCTTACTTTTTCTCTATTCTACTTGATTTCTCCACTTCTTACTTATTTTCCACTTCTTGTAAATCGAATATGCATGGAATATTCGCCCCTCATACACTGAAAAATTTCCCATTATTAGTTTTATTCCTTATATTTTATAGGAAAATTCGGAATTTCGTGGAGTTATAAAAGTTACAGTCGTTAAAGGACACTTGCATTTACATAATGGTTCAATGATACATGATAGGGAGGAGTTAAAAGCGTTAAAAATTTCCATTGTGAATAGTTTTCCACTGTCTACTGTATTCCAGTTTCCATTATTAATAATAGTTCGGTTGCGATTATTGTACATATAAATTTATAGTTGAGTAGATTAGAGTAAACATAAACTGTAACTGTAAATTTCTGAGTTTTCGAGTACTTTCATAATTGCCCTTCATTGTAAATCACTTTAATGGCTGCACTTCGTTAATAATTCCCTTAAATGATTGCATTTCAATAAAGACTTCCTTCGATAATAATTGAAGATTTCTTTCAATTATTGACTTCATTAAAGATTTTTCAATGACCGAAAGGCACTCGAATGGGGTCAGTAAGTGGAAATGTTAATAACAATTATAGAAAATCTCGAGTGAAGGGCAATCACTGAAATGAAGCTTCAATTTTAAGAAACGTTCACTGAAAGTACGCTTCAACTTTAACGAAGAGCAGCCATTATGGAGTCTTTTTAATGCTTGCCCTTCGTTAATTAAGGGGTTTTCTCTAATAACTGAAAGCGGTCTTCAGTAATAATTGCCCTTTATCGATTGCCATTGGCTTTCGATTATTATCTTTCGTTAAAGATTTTCTTCCTCTGAACGATCGCTCTTCAAAATTTCTAGAACGATTGCTCTTCTTCAAAACATCTTTTCAATAATAAATTCCCTTTCGTTGAAGATTTCTTTTAATAATTGAAAAGAAATCTTCAACGAAAGGACATTTATTATTGACATTTTCTATTTAATGACTGCCGTTTACTTTCACTTTAAGAGCTCTTTCAATTATTGAAGGATACTTTTAATGAAAAAGAAACTTCCTTCCAAAGAAATCTTCAAATAAAAAGGAAACTATTCAGAGTAATTTCAACAAGGAGCAGTTATTAAAGGTCAATATGCCCTTCATTAAGTGGTTGCCCTTTAATTAAATGCGGTAGAACCTGCGTAAATCGGTATTCTTCCCCAGCTTTTGTTCTATTCGGGTTCCGTTCTGTACAGGTTTCACCGTTATTACTTTGGCGAATTTTCAAAACAAAGGTAACTATTTTCGGACACGTGACTTATAATCTTATAAATAAGAATATTTGGTATTATTTTACATATTTTTCTTTCTAGAATTATTTAAATGATGACATTTCAAAAATGTTTAATAATTTAGTATTTACTTTCAAAGCATTTCTATCATTGAAAATCCGATTTAGATGTTTATGAATATTTAAATTTATAATATTTGCTAAATTAATTTAAGTTTATTTATAAATTATTATTAATTTGAAGTAGTTTTCATAGGGTTTTTATCTTGGTAGTTTCATCTCTCTCATCTTAACTTGCAATTTTATCAGAAGAAAGTGAGAGAAAGAGAGATGGAAGTATAGAGATAATTGAGAGTACAGAAAAGGAGATGAGAATAAAAAAAGAAGAGTAAAAATAGAGAGAAAGATGATTGAGAGAGAGTAGCGAGATGATGAAGAGAAAGATGATGGAGAGAGGAATGATGCTAAATTTAGAAAAAAAATATATCATCGTTAGCTTGTTAAATTCTTAAAATTGAATAAAATAAAGAGGTTAAATTTATTAAATTAGAATTCTGTAAACAATTCTGCACCGTGAAGATGTATAGAAATGTATTCTACTCGAGTTTAGGAATTTAAAAAACAAGAAAAAAAAAATATTGTTTATCTCGATGCAGTTTATTTTGGAAAATATTTCTTTGTCGAGAAGTGAGAGAGGAGTATTTTATAAAGTGAAACAAGGAGCAAATAAAAAGCTAAAGTGATAATGAATTCTTTTCTAGAAAGAGAAAGTGTTTTTGCTTCACATCATCGATCGTTTCTTCGCCTTGGGAGAAAGTCGTTACCTACTCTCTGCACGTTGTCCCACATCTCGCCAATTACCTGTGACATTTTGCTGATGAGTAGAACAAATATCTGCTTCGCTTCTATTCTCTCCCCTCTTGGGAATCTGAGAAATGGCCAAAACTTGCCAACTCAATACACCATTCCGAAATATTAATTGAGAAACGGGTTGTTGCAGACCGAATTACCGCCTTTGTTTACTTAACTTACTCTTTGTTTAAGTGTTACGTGGGTTATAATACATTCTAAGCCACGACTACTGTCCCACTAAATAAATATCTAATCCTGATATTCTGTATAATATATCCCCGACGTACGCCACATTTCAACCAAACACTGGGAATTTAACAAATGCTACGGTATTTTGGAACCTGTATAATTGATTTAGGGCAAGTTTCCGAGTAAAATAACCCGTACCACGCATAGAAAAATTGTCAGATTACTGATTTATGCATATAAATTATACATCTATAGTAGATGGGTGCGATGATTTATGCATTGAAATCACAGATCAATAGAGAGATAAAGTATTGCGATTGCTCTGTATCGTCGATGCCCTCCCCCTTAGCGATTTACACCAAAGAATACAGGCAATAGAAATGTAAAATACCTAAATTCTGCTGGAAAAAAGTAAGAACTTGAAGCAGTTTAAGCGCAGGAAGAAGATAAGAAGTTCCTTAAACAAGACAAATTACAGTTTCAACTAATGTCTGGCATTATCTTTATCTTCGTTCGCTCTCATAACAGAGATTTATCCAGAAATTAATCTAAGATCGGGAGCCGAAAGTTAGAGGAAAATTAATAATTACCTTTATTATAATGAAGACACTTAAAACAACCAACTTTAAACGCGTGTTTAATTAATATATATATATATATATTTAAAAAAGTATATAATTAATTGTATTACTTCTTTATTATTAAAAAATAGTAATAAAGAGTGAATGATGTAATTGACTTTTCTTTATCTTCGGTATTCTTGACAGAAAGGGAATTTTTCAACCGTCACATTTCTAAGCCCACTTAGAAGTAGAAGGCCAAAAAGCAATCTTCTGTAAATCTCTAGTGTCAGCAACGTTATCTTTTCTTCTTTCAGGTTCATTTTAAAGAGAAGAAGATCGTCTCAAAATGTGAGCGTCAGACTATGAGAATAAAATGCACCGCTAACTTTTTCTTTCAAAATCTTTTTCCTCCATGTTAAAAGGTAATGGCACTTTCTTAAAAAAGAAAGAAAAAAAAAACCTTAAATCTACTCTCCATTTTATTATTTTCTCCTTCCATCAACAGCAGAATTAAAACTTTACTTCTTCTTTACAGATGCCAATAGAGACTACCATACTGGTAGTTCTTCTTCTACCTTTTTTGGAAATCTCTTCGGAGCCCTGTTTTTTTAATCCATTATGCACCTGCACCTTAAGCCAAGCTGACATTATGTGTTTAGGTGTGCCGTTTTCTTTTCTACCGGACATACCTACAGACGAGCTTTACCAGTTGAGCATCATGAAGTCCGATTTGCTGGTACTCACCAACGATTCGTTGAAGGAAAGCAAAATATCTTCGTTAAGAATAATGCATAATAAATTATCTCAGGTTCTCCCCAAAGCTTTCAAGGGTACGGAGCATTACTTAACTTCCCTGGATTTAAGTTTTAATAGATTAAATGAGATTCCTAGTTTATCCATCAGGAAGCTCTACCATCTTCAATGGCTCAGTTTGCATAACAATGACATTGAAGAGGTGAAGACGAGAGAGGTGGCGAATTTCGGCTGTAAAAACACGTTGAGGAGTTTGTTTCTAGGTGAAAATCACTTAACACAGATTAAAGATGGTGTTTTTAGCAAATTATCGGCGTTAACTTCTCTAGATCTCGACAATAACTTGATTACAGAAATCGAAGGGAGGCCTTTTCCGCCATCTTTGGTTACACTTACACTTTCGCACAATCAACTAACCTCGGTGCCTTTGTATGCTTTATCGAATCTAAAAAACCTCAATTGGTTTCAAATAGGTGGTAATTTATTTCACGAAATCCCCCAAATCCTACCGATACCGGTCAAACAAATGGAAAAGTTAGATTTCAGCAATAATTTAATAACGTCACTTCCTGAGAACTTATTTAATTCGTCTTTCAACATACGAGATTTTCATTTAGAATTTAATTTTCTTAAAACATTAAATAATTCAACTTTTAATGGATTAAAACTGGAAAGACTTTCCTTATCGAACAATCGATTGTCTTCCTGTTCTTTAGATTCTTTTCGTGGATTAGAGTCAACTTTAAGAACGATCGACCTCAGTTTTAATCTGTTTTCTGAAGTTCCTTCTTGCCTCTTTAATCTCAATCAACTCACGCATCTTTATTTACGTGGAAATTTCCTGAAAAAAATTAAGCAAAAAGATTTCGGACGTTTTAAGAAAGTGCTTCAAGTTTTGGATCTTTCGAGTAATCTCCTGAAGAGAATTCCATCCGAGGCTCTAAACTCTTCAACGAATCTTCTACGCTTGAGTTTGCAAGACAATCTCATATACCAGATCGGCAAAGACGATTTCATCTGGGCCGAATCACTCACCAAACTCAGTTTGGCCAGCAACAAGATAATGGACCTCTCCGAAGATGTCTTCGGCCATCTGAAGAAACTCAGAGAGTTGAGGCTCTCCTACAACATGCTCACTTTTGTTGATCCTCACTTCTTATTGCCGATTTCTGAAACCTTAGAGATGTTAGATTTCAGTTATGCATTCACGGAACATGTGACACTGCCAAGGATTCGTTTCGAAGAGCTTCGTAGATTGAAATGGCTCCAATTGGACCACAACACTCTCAGCAATCTCACCGTCTCACCTTTGATCAGTCTTCCAACCCTTTTTCATTTCGATTTGGAGGGTAATCGTCTGACAACTGTCGATGGTTTGTTTCCCCAAAGCACCCACAAACACGTGAACAGTTTACTTCTATCCAATAACGACATAGACGTGATCAATAGTGGCACATTCACTAAATTCCCGTCTGTCACCAGCATAATTCTATACAACAATAAAATCAAAGCCATAAGAGAGGATGGATTTAGAGATATGAAACTCTTGCACACCATAGTTTTAGCCCATAATCAATTAGTTTACGTGGAAGATGGGAGTTTTAGAAATTTGAACCATTTAACTAACGTTTTCTTGCAGGATAACTTCCTGACCGTGTTTTCGCTCAATATTTTCAATGGAAGTGGTGATTCCTCCAACCCCATGTATCTCAATTTATCAAATAATGACATTAGAGAATTAGTGGTGTCACCAGAATACGAATTAGAAGACGATAATTTAGAGGTTAGAACTTTGGACTTAAGTCATAACAGCATATCAATTATACCCGAAGGTTTCTTGAGTCCGATGGGAGAATCGTTGTTTAACTTGTTCCTTTCTCATAATTCGCTCTCCAATATTACATACGAGGCCCTAGCAGATACCCCATTGTTACAAGTAAGTTCTCAAGTTAATACGTTAATATTTTTCCGACTAGAAATACACCAATTAATATAATTTTACACCCCATTAAAAGTATTATTAATCAGCCTCTACATGATTTGAAAAATTAGCAAAAAAGATGTACGTAATTTACAGTCAAACCTGTGAAAAACGGCCACCGACGGGGACACACATTGCTGCAGTATGGAGATTATTTTGTAAGCATTTCGGAAAGTAACGTTTCTGAAAACACGGGCGCCGTTTAGAGGTGGTCGCCGTTGGGAGGTTCGTCTGTATTAAGAAACATCCCCATGAGAAATCTATCAGAAAGTCAAATACAGTCGAACCTCTGAACATACTTGTTTGCGTTTCAAAAATGGCCGCGTTTAGAGGTGGTCGTCATTGGAGGTTGGGCTGTATAAGCACATTTTAATAAAAAGAGTAATTAATTAATTTTTTTAATGTATTTTTAGGTGCTGAGGCTGGATCACAACTACTTCACTTCGTTGTTCTCCCACGTCTTTTACGGTTGTCCCTCATTACAGATCATATCCCTGAGTGACAATTACCTAACAGAGATATCTGCCCAATTATTTTCCACTTTACAAAAATTGCGAATCGTAGATCTAAGTGGAAACAACCTAACAACACTACCGGACGATTGTTTTACTGGGACTAAACTTCAACAAATTAATTTATCGAGGAACTCCATTAACAATTTCCCTACAAATTCGTTCCGTGGTGTGAAACACAGCCTGAGTTTGGTGGATCTGTCGCACAATCTCGTGCAATCTGTAAAGGGATTAAGTCAATTAAGAGCACTTCAATCACTAAATTTGTCTTCCAATGCAATCAATCATTTGATAGATGGCGCTTTTTTCGGCCTTGATAACCTACTAGAGCTGGATCTATCGAATAATCTAATTGGTGAATTGGATCCTGAAGTATTTATGCCATTAAAAATGCTCAAATATTTAAATTTAAAGAACACCAATCTAACCCATTTACCGATTTTACCCTTAAAAAGTCTACGAAATTTAAAAATATCCAGGAATTACCTTTATAATTTATCTGATCAATCTTTTATTCACCTGGCAAATCTTAGACATCTCGACTTATCCAGAAATTATCTCCGAGATGTCCCGCGACATATTTGGGTCAGGATACCCGATCTATCATTCCTTGACATATCTCATAATCCTGTTGAGATTCTTACCACAGCAAGCTTTGTTGGGCTTCGTCGATTGATCTATCTCGATATAAGGGGTTTAAATTTGAAATTTCTCGATTCTGGAACCCTCTACGGACTCAGGTAACTCTTAATTATCATTTTCTACATCTAATTTATTAATTTTAATTATTATTACATAATTGTGTCGTAAAAAATTCCATACTCGTACAGGATCAATAGCTCCAGAAATCTTTACAGGGGGGTGAGGAAAGTAAACAATACACCTTACATAATTCTTTACTACCTGAGGCTTTACACGGGAAAGACCCCCAGAAGGGATGTTTACAAAAACGTTACATAATATTAGGGTCTAAACCATTGTATGAGGAGGTTGCACCCCTTAATCCTCCACTGTTCAAGTGTCTAAAACCCTTGAACAGTGGAAGATTCAGAGGTGCGACCTCCCTTCCGAGGTCCCTACTGCCTCAGAAGGGAGGTTGTACCCCCTTTTGACAAAATAATTTGAAAATTGCAGCCAAATAAGCGCAAAATTCATCTCTTACATTCTAACCACAAAAGAGTGTAGTTACAGAAAAGTGAATTATTTAATAAATTGAAACTTTTATATTTATTTAATGGTTGAATTTCGAATCCATTTGTATCTGGCGATTTTTTATATCAAGTTGGGAGCCGCGAGCTATTCTGGAGTAGATAATGCTCTACTCTATCAACTTTTAATACTAGATACAGGAGCATTAAAGATAAATAAAGTCAGGAAAGATCTAGATTTTTATAAAATATATATTTATATATTATAATATTGAATATATTTTTATTCTGATGTATATATACGTTACTGTTTTTCAAAATAAGATATATATATATATATATATATATATATATATAATTCAAGTTAATGCAAATATACAGCTAAAAACTATATATTATAACTTTAAAACTCAAATCTTATGCAATAATTTTAATGTTAATTGACTCAATTTATAATTTAAAATATGGGTTAATGTAACCCTTGGTGCCAAGATGGCGGCTCGTCTCCGATTCCAGCAAGGAAACAGTGGGACGCACGTTCTAACCTAACCTAACCTATTTTAATAAATTATCATAATTATTAGCAACCAAGTTATTAAAATAGGTTAGGTTAGGTTAGAACGTGCGTTCCACTGTTTCCTTGCTGGAATCGGAGACGAGCCGCCATCTTGGCACCTAGGGTTACATTAACCGAAATATGTTTACAATTCTATTAAGTGTTCTGTAATTTTTAAAATAATTTCTAAGTTCAAATTATGAAATTTTGTACAATATTTCTCAAGTGTACACCATTCACTTAAATATGAGGTATGTTTTTGTGGTCGTTGCTTTAAAATTGGTAAAAAATCTTCATTTTACCGAAGATCTACTGCAAAAGATGTGAGAATCCTTCAACAAATGATTAAATTTTTCAAAACTGTACACACAAAAATAACAAGAATGAACCTAAAAGAATAGAAAAGCCGTATATTGAACTGTTACTAAGTGCTGTCATTGTCATAAATTTAAATAAAAATTAAAATAAATTCAAAAAATGCAAGAAGAATTTACAACTCCATTAATTCATTTTTTTTTAATTTGTAGAAATTCATATTTTCCAGAAAAAAAAAATGCATATTTTTTCCTCTCTTCTGACGTAGTTAATTCTTAAACAAGCAGTTTTAGAAATGATGTACTCATCGTCTCATTAAAGCTGAGTTTGCTGAACAAATCCCCCATCAACTTAACAATTAATGGACGTATTTGATAATGGCAAGTTTGAATAAGAATTAAAAGAATTTTTTTATTAAGTCAGAGAATTTTTTCCCCTTTATTTTTCTCGAATATAACTGCGGATACAAACTTTTATTACTTTTGCTTCTTCTGAAGAGTTCCTGAATGATAATGTTAAAGGATACGTTTTAAATATAGTTATTTCAATCTTTTAATATTTAATTTTACTTATCCTACAAGAAATTATTCACCAGGACGTCTCTTTAATGGTCACCTTTGCGACATTCATCAATTCCGCTTCTCCATCACGTTTGAATTCACGAGAAGCGGCCCCGTCCTTTTTTTTTTTTTTTTTTTTTTTTTTTTTTTTTTAAATTTAAAGAAATGCCACGAGTTTATTTTACTTTTTCTCGTGATTTTTGTGATTATTTAAGTTTAGTGTTTGTTAATATTATAAATTTATAAAATAATTTCTTATTGCTAAAACGTTTTCGATATTTGAAGGACTTCGATCCGCCATTTTACATGATAATTATATGCAGCGTTTTATAAAATTGGCATAAAAGAATGTGTTAAAAACATTTATAGCTTATTTTAATAAATACAAATGATCCTATTGTTATTTAAAGTACAAAACGAAAAGCCAAATTCTTTTCCGGGCTATATGGCTACATAATTACTAAGCAATTTGGCAAGAGGCACGCCACTAGGCTGCCATCTCTTGTTAAATATAATAACTATAAATATTTTTAATTACTTTATTTATAGTTATTATATTTGACAAGAGAGGGCGGCCTGGCAGTCTTCCTCTTGCCAAATTGCTTAATAATTATTTGTCTTTATAGCCCAATAAACAATTTGGCTCTTTATTTTGAATAGCTTTTTTGTAAATTTTTCAAAATGACAGAATTTCTTATTCATCTTAATGTATTAAAATATACAAAACATTGAAACATAAAAAAATTCCAGCATTGAACCTTACAGCAATTCAACATTAAAGTAGGTTGCTAGTATTCAAGCATTGAACAACAATTTGAATATTGAAATATTACAACATTTCATCAACGAAGCTTTAATTTTAATGTTCATATTACAGCATACGAGGCACATTTCAAAGTACAGTATATGACACTCAAGCATTCAACATGGCGGCATTCTTGAATTTCGGCATTATTGCAGCAAATACATGTTAAACATTGCTCGAGTAATGTTTATTACTATTATAATTGATCTTAATATGTGTTTTGTTTTTAACTTTAGATATTTAAAAACTCTAAAAACTGGAACGTACGCTTCAGTCAGGACGTTTCGCCTTCACGATTTACTTGCAAAGTGTT
Organism: Centruroides vittatus; assembly: GCF_030686945.1. Classification (NCBI taxonomy): domain Eukaryota; kingdom Metazoa; phylum Arthropoda; class Arachnida; order Scorpiones; family Buthidae; genus Centruroides; species Centruroides vittatus. Next base: position 648,928 of record NW_027122665.1, on the reverse strand, counting down.
CGTCGTTGAGGCGTTTTTGGATAGAAGTAGAAGAACCAATGTTGAATCATCAATTACAATGGACTTTCGGAATAAAACTGAGAGAATTAACAGTAACAGGAGAGAAACTAACAAAAATATTTCCGGATGCATTCTTAGGATTACAAACTCACGAACTGATTTTAAGAATAACAAATACTTCCATTAATACTTTACCCGATGGTTTGTTGAAATATCTCGCTGATGTTCGATATCTAACGCTGGACATACGAGGAAATCAATTATCTTCCATGAAACCTGAAGTACTTGCTTTAAGTAGAGAAAGCTGCACAACTTTCAGCAGTACAAAACATATCATAGGTAAACTCCATGTATTTTTTTGAAACTTTCTGATTTTATAAACTTCAAATTTACAAATAAATTGCTAGAATTTTTAAAAGTTTTTCTGAATACAAAAAAGTATGGGAGTGATGTGAAAATAATTATTTATTTACTTTTTAAAAATTTCTTTCGTGAGATGGCAGCACCGACTAACGATATTTTTATAGTGTTTTTAACACTTTTTTTCGTTGCCTTCTTTCAAATATATTTAAATAATTAAAAATTAAGTAAAATTTATAATTTTTAAGATTTTTATTATTAGAATTTATACAGTTTCAATACAACTTAACCGTGAAGTGCATCTGTATGAATGTAACATATCGATTACTTAATGCATCAACATAAATTATTTTCTACTTTACTTAAGTAAAAATACTTCAAATAAAATATATTAAAGCTTTTTATTACTTATAGGGAATTTCTTACGCCGGAATAACCATTTATTCAATTTAAAACATAATTTTTTTAATATAAAAAGCATTTTTTCTGAATCTCATTCAAACTTTTTGCTTCAGGTGGCATTATGCTGGAGGATAATCCATGGATTTGCAGCTGTGAAATTCTATGGTTAGGTCATTGGTTAAGAAGATGGATGAGGGAAACTTTTCGAGCTCACATCTTGCCATTTGATGCAGCATTACACGTGCAAAGTTTAGCTAGAAAGAGTATGTGCACCATGCCCGATGGAAAGATGAAGATACCGCTCATAGATTTACGAAGAGAACACCTCGATTGCCAAAATACTACGGATCATCCGCATTTATCTTCGGTTTCTTTCATCATCAGCATCTTAACCGCATGGAAACTATTCATGGGAAGATGATAGGTTCAATGAAAAAGAAAAAAAAAACGATCAGCGATTCATCCGAGGCTCAAATCGATCGGATTCATCATAGACTATAGTGAAGATCACAAAGTTTCAAGGTGAAGATCAAAGGGTTCATTGAGCCGACATATCAGTATTCTATTTGAAGTTAGATCGTGTTTATGAGACAAAACCAAAACAAAAAAATGTATGTTGAGTGGGTGAAATGTCCCACCTCGAAATTCCAAAATTTTATTTTTACACTTTTTTACAGAAAGTAAAAGATGTGTTTCAATGTTTATCTTTCTCGTAGTTTGATTTTTTTTTCTCCTGGAAAGTAGAACGTAGTAAGTTACAAAAGAAAAATCAGAGTTTTTCAAGCATTGGAGCTTCGGTATCTTAAGGGCGATCGATATCAGTCTCTACATCACAAAATCGAGTTGTGCAGAATACGGAATGTACAATTTTATTTTGTACATTTGATGTGAATACTACCCACATCCCGATTGAAATTACTGACATGGGAACAGAATAGACTTGTATCCGAGTTTGGCTTGTCGTTAGATCTATCCATTCCTGTTGTATATTAGACCAACGTGGGGAATTACTTGCTATACCTAATCCCAAGAGGTTATTGACTGTAAAGCTGTAAAATGGAACGTTTGAATCACGAAATTTAACTAGTCATTGGCGTGATGATTGTCTTACTTGTTATTACAACATTAAATGGTTCATTTAAGCAATTTATTAGGTCTTGCAGGCGTATTAGATAACGTAGTAGCAGGTTTATTCATTTTATTCTTGGTCTTTTTTTTTGTAATTTTTTATACTGTATTTAAATTAAAGTTACATTTAAACGGTGTAAACGTAACTAGCAATGACAGATAGGGGGTATACAGGCGGTCATTAGGCCTCAGCAATGTTAGGCCTTGTATAAATGAACAACATTTTGTTTTCAAAGTATATTTAGGATTTCTTTCCGTGAATGTCCGAGAAACATTTTAAAAAAACTGCTAAAGGGGATAGTCAAAGTCCCTGAGGCATTTTCTATGAAAGGAGGACTGTCATATAAAGAAATTAAATAAGAAATTCTAGATTTTATGGAATAAAATTTACAATATATTACAGGTCCACGCATAGGATTTTTAAAAGGGTGAAGTTTTAATTTAGTGAATTTAATTTTTTAAATTCTTCCCAAATGGAGAGCGTTAAAACCCCCAAATTACCGCGTGCACGGCCTTGAAAGAGTGTAACATTCACAAAGATCTTCAAAGTAGATAAGTAGTGTTATCCTTTGGAATGTCCTCGATGAGAACTGTAGAACTTAACAATGATAAAGTACGTTTTTCGATTGCAATTCGGGATAAAGATCAACGTTTCGACTTAATCCTTAAAACAGAAAACGAAGCATCAGGATCAGAAATGGGTGAAGATGGAGCGTGAGAGCAACTGGGCTACCATTTCAAAAATAAAAAAGAGTAAACTACGAATTATTTTTTTATTTTGAAATAAAATAATAATGGATAAGGCACGACAAAGAAACATTTTTTTATAAAAAAAACCTCAATAAAACACAATTCGAAACTTAAATTTTTGAATTTTATCAAATCACATTCAGCGCCGCGAAATATTAGCGGCAGGCATATGAAATAACGATTAATTTCTTTAATTAATAAAATGATTATGATCGATAAAGGAATAAAATTATTATTAATAATTATTCTAAAATTCAATTATCAATTTTAACATAATTATTAATAACTCTATTGTATTAAGGGTGTTTTCAAAATTATTTACTTATGTTTTAAATAATATTTCTGAAATACGTATTTAAAAATTTATATTGTTAAAGGTTAACAATCTCAAATAATTTTTAACGTTAATACAAAAATTATAAAGAATATTTTTTTAATTAAAATTTACACGTTTAATGCTAAGAACGACAAATTATATTAGATAGATTACGTGCCTGCCATTAGATGGCGCTTCTATCTACAGTTGTTCACACATCGACTGTCAGACGGCGCTTCAGTTCTTTTAACAGTAGTAATATAGCATTTATATTGTTTTTTATATAGAGGTTTCCTTTTTCTATTGTTTATTAAAAAAAGAAGCACAAACACAACGAAATCAAGTTAAATTTTTTGAAAGATTATCACAGAATTAGCACATAAAAAGATATTTTATATTTAGAAAAGTTATTTTAAACTTTATTTGCATCTTAATAAATATTAAAACACAGCTGGCAAGGACTTGCTTGACTTTCCCATCAATCGAATAGATTAAGTTTCCCCATCTACACTGGATCCGGGTTCGAATTCGATATAATTGTGAGACGATTCGGTATAATGGCGCCATTCTTCCAAATTACGATATTGTCAATGTAAAGTATCGAAATATTTTCGGTAAGAAAGGAAAAGTTCAAACAATTCGATCAAACAAGCCTAAAAATGTATCCGTGTTTTAACTATCTTTAACGAGGTGTGTTGCAGAGCCGTAACATGTTCAAATGTGCAGTAATGTATTGACAGTAATGTGATTAATATCACAATTCAAATTATGATTTTAACGTCTAATCAATTCGAAACAATGCGACGATATTTCACACCGTTCGGTTCTATAGATTAAACGGGAATGCTCTTGGCAGGCAGATTGATTAACAAGCTTTAACATTTACAGAAACACGTAATTGTAGAATTATTTACGTTATTTTTAGTACGTGAAATGAACTTTCTAGTGTTACTATTCTGTTAAAGTCGTCTTTCCATTGACGTAAGATACATCATTACTTATAGTTCTAATGTAGAATTTGTCTGTTCGAGTAATTTTTTTTCATTTAGTATTTCGTGTCTGAATAAAGGACTCTTTAAAGAAATATTTTTTTTTTTACGGATGTTCCCTATTAAATCGATGGTCAAGCTACTCTTAATACTCTTCTGTGAATGTAATAATTCTTAGAAATGGGCGGTATAATTATGATTATGGTAAATCTATTTATATGAATTGTAAAAGAAGCAAGCTGTAAATAACAGACGTGGATTTACGGAAATGATTTTATTATTGCGATTTTAATAATGCGAACAAAGTAAGATTTTCTAACAATATTTTCAAAAGTAAATAATTATAGTAGTGCTTAAAGTTTGCTTTAAAGTAAGAATCGTCAATAAAAATGAATATGAGTGATATGTCAACGGTAATTTTGCCGTTAATCATTTTAATGAATGCTCCTGTGGGGCAAAACTACAAGATACGGCAGAAAATGAAACCCAAACCCACGAGTAAACCAAGCTTGTCGTTCTTACAAATGGGCACGGGTGAAGATTACGATGAATTTGAGCAAAAGCAAGATATATCTAAACAGAGAATATTAAAAAATTCAAGACACGAAGTTACGAAGGTTTCTTCGTTTATAGAAAATTACCAAAAGTACAGGGAGTGGTATTTTAAGCAAAAATATACGAATAAGAAGCTCGAGAAAAAAGGCGGAATGGAGCAAGCAAGAAAATTGAAGAAAAATTTTAAGTTTTCGGAGGAGAGTGGCGATCAAAGTCGTTTTAATAGAATGCTAATTGGCCCAATCAGGCAGAAAGGTGATGGAAATAAAATATTAAAAGGTAGAACTGGATTGAATAGAAAGCTTACTGAGTACGAAAAGATCATATCTAAAAAAATGGGTCGTGCGATTTCGATAGCATTGGTTGTTTTCGTTATAGTGTCGTTGGTGTCTCTTGTGGCTACTGCGCTCGTACACATTTTCTCTAAAATATTTCACGAGAAACCAACTAAACAAGATGAATACGAAACACCTCAACGACCGAAGTCGATCTTCCTCATTGATATTGATTCATCTCTGCGTGATGAGAGCGAAAAACAGAAATCTGGGTCAGTTTTTTCCGTCAGTTCAGAAGAGGCACATAAAGAAACAGTTTCGCCATTAGAAGAAACACCGGAGGGCAAAGATACTGAAGAAACGTCTCCTTTATTACTTCCCAAATCAATATCGCAAAAAATTCAAAAGGATAGGTATCATTCCTCAACTGTACAGATGATGGTCGAAATTACAGAATCCCGATGATAAAAGTCCTATTTTTGGTGCTGTAGAAACCAAATATAGCTCTGTATCTTATTCTTCCAGTAGCTCGTCCGAAAAAGAGGAAGAAACCGAATTAGACACCAATGCCAAATTTTCTGAACATCAAAATGCAAACCATTTATACAAAGATGAGGTTTTTTATTTTCTAAAATCTTTCGGAATGCCATCGAAAGACGAAAAACGCTCGCCTGCCGTCACAAAGACGAATCGGGATGGTAATGCATTCCAGGACATAAAAACACGGAAAATCGATAATTTTAATAAGGAATGTTGGCTGGAAGAGCACCAAATTCACAAACTTTCATTAAACAATCAAGTGCGCGACTTGTACACAGTTCATACCATCAAACATACCAATTTACCATCAATTCTCCAAGTAAAAAATGAAAGCTTGAAGAATTCCAACTACATTACGCACTCGGGAGATACGTACGAGAAATCATCTAGAGATCGCGGTCTTAATTTTAAAGATTTTAAAATTAAGACCGCGACCGCGAAGATAATGAAGGATGGTGTCGAGGTGAGACAAAGAAGGAATGCACGTTAGAACACAACACACATTACAACAGAACTAAAATAACAACAGTAACAGTAACCGGAGTAACAGTGACACTTTCCCTTGACAGAGTTCCCATAACTCAACTCACCCCCACATAGCAGAAGAGAGGGCGCGACGATCACAGGGGTAAAAGGTCACCTTCATAACTTCCTAACACCTTCACTATCGGTGTGCCCGGAGTCTGCGTATACACTGAAACTAATCATTTGATAATTTTCTTTACAAGCACTCGCATCCGTTGTGATATATATATGTACAGTACATACATTGTGTTATCTGTCTTCACTATTGTAAATAGTTCCCGGTGGTTCTATCTAGGCTTTGTTTAGTCCAAGAAGCTTGATGTTTGCTTCGTGGGAGAGCCTTTGTTAAGCCAAACAATAAAGATGAATCGCACTGAATTCTCATTTCTTTTAAGGCATTGCCGCATTCATAATTTGTATAATGTTGAAGTTACGCTTGCAATGTGCACCAAACCGTTTCGTCTGAAGACCGGTTTGATTCGGTTTAATGGGAAGTGGCAATTCGACGTGTGGGTGATTCCAAAGGATATGTCACCAGGGAGGATTTTCTATGGTAAACTGGCTCCCATTTAGGTGCTTAATTAATGGAATGTGGTCACGACAAGCAAGTGATCTACCAAATGGATCGACCGGATGTCGTGTGGCCTCTGTGGGTTTTTCTATGTGAAACTGGCTCTACCACTCTAGGAACTTGGGATCAAATCTGGTTGGGTCAAAAACTCCCAGAATTTTTTGGGGATGGTGGTCTGGATACATTAGATCCTGTCCCTCACCACTTGGCTACCTCTGTTATGGGCCTGGCCAAACCCATAATAGTCTTCTTTTTTAGTAAGCCCAAGATGGGTTTTGCCAGGCCCTCTTAGTGCCCATGGGGTGGAAAGTTTTAAAAAAGTAAGAATATAGAAAATTTTCTGCATAATTATTATGGGTTAATGGTGATGACCAAATGGGTATGGGGCCCAAAATTTCCAGACTACTGTCTGAAAAATTCCTGACATCATTCTAAACTCAAAAATGGATTTCTCAGAAAATAAGGACTACTCTAATTGCACTGACCATCTGGCTGTCAATAATAAGACTATAGAAACTGCCATGACCATTAAAGAATACATAAACAAATAATAATTCCCAAACTAACCCAATCCTGAAATCAAAAATAAAAGAAAAGAAATAAAAACTTAAGAAATGAAGCAAATTAACAAAAATATGCAAATCAAATTCAGGTGGGATCCGAGTCACTAGTCGGTAACAAAGCACATTTGTTTGAGACCAAACTCGTCGTTAGGTCTCACAACTAATAAAAAAAAATCCGCATTTAAAAAAGTCTCAACAGAAAAACCTCATTATAATAGGCACGAAATTATAAATTAGTTTCACAAAACTCAATCTTTCCATAATGCAAACTACGATAATTTAAACAAATCTGATTAACCTTAACTATTCAAACAAAACAAAACACAAAAAATAAATCATATAACCTAGCACAAATCCCACAAAATCCTTCTGAGCAGAAATTCCAAATACAATACTTAACTGGGCTGCAATTTGAAATTGCAACCTATACGTTCCCACCGTCGTCTGTCCTTCGTTAATCCGGAGAGCAAAGTTATATAAAAATTGCGATCAGATATGAAAACTTTAGGGGACGGAGACTCCAATTATGTAGTTAATACTATACATAAACTTTTGGTCTGGACTGGAAGTCACATTTTTAAAAAAATCAATGATTTAAAATTTCATCCCGACATTGTAAATGATGTCACACTAAACAATTGATCATTTTTAATGTTTAAATTTTATAATTTGTAATTTTTGTAATGCTTAGCTTTGTTTTGTAGTGTAAGAGGGCATATAGCTGAAAAGTGTAACATGAATAAAAATATAAAGCTATTAAAACTAATTGGAAATCTTTTGACAGTGATACAATTCTATAGATTTCATTTTTTTGGTGTATCTTCAGAAATATCGTCGTCATACAATTAACGTATCCTCTAGTAAACATAGATGATATACAGGTTGTCGTAAAGTTACTGTGCAGTGAAAAATTTGTAATGACATTAAAGTTGTAAGTATAGTATTGCATCCAAGACCTATAAGTTGTATGTCCCATATTTCCACTTTGCAGTAGATGACATTATGACTTGCTCAAGATGTTCTGGTTATTGGAAGACTTCTTTGCCAATCACATAATCTCCTGTGAAATCTGGCCTGCTAGGTCTCCTGATCGTACTTCCCCAAACTTTTGGTCTTTGGGGATATTTCTGGCATTTGCCATAGGAGAAACTGCAATACCATACATAAAATTTCATTTGTATTAATAGACTTTTTCCACTTCACAGTAATTTTTCAGACATGGTACCTATAACATTCAAACAATAATCTTAAATCCTACAATAGTTTTGATAAACAAAGTTTTGTGTTTGTACTACTTATCAAATGTAATTACAGTTTTTTTTATGAACTAACTAATTATTATAGAATGATAGGCACAGCTTAAGGTTATGTAGCTAACTGCAAAAAATCCATTGCAAGTACACCTAATGCTCAGATGTGTGTGAATGAATTCCATGTAAAATGTTTTATACGTAGAGTTTATGCAAACTTGATTAAAGACTTTGGTTAAATAATTATTACAAACAAAATAAGGGTGAAAATTAATTTATTACTGTTCAAAATACTGTGCCAAAATACAATTTGCTGCTAAAAAGTGAAAATAAAAATTATTTTAACAGCAAAATGACTTTATACTACAGTATTCTAATTCTATAATATATGTTTGATGATTTTACAATAAACAATTTAATAGATGAAGAACGTTTATATGTTGGGAAAAATAGAAATTAAAAACACCTTTACTTAACTGCTAGGGTTTACTTTTTATCTATACGAAATATATTTAAATTTCCTATTACATATAAACTCTAAAAAGGGATATTAATCGTATTTTGAAACAATTTTCACCATGCCATATAACGAGAGAACACGTAAAATGTCAACGCATCATAAATGTGACATAAAACTTTCATCTATTGCAAAGTACTAATTCCCATCAAACACTCAATCTAAATGTTTGAACATCAAAAATGCAATTGTGTTTTGTACATGCGTGAATTGTATCACTAAAATGCAAATCGTATTGTATTTATTTATAGATAAATATAATATCTAATTTTAAATTCAAATAAATAAATTTTAACTGAATCAAAACTACAAATGTTTTAAAAATGAAACATATTTAATACATACAAACACACACACACACACACACACAAATTATAGATATATATATATGCATATATATTATATACATACATACATACATATATATAGAATACATATATATTTTATTTATTTATAACAAGCTATAGATTCAGATATTTTGCATATCTGATATGCCTAAAAGTTTTCACCTATAGCCTGGAACTACATTTAAATTGCATGGTTTTTCACATATAAATACTTAATGCATATTAATTCTGATTTTTAACAAAAATAAGAATGGAAAATAAATTACTGTTGACTATTTTAAACCCTAGCAGTGTGTTAAAAAAGTGCTATTTACTATCCAATTACAAAATACAGATTCATTTGATTATAAGTCACAAATCACTCATTCCTCATACTGAACGAATGCCAAATAAACTGGAGGGCCCAATTTCTTAGAAGGAATTACTAACTGTGCATTAAAATAACTACTCTCCAATCTGGTGAAACAAAAGCATGGTATTCTATTTTTTCTTTTTTTTTTCCTGTTTTTAATCACTCCATATTTATCCAGTTAGTTTACTATACATTTCCACCATAACTGCATGGTGAACTAATAGATTGCAGACATTCATGCATTACTTTTCCTGCATATACAGTATATTTGTATACATATACATAGTAGATAACTTAATTGCTATGTTAGGATTGTTGAGAATAAGTGGCTTTACGGACTTCGTCGATAGCCTGACACCACTTGAGGGCAAATCCATTTGGGTCTTCTAAATAATAGGTACGGTTTGGCTAAAACAAAGGAAAAAAAATGAATTTCTTTGAAATGTTTTATACTCATTTACATGTAATAAATATGAATCAGAATACTTACAGTATGAACAAAAAACGTTTTGAAGTTTTTTGGTTCTGGCCTTAATTCCGGAGACCTAAATAAAAACTAAGTTATCAGAATACATCAAAATCAAATCACAAATATAAAATGTAAAAAAATTAATTAATAACTGAATGTTCTTAAAAAGTATATTTTTGAAGAAAATCTATCACAGTTCTAAAAATTTTTTATTAACTAACTGCTTTTTTTTTAATGCAATGAAAATAATTTTAACTGATTTTTTAACAAAATAGAAATTTTTAATAAAATAAAAAAAAAAAAGAATTATTATTAAAATGATTTTTGTAAATTAAAAGAACTGAAATCTTAAAAACACACATTAAATGTAAGTTTTCAATACTATTAGCGTAGTATTTAAATATACAAATGCTCGCTGAAAGTTCACACATTTTAAAAATACAGTAATATAAATGGTAAATTGATTCTATGAGGGGGGAAAGAAATGCTGGAGATTGCAAACATGATCCAATTAAAATAATATTAACCAAATTGATAAAATTGGGTTTCATTATAAATCATTTTGTTAATGTCGCAGTTTCCAAGAACCTATTGATTGTTGAGTGAGGACTTGCTGAAATTGGAAATGTGACCAATTAAATATCAGTTATAAAAATTGGATTTAGAAATTTTGAGATTAAAATATTTTCAATTTTTAAGATAATATAATTTATATAACTATTTTTAACAATCATCAAAGATTACACTATAAATGCACTTCAAAAAAAAAAAAAGTCTTAAACTACTTCATCGATGTTTCTAGATCTACTCGAGTGTTTAATATTGTGAATTAAAAGATGAAATGATTGAAATAACTGTCCACCCGAAGCAATCTAAGAAAAATATTTCGGGATAAGACTGCACTAGCAACATTCATATCTTCGATTTTAGAAACAGCCATTTAGTTATAAACGAATCGTTTGAAAAGTCTAACAAAATAAGAATAATGATGACGTCATTCTCGTTTGACTTTACATACGTACCCTATATTCGATGATAAAAATTTTTTAAAATGACCAATTAGTAACTTTTTATGTAAACAAGAATTCGTGAATAGATATGAATACAAACATTAGTGAATTCCTTGTTTGTAACCTTCAGTTTCTTAAAAAGTTGTGACCATTTTATTTTTGGATATATTTTGATGTAAAAATGTTTCACTAAATTCACAACAAAATATTTTCATTCTCTAAAAAACTCAGTGATGTTACATTCTTTCTCATTTTCACTTTGAAATTACTATTAAAAAACAATTTAATAAATTCCATCATTATCAAATTCAAAAATACACATTAAGTCAATATGATCAATACATGTTTCCTTGTAGAGACCTTTCTTCCTTTCTAAATAACAAATTAAATTAACTGATCTTCCACTATATAAATAAACTATTTAAAGGATAAACTATATACGCATCATTTAACAGAAAAAAATAAAAATAAAACAAAGGAAAAAATATGCGCAATACATTCAGCAAACCAGAGCTTTGCAATATATAAATCTGTATGTGTAGTTAATATATAATTTATATTTGTTATTTGTTTAATTTTAAATGTAATTTAATTATGCAGGCTTCTATATGACTTTCCATTGCAAATGATGGTAATAAAGATATCTGTATTAAAAATGTTCATTTCTTATATAATTAAAAGTGATTTAAGTAGAAAATCAAAATACTTGCCAAGGAATTTGCCCTTTCAATACCATATTTGTAGGGTCTACATAATAAAGATGTGGACCTGTTGTTAACAGTAGCATTCGTCTTCTTGCAAAAAGTCCCTAAAAATTTATTACATTAACATTCATAAATTGAGAAGAAACATTGATAAAAATGTGTACACACATTTATATATACATATTGAAAATGCATAATACTTTATAATTGAATTAATATAATTTTTATAATTTAAATAAAAGGCTTATATCTAAAGGAATGATCTACTAAAAATCAAAATCATTTTCAGTGACATAATGAATACATACATTTTTATTTAAATACCTTTCTTTTGTCTACTAATCCAAACTTTAATATTAAATTTCCTTCAACAAATCGATGCCAAATATTCTCTTGACTCTGTACTTCTAAACGACGGTTATATTCCTCTGGAGAAATATCTAAAATTGATGGTTGTTTAGCAGGTTTGTTATTCTGCTCATCATCATCTTCTTGTAAAGCCAAACCTAATAATCTTGTCATTTGTTTATCATCTAAACCTGGAGTCAGATGATCTGGTACCTTTGATTAATAAAAATTAAAAATTGCAGAATATTAAATGTGTCATTACTTATTTTCACAAAATTATTTTGTTTTTGATAAAATAAAACTTGTAAATGTAATTAAAACCCTTTTTTCCTGTTGTATGAAAAAATTCTCAAATCTCTTCAAGTAAATACATAAGAGTAAATCTATGAAATTCTTTTCTTGCTAATAAGAATGAATGCCCTTGCTAAATACAGTGAAATGTCAGTATAACAAATTTATCTTAAATCTCCTGCCAATTTCCTATTTAGCTACATGCGTAAATGTTTCAGTTTAATAAATACACAGTTCCTACTCAAATTCTCTGACCCTCACATTTCTTACGGTGTGGAATATCGATATAATAAAACAGCATTTTATTTACTGTGAACATTGAGTACATCTATCCCACTTTTTGCACAGTTGATATGTTTCAAAGACTGCCACATTAAAAAAATACAGTAAATACATCCTGTAGAAAAATGTTTGATAGAATCCACAACTTCAATGTAATGAAAAAATAAGCAATTTACAGACGAAACACAAGCTTTTTATTTTATCATAATTTAGCATTATTATTTGTATGTAAATCTAGTAAATAGATGACAGCATAAAATCAACAGACAGTATTCTTTGATATACAAATAGTACTGTACTGTGTTGTGCTTAAAATAAACTCTTGACTTAGAAACACATAATTTTAAAAACAATCTTTCAACAAAAAGAATAACTTTCTTAAACAGCAACATAATTTTAACAAAAAGTTAAATTTAAAAATTTTTTCCCTCGTAAAAAAATCGATCATGTAAAAAAAAGAATTAGTTCTCTTTTGTCAACCAAATTATTTCAAAATTGCATAAAAATACATTGTATATAAAGAGGGATAGTGTGAATTTATACTATAGTTTCTCTAACAAATGCATCTAATTTATTGCAAAATCTTTTTATTTTTTTTACAAAATGGACAATGAAAATACAGAGAAACTTCTTACTATTAATTCTCTTTTTTTCAAAATACAGATAATTAGAAAATAAAAAATTAATTACAATTCACAAAACACAAGAACTATTATATTAATGTAGTTTTAGCTTTTTCTCCTCAAGTGTATTTATTTTCATTTCAATCTCTTTTTCTTCCTTTTCGTGATCTTTTCTTAACATTTTCTTGTGTTGTTTTAAATCCTTAAGTTGTTGTGTAAGTTTTCTTTTTTCTTCAGCCCTCAATGCCTGCTGCTTCTGAACATCTTTTTTTCTGTTGCAGAGATGCAATATATCGCTGTCTAAATCCTCTGACTGTTAACATTTTCTGGTCTATATTTATTTGATCAATACCACCGGCAAAATGGGTCCCATCATAAACTAAGTGTTGAGCAACTGAACTTTCTTCCTTAAGATTTCAGTCAACAGTAATTTGTTAACCGAAAAACCACTCTGAACACTTGCATTCCCATGTGAGAAAGAAAGAGAAATTTTGATAATAGACCATAGATCTTGCAGTTGCCTATCGTCCTTCATAATTTCACAATAAAATGTGTCCAGACCATCATCATCACTCCTTTCAGATATGAAGTCCTCAAACTTTGTAGAATAGGGTTTTATGGATACTTTATTGCAGATGAGAAATGTGCCGTCAAAGCAGTTCTTTTGCTTTGACAGCACATTTCTCATCAATCCTGTCTGTATCATGTAGAACCTCCAGTAAAATATTGAAACACAATTTTCCAATATTTGATTGCATTTTAATAATTTCTGGATCTAAGCTGCTCAAAGCCTTCACACATTTGTATTTGACAGGTCCCTTCTCAATCTTGTGTGTCATCACTTTCAGCACATTTCGACAATCTCTTAGAAAACACAAAATATCTTTATTGCTTACTTTCAATTCTTTTAAAACCTTTTCTGCTCCAAAACCAATATCCAAATTCTTCAGATGTACCAAGTTTTCATTAGCATTTAAATCGTTTGTTGCTCTGAAACCGGGTGAGAAAGCTCTCACTTTGTGTACATATTGACCGAAAAAATAAAAGTTTAACTTTAATAAAGGGATCATTGGTGCCTGTCTCAAGAATGTAGCCACCTTGCTGTCTTTGAACTTTGTACTGTTGTTTATATATGTCTTCACAGATTCAACAACAACTGCTGCACGTTCTAAGCACTCTCTATTCTCCTACCACATTGTTGAACCAAACTTTTTGGGAAATAATCTGCTTTTACTTATAGCAATGTATTCGGCATGCTGAGTGGGTGAGTCTTTTAACAAATAGTACAAATTCCGTAGCAGTGGTAACAAATTCAATCTACTACTTTAAAACCAGCTTTTACAGCACCATGGACTACATGTTAACCAGATGTTCCCATTCCCACAAATAATTTACCAACATTCTGTTTCTCCATGTGATCTAATTTATTCAGAAAACTTATGTTTACATTTGGTCCATCCATACAGATATGAAGAATTTTTGCTAGATCAAGATGAATGTCTGAAAGACTATTGAGAAATGCAGAGAGATCATCTGCTGTACTGTGATCCAGAAAGACACTATTTAAATATCTGGTCATAACCTTATCTTTACGCTCATCCCAGTATTTTATCACAAGATCCATTTGAGTTCTTCAAGCAACTTTGTTTAGTGATTCGTCAAAGGAGATAGTAATATTATCGCAACTTGTAACAGCATCAATCAATTTTTCTCTGAAATAATGGGCTAGGCCATAATTCATTATATAGGAAGCTTTATGTGGACCCAATTGAAATTGTGTGGCTATAACAGTCAGGAAACATTTTTTTTTTGAAAATGTTTTTAATATCAGAGCATGAATTGAGTGACATCTTTTTCTTTACAACTGCCAATGCCCAAGTTATCTCTGCTTTTATTACATCATCTTTTATCACAAAAGGTGTCAATGTGTTGCTAAGAAATGTTGATTTGGTGAGAGACTGTTCATTAGTGATCTAAGATATATCTTCCACAACAGAAGCCATTTCACACACATTTTGTTAACTGTTAGAAGAGTTTGTATTTGTTGGGGTTAAAAACCTTATAAGTGAAGTTTGTTCTGACTTCAATCTTTTTATTTCAACATGACTAGAACTATTTGCATGTGATACTAATGCACGCTTTCCCATATTACTTAACAAGAAAACTTTACAACAAATGCAGCAAAATGCTTTTGTATCATCATCTTTTACAGTTCCTAACCAGGAATTGAATTCTGAATGAATAGCTGGATCCAGCCATTGGAGATTAAATTTCATTTGTTTCCGGGCCATTATAATTTAAGAACGTAGAAAAACACAAACCTCAAACATTATTATTAAAAGACAAATGAACCAGAATCAGATAGCAATGTGTAAGACTTGTTTTGTCACAACACTAAATACAATATTCAAACAACATCTGCATATATATTAATTAAAAGTAGTGTTGCCAACTCAAAATTCAAATTTACAGCTAGACATTTTTAAATAAAAATACCCAAATCATATTGTTTCCATTAGAATTGTTTGATTTTTTTAGCTAGATTGTTCATAAATCCACTAAATCTAGCAAAAAATTAGCTGAATTGGCAACTCATTAAAAGAAAAAAATGTTCCATTGCAGTCATTTTGATTTCGGTTTCGGTGTAAAAGCCAGAGTTTTAATAATTATTTTTAATAATTTTTATTTATTATTTATTTAATTTTGCATTAAATTTCATCTTTGCATAAAATTTTAAGAATGTAGACAAAATTTATTTATTTTAACCCTTAATTAGAATTCTTATAATTACTGCAAATCATATCACAAACCATCTTTCTCACTTTTATATCAAATTTTAATTAAACAAACTAATGTTTCAGCCATCTTAAATAGACCTCCTCAGGTTTAGCATAATTTCAAACGTCAATTAGAACATAAAATTTGAAACTTTGAGTTTCACTTGTGTGAGATATGACAACTCTCCCAATTCTTTCCCTTTGGGAAAATAAAAGAGATAAAGTTAATTCTCCCAATGTCAGGAAAGTCGAGGGACTAATAAGTATGTGGGAAATGTGGTACAGATGGATGAAGAAGACACTTCTTTACCGTTTAACCCGTTTATTGTACAAATATGCTTACAATATAGTTAAAATTGTCTTCATTTCTCATCTTAAGTTCTTAGCGGCGTTACTGGAATCCGGAGCAATGTTCAGTGAATGATCCGGAAAGGAAAGTTCATTTGATTTCCATTCAATGGGTAGCACTAACGTAAATCACTCGTGTTTTTCCTGAGTTTTCTAACTCAGGAAAAACACGAGTGATATGCTTGCAGTACAATACTTTCAAGGAAAATTGTAACAACAAATGTAAAAAGCTACAAGTCGGTGCCAGCATTTTAAGCCCTGGTCACACTATGCGATTTCCAGCCGCGCGCGTGACTGCAACTGCGACAACTGTTTTCATTAACTAGTAATCCCCCTCGAAAACTGGCGCGACTGGAACCACAACTAGAAACAAAAAGTTTGTTCTACTCACGCTGATTGCAAACGTGCATCCAATCAGCAAACACCTTTGTGCCACGTCATACGGTGACAACATTGAAAATAGTTCGTCCTCATGGTGGATAGTTAGAGGATTTATACTTTCACAGATTTGAGATTGATTGAGCTTATTCGGGCTCACGAATACCTGTGGGATTTTAATTCTTCGTTTTATTGAAGATTTTATCTTTTTGTGTATTCTCGCCAGCTATATCAAAATAATTGCCTTTTTTATTTTATTCATTCCAGAAAAGGAACTGCTTACCATTCTAATAAGAAAAGTGGCTAAAATTCTGTAAATACTATGAAATAGAACGTAAAAGGTTGGTAAATTCAGCTTGTTTTTGACTACTTCTGTGTCAAAAACAAGCTACTGTAATTTTATTTGTTTATTATAGGGTCACATGTTTCCGAGTTGCAACGCCAGCGAAAATGTGTGACCATGAGAAGACGTGCGCGACTCACACCTGTTGCAGTCGTGGTCACCTGCGCGGCTGGAAATCGCATGGTGTGACCAGGGCTTTACTGTAAATGTCGGGTAGCTATTTATAATTTTTTATGTTTTGTAGTAATGTTTTAAATGTGAAAAACAATTAAATTACAGATTTTTACTGATCTATTTAGCTATTTTGAAGTGAACATTCTAATAAATTACAATTTGAAGTTTTAAAAGTTTGTAAAATAATTTTTAATTAGTTATTTTTTATTCTAATTAACAAATTCATGTTTTTATAATTGCCGAGTTATTAAAATTAAAAATTAAACACTATTACATAAAAGTAGTTTATCCTGTTATTAATCCACAACTGTAAAATTATATGTGAAAAAAGTGAAACAGTGAAGAACAGTGAAAAAAGCCATTTCGAATTCAAAATGGATTATGATATATTTTTTCATTAAAAATTTTGCAGCATTGCTTATTGCCGCCTGCAGATGGCTACACTTGGTCAGTCATATTCAGCAAACGAAATCAACAAGGCAGCTAAGAAGACAAATTCCCTGACTTTTTGACAATTTTTGACAAATTCCCTGACTTTCCAGGTGCATAGGAACCCTGTAAATCAGGGGTTCTCAAAGTGGGCAATACCGCCCCCCTGTGGGCGGTGAGTAAATCCAGGGGGGTGCTGGAGGCAGGGTACTGAACGGTAACCAAAGGCAGAAGTTGGGGTCACTGATGGGTTAGGGGGCGTTGGGTATAACTTTATGAAACAAAGGGGACAGTGAATCAAAAAAGTTTGAGAACCAATGCTGTAAATAGTATTATAATGAAATTTCAGTTTAACATAATAAAAATTCTGTCTGTAACAAAAGAACAGTTTCATTATAACGAAATCTATAAATGTATAAATCATTCATTTTTAGTAAATGATTATTATTATGTCAGTCTAGCAAACACTCATTTTAAATGTCTAGTTCAACTGACAATACTAATTTTAATCCCTTAGTTATGGTTTCATTTTGATGCTTTTGCTCTACAGTTATTTCTTTTTTAAGTTTACAAGAAAAAAATAAAAGAAAAACAAAAAAAGAAAGCAGTTTTCTTTGGAAGAGGAAAAAAAAATAGATAATGTGCTAAAAGAAATTAAACAAAAACATGTATCTAACAGCCCATTGGAGTGCTGTGTCACAGTATAAGATTTTATCAAAAACAGTTTGATTAAACAAATGACACAATAAAAAAATTAGACCTTTTAAGCAGAAATAATAACAATTAGAGAGGCAGGATTCCAATTAATTGGTACTATAACATTGTTATTTTAGTTGTTCACTTGCAATATTTTTGATAATTGTTTATTACAATATAAATTTTTATTCTGTATTTAATATAACTTACATTCTGAAAGTGTAAAATTTGGTTCTGTAATAGATATTATAATGGAACCACTAATAGATAAATTGCATTTTTAAAAACTTTTTTACTTCAAAATGTAAGCAATTCTTTTATTATAAATAAATTTCTTTTACTCTTGCATTTTGACTGTCTTCCAATATAATGATAATATTTTGATGGTCCCCACAACGTTGTTATACCAACATTTCACTGTATAACAAAATTAAAGATGCTTCTTAAAAAATTAACCAAAATATTTGATTAAAAAATTAATTGCTTAAATGAAAAATACAATAAATTACTTGATATTGACTGCGTAATTCTTCATTACTAGATGTTCCTGGAAGATAAGGTAATATTGGAGGAGCAATCTGTTCGTGTAGTACATCCCATGGAACATTCTTAAAAAAGGGATGATTTTTGATAGAAGGATAACCATTACTATCTGATGCACCCAGTCGTTGTCGTGGATCGAGAACCTAGTATAAAGACGTTTTAATTTTAAAGCTTACTTTGACTGTGCAGTGAATAGAAATATTCCTACCAATAATTTTTCTACTAAATCTTTTGCCAAAGATAAAAAGCCATCAGGAAAATCATACTCTAATGTTGTTATCTTCTGGAATATCAAATATTCATTTCTGTAAGAAAAATTTATATATTATAAATATTAATTACATTTCAGATAAGGGAAAATATTTAAGATAGGATATATTTAATACATGCAAGTTTGCAAAATTAAAATTTCCTTTAAATTGATTTTTTGTAAATGTTGATCTTAAGTGTTAATTAGCTGGTTAATTTTATTGGTGCAAGGGCCATTTTGAACAAACTGCACCATTAAACAAGGTCAGAAGTAAATAAATACTATACAAATGAATAAATGTAAATATGGTTTATAACAATAACAAAATATCTAAACATAAACAAGGATAAAAATTATACAAAATAATCATAATAATATCCATACAAAACTCAAACTACTACTTATAACAAAAGATGTCAAATTGCTTTAAGCATATTAATGACTTAAAAAGTCAAGGACTGCATACAAATTTGGTCTATGGCTCAACATCCACGATATTGCTAAAATGTACACAGTATTGCTAAAATGATGAGGAGAAATATTAATCAACTCACAGCATTCTACCAGTATGTTTATAATGCTCAAAGCATTAAAAACAATACTGGTAGAATGCTATAGAAGTACGACTAGCGACTTCTAGTGTCAAAAACGTTCCGATGCAGAAATGAGATATCTCAGGTCCACCGGTCAAGGTCATTATGTTTCGATCCGAGATATTTTGGGAATGCCACAGGACAGGTTAAATGACTGCTCAACCTAATTTTTTATAATAAGATGACTTAAGTAAATAACTTATCTTGCCAGTCACTCATGAAAACTGAAAAGTTAAAAATGAAACTTTCAGTTTCTAGAATTACTTCATCAAAATAATAATAAAATTTTATGCAACACACTATATGTATGTCAAAATACATACATTAAAAACATACTGGTAGAAATTTATTATATTATATCTTATATTATAATATAAGATCTGCAAGTAAGTATTATTATATTTTACTGGAAATAAAAAGGTTTTGGAAGAGCTAGTTATAAATTCCAGTACTTAATTGTGAAATTTTGCAGTCACATGCTTGACACACCAGTTGATCCTCACCCCACAGAAGATACTGAGGAGTAAGCTATGTATGTCCAATTCTCTATAATTTGTTTCATAATTTACTCATGTAATTTATTGTGGATACATCTTGCTGATCATCTCTTAATCTTTTCTTGATCACTGGTTTAAGGTCAGTTCTTGAATGAACAGAGCGGCAAGGTGACCTAGAGGAATGTCCATGAGTTCATTTCCATTACCAACATGGCCTGAACCCAATCGAGTTTTAGTGAGAAACTCGTTGCTGATAATAGTAGGAATAACACAATATGAACAAGGTCTATATGAGATCAACTGTAGTGGAAAATGTTGACCAAGGTGAGTATTATAAATCTGATACTGAGATTAACTACCAACTGTACTGTAAGTTGAGTTTGGACTTACAGTACAGTTGGCATTCTCACAAACTGTTTATCCACATTGTATCTTGTTCCTTGGAAAGATTGTTGCAAAAGACCAAAATACTGCTTTCAGTGAAGCAGATTGGCATGTATGGTCAAACATTGCAACACAGATAACCTTTAGTGATGATAGATGGTAGAGCTGATGAATTAAATGTCTAGATGAGATGCTTGATTAAAATAATTATTGAAATAATTCTGCAAACCTTATTTGGATAACAGATTCTTCCCCTGTAAGAAGTCAACTTATGACATCACACCTTGTGATGAGTTAAGACTCCCGACACGGTGTTGCAGAAATTGTAATATGGCCTAATGATGTTGCAGAATGTTTTAAGGACTATTGGGCAATAAGGTCTCTACAAAGTCAACTACAGTCAAACCTGTTTTTATGCGCTCCTTTTATGTGCGATTTTTTTAATGCGAATTTTTAATTTGTGCGGTATAGTTGGCGACTAGTCTCGTGCGATTCGTCATGTCTTACGTTGACTTATTATAGCTAAATAAACTTATTATAGCATAAATGCACTTATTATAGTAATATTATTGCATGAATATGCGAAAAATGAAATAATTTACTTTTTAAGTCAACAAAACACCACCTGGACAAAAATATGTAAAACAGACGACAGACCAGACGATGCAGTCAAGTGCTGACATCTGTTGTCAATAAATTCTATTTCGTACGGTTTTGAGTTATTTTCTATGTGAGACTTTTTTTATGCGGTCCCTGTTGACCGCATAAAAAAATTATTTTTTTAATTGTGTTGCGAAAACTATTATTTACAGCCACTCGTGAAGTTTCGTGAGATTTTTTTTAATGCGTCTTTTTTAATGCGGTCCCTATCCCCCGCATAAAAACAGGTTTGACTGTAATGGTAATTTTTGTACTTTCTTTGAATAGCCAACTGTTGATTCGAGTAACTTTTAGGTTACTAAAGGCAAACATTCCACTATTGGTTGTTCTATACTTGCATTTAGCATCAAATATCGTGGTTGCTGTGAGGAGGAAGACATAATCATAAGTGGTGACTGATCACAGTGCAAGGATGTTTTGGGGTAAATGAAATATTTGGCTCCTGGCAACCCCACCAATCATGGGTCCAACATTAAGATTCTGTCACATGAATAACTCCCATAGACCATCAAACCAGGTTTCCCAAAAGCTACAACCTAATGAAGCAGTCACGAGGAATGTATCTTGTCTGACACGACAACACTGTCACAGACATGTCCACGTGGTCTTCATCAATCAGTTAAACTCCAAGCTAAGGTCAGAAATGACTCAATGACTAGTCAACTACATTAAATGGAGCCTAATTTGAGCCTCTATTTATATGAAGAAAGTGCCAAACAGTGTATTGGAAACAGTATGTTGATTCTCAACTGCCAAGATCCCTCTTTTTGTCATACAGGTATATGAACATCCATCCGCATGATAAATGTGGATGGATGTTCAGATCCCAGAAATGGTAAAAAAAGATCTAAACCATCCTTACATCCCCTCACCACAAACACAAACCCATACTGAGGGGTTGAGCTTATATGAAGTTTAAGATAAAATTTATAATAATAAGCATCAATATACTCACGGAGCTCGAAAAGGTGGAAGTCCTGAGACCATTTGATAAATTATACAGCCTAAAGCCCATAAATCTGAACTAAAACAAAAATAAATTTTTGTTATCTTTTTAAATACATTTTAATAGTACTGTACATGTATATTTTATATTAAAAAATTTTTTCAAACCTTGATGAAGCATTCTTATCAGTCAGCATTTCAGGTGAAACATACTGAGCAGTTCCAACAAATGAATTCTTTCGAGAAGGTTCTGAACCTAAATTTTAATAAACAAAATTTAATCAAATAAACAAAAAAGTTTTCATATAAGTTTGATACATTTTTCTAAATAATTGTAAACACAGTTAACACATTTCTTCAACATAGAATTATACATTTTTTTTAAATATATTCTTCCACAGAATTGGTCAAAATAGTCAAAATTATAAACCACATGACAAAGTCAACATATGTAAAAAACAGTTTTATGATAAAAATCACTGACCAGATGTGAGAGAACAAAGACATAATTTCATTGAAATGTATTGGGTACAGTCACTCCATTTCTCACTTTCACTAGAGCAAATTTTGGATTTTTCAAAACTGTACTTCAAATAAATTTATAGCAGCGAGATTATTCAATTCAGACATTACAATAAATGTTAAAGAATATCATTTGTTGTCGCGGGAATTCCCACAGAGGGCGTTTAGATACTGGAATGGTGTATATAACGAAATATTCTTTAAACTTTTATATAAAAAATATTTAATTTTATATAACTTTTGAATTGTTTAATATTTCTTAGTTTTGATCAAAGTTCTTATTATTTTTACAAATTATTAAGAGTTCTTACCAGATTCATCATGCTGTAAAATTTTTGCTGATCCAAAATCAGTAATTTGAATATGCATCTTATCATTCAATAAAATATTTTCTGGTTTCAAATCCCTAGGAAAAAAAGCAAAAGTTTTCATTAATTTTTATGATGTAGTATTAATTTTATTTATTGATTAGATAAGTTTTTTTTTTATTTACTCTGCAAGACAACCAAAACTGAACATAATAATGAATATAATAAAGTAAACTCAAACAATAACTAAGTAAGTAACACTGTTAATAATAGCATTAACACTAATCTACCAACGAAAGACAAATATGTAGCGAGATATGTTTGGGTTCTCACAAGAGATTCGACCTAATATCTCTTCAGTTCTAGGGTTTGATATAGTATTATCAGATTTTAATGTTTCAGGTAACTAAAAAAGTATGCTTTTATATAATTATTTAATTCATTTCTGGCTGGTTTTTGCATTTTCTTCGAGTAGATATGTGATTTACACATTAAAGTTTATATAATTTAAAATTTTTGTATGTTAAATTATTATTGATTATTTTACAGATTTACCATTAAAAATCTATCACACAAGATTTTTATAAACTAGATGTCGCATATAATTGTAGATTTAAAACTAGAAGCTAACAAAAGTTTAACTCGAATTATTAACTTTCAATAAAATTATAACATTATTTTTTTTTTACTTTTCAATAAAGGATAAGCATACAATCAATATAACTTGTTAAATTTTTTAACCTAGCCTATGATGAAAATTTTCTCCAATGTGTGTCACTTCAAGTTGAATTTTTGTCAATGTTAAGCCTAAAGAAAATTATATGTTTTAGAAAAAAAATTATATTTCGGAAATTAGTTTCAATATAAAAATTATGATGACTAGTGACATCTAGTGTCAAAAACGTCCCAATGCCGAAATGAGATATCTCAGGTCCACTGGTCAAGGTCATTATGTTTCAACCCGCAATATTCTAGAATTACTTCATCAAAATAATAATAAAATTTTATGCAATACACTACATGCATGTCAAAAATACATACAAGTGATCAACCAAATTCCACTTCAATACAAAATACAATCTAATAGCCTGAAATATTGCAAAACAAGCATAAACTAAATTGAAATCCTTATCAAGTACACTCTTGATAATCCAGCGTCTCAATTACATGACAATCCCCACATGTGATTGCCTGTGTGCTTCTATTTTCATGAAAATGTTCTATCACACAACACGCTTTCCTATTTACATGGGTTTTCATTTCTGTATACAGTATTAGCGTCAGCATGGCATATTATTTTTCTTGCCTGTCTCCAAAAAGAATCGGTACCAAAAGGTGACAGGTCATGTCACTCATTGTCGAGGCCTATACATTCTCAGTAATCCAGAACACGCACTAATCTGGCACTCCTCTGTGCAAGGAATAGCCAGATTATCTCTCGTGACAATTCAGAATTTTCATATAATAAAATTTCTACATAAAAACATTTTAAATTTATATTATTATTATTATTAGATTTTTATAAGGTTATTGATGTCTGATTCTAGATGAGATTTAATTAATCCTACTAAATTTTGGTTTTAAAAATATTTATAATTGAATTTTTTTTGTTCTATTCTGGGCTGAAATTAGTTTAAATTAGCTATTTTATTTAATTATAGGGCGGCCCTTGATTTTCACACAATTCGCTATTTCGCACATTTTTAAATATTTTTGTTAATAATGAAAAAATTTGCTTCCATGCAGAATGTTCATACATTACAAAGTGCGGTAGCTTGCTCTACATTCTCGGACACACATTACTTCCTACAATAGCAGACTTCTCGGAACCGTAATCACTACCATGTTGTTCCAAGCAAGAGGTCAAAACACTTTCAGTCTTGCATTAGGGCATGCGTCTACGTGTCGTGTGTTTTCCAATTTATTTGTTTATGTTTAAATATTTTGTCCTTATAAATGTGTCATGACACTCATGTTCTTGATAAACATGAGTGTCATCATGTAATAAACATGATTGGTTGATTTGAACTGGTAATGAATGCTGCTGAGGAAAGATTGTTGAGGAAAATGATCGGTTAAATTTGAATTGGTAGCGCCTGTGTCTCAAGGAAGAGATAGTTGGAGAAATCACGAGATGTGGCGGACCTAGAATAGAGCTACGACTAGCATAGCTGCTGATTGGTTGACCAACAGCTGTCAACAACTGTATAAGGTCGACGTGGAAGCGAGAAATTCGAGTTTGGATCCATCTCACTGACTGAGTTCTACCATAGCCAAAGAAAGTGTTACTGTTAACCAACTGTTCATCAGTCGTTGTAAGGTATCTTCTTGATGGACAAGTACAGGAGATAAGAACTTCAACTTTTCATTGTTTTATTGGCGTACCGAACGGTCACCAATTGTAAAACTGTATATATTTTTAACTTTACTATGAGTGAGAAACAGAGAAACTGCAGTGTTGATATAAACAAAAAGAAATTAAGGACTCATAAACTTCATACAATTGAGACAAAGATGGAAATAATTAAAGGTTCTGAAAACGCCGAATCTTTTGCTTCAATTGGATGTTTGTACAATGTAAACAGATCTACAATATATTCAATTTTAAAAAATAAGAGTAAAATTAAGGAATACGTTCAAAATTATGAAAATATATCTTCAAAGATTGTTTCCAAAAGACACAGCATAGTGATGGATGAAATGGAAAGATCTTTGTCATCATGAATTGATGATCAACATCAAAATAATGTCCCTCTGAGTTTTTCAATTATTCAAGCTAAGGCTTAGTTTGCATGAAGATTGGAAGACTAGATTAAATGAAGATTCTAACATGGTGCCTCAAGCAAGTAATGGCTGGTTCAGCAAATTTAAAATGAGATATTCTTTACATAATATTAAATTCACTGGAGAATTGGCTGATGCAGATAAAGATGCTGCAAAAGAATTTAATTCCTCATTGACAAAATTATTGTAGATGGAAAATGTTTTCCTAGCCAAATATTCAATGTAGATGAGACGGGTTTATTTTGGAAAAAAATGCCTAATTGTACATTTTTATCAAAGGAAGAATCAGTTACCCCTGGACATAAACCTTCCAAAAACCAATTGACATTGCTTCTTGGTAAAAACTTAGCTGGTGATTTAGTTACCAAGTGGAAAATCCCAGAGCATTAAAAGGGAAAGATAAAGAATTGCTTTCAGTCATTTGGAAATCAAATAAAAATGCCTGGGTTACTGCATTAATATTTAAAGATTGGTTCACTTTTCATTTTGTGCCAACAGTTAAGCAATATTGTAAAAATAATAATTTACAATTTAAAGCATTATTAATCTTAGACAACACTTCAAGACACCCAAAATCTCTGCAGAATTTATACCCAGAAATCAATGTTGTGTTTCTTCTTCCCAATACTACCTGCTTCATACAGCCCATAGACCAAACAGTGATAACTATGTTTAAACAATATTATATGAGGACAGTAATGACTAAGGCCATCAAGGCAACTGACAGGGAAAATGGGCCAACATTAACAGATTTTTGGAAGAACTATAATATATGGAAACAATATTGGAAACTCGTGGACTGAAATAAAAGAGTCAACAATGAAAGGTTCCTGGAAACAATTATGTCCACGAGTGATTTTATAAATTTTGAAGAAACACTGGAAACTATCACAGATGAAATAATTAGCCTAATGAATGAACTAAACTTGGATGTCAACAATGATGTTAATGAGTTGATTGAATCTCACTCAGTACCTCTGTCAAATGAATACTTAATTGAGTAACAATGAAATACACAATGAAAGTGAGGAAGAAGCAGCTGATAAAAATGTCAAGACTTTGACAATTAAAAAAATGAATGAAGCTGTCATGCATCTTGACAAATTTTTGACTATCATGGAAGAATGTGATCCCAATGGAGAACATATATCTCAAGTACGTTGGGCGATGAGAAAGACAGCACGTTATAGAAATCTTTATCAAGAAACAAAAAAAAAAGAGCAGTATTCAACTAACTCTTGACAAGTTTATAAATAAAACACCTGAAAGCACTTAAACACACCTTGTTAACTTCATCATGTATACATGTTGATAAATAAATACTTTAAAATACAGTTTTTGGTGCATATTTTTTTACATTCCTCTACTTTCAAAGATTCAATATTTGCATACACTTTCAGGAACCAATCATGTGCAAAAGTTGAGGGCCGCCTGTATAATACTATAATAAAACCATATTACTATTTAGCTAAATGTATCTGAAATCATTTGAAATAATTCTAAATAAATGAATTATTTCACTTACATAAAAATTAAAATGTATAAACTAAACAAGCTGCACATTGCAATTAGCATTTAATTCTAATGTAAAGTGTAAATTAATTGAACTAATCGAATAACTAGATTAATTAATACTAATATAAATGAAGGACTGACTTACCTGTGAATTATACCTAATTTATGTAAATGTTCAAGGGCAAGAAGAATTTCTGCTGCATAGAATCTTGTACATTCCTCATCAAAGGATCCAACTTTGACAATATACGGTAATAATTCACCATGTTTTGCATAGCTCATTACAAAATCTTAATTAATTAAGGATAACTCTAAAATAACACAAAAGGTTTAAACTATTTAAGTTGTAAATCTTAGAACTATAGAGACAAAAATATGAAAACTTTATTTTTTAAAAAAACATTACATGATTTATAAAGAGTTATCATTTATACAAGACAACCTGCATTTTCATTTGCATAATTTGACAAAGATTTATAAGCTGATGTAATGTTAGCTTCAAAGCACCTTTGCTAGAAATATGCAGGGTGTTCAAAAAGTTCACAGAAAATGTAAATAAAAAGATAGAAAATTGAATTTAGTGCTTTATTTTTCAACATACATTCTATTTAAGTTAAAATATTTTTTCATACAATATCACCACTCTTCTAAGCCCTTCTGGTAGAAATTAATGCTCTTTGATTCTAGCCAGTGCACTACAAAATGTTTCACTTGATCTAGAAACTGCCAACCAATGCATTTAATCCCTTTTTTAAATCTAGAAATTAAAAATAGTCTGAAGAAGCTAGAAAAAATACCCGATAAAACAAGTCTCAACAAGTTTACGTTCACATCGATTAATTATAAATATAGCATCCTGTTCACAGATGATAACTACTTTCCAAGAAATTTTTGATATCTCATGTACATGATTCAATTATTAATAAATGGCAAAACAGTGATAAACAAGTGAAACCTGCACTGATTTACATCTAAAAATTGTAAAATGACTAGAAACAGTCTTGACCAGGGCCTAATTTGGCATAAGGCAGGCAAGGCACTCGTCCGAGGCCCATAAAAGGCTCTAAATGTGCCATTGTTTTATTAGTATTGCGAATTACTAGATTATTAGCGCCATATTCAAGGGTTAATATATTGATTATTTTATGTTTGTAATTGTTTTGAAATAAAAATACTTTAATTTTAAATATTACAATTTTATTTATATTTGTAGTAATATAAAACTTGTAAAGGGGCCCGTAAATATTATTTTGTCTAGGGCTCGCGAAGGTCTAAATTAGGCCCTGGTCTTGACTTAAACTTATTGAAGAAATCTGGGATAGAATAAAGGAAAAAATGTCAGAGTAAAGCCGCAAGCTGTGTGGCAATGTTGAAAACTGAAATCAGAGATGCTTGGATAAGCATTACACAAGAAAGAATCAATACCACATCATGTGGCAGCAGTAAGACTAAATGAGACTAGATGAAATATTATAGTGTAATTTTATTTCATTTACTATATATATTTTTAAAGTTTCTACATTTTTGTCTTTCATATGAATTTTATTTTCAAGATATGAATGAAACAATTTGAATAATAATTTTTTTTTTATTGTAACAAAACACATTAATATGAAAATAAAGTACATTAATTCAAATACTAACAATTTTAAATTTTTTAAGATACACATTAGTTTTATATAGTTTATTTAATTAAATGTATTAGGAGTAAACACTGAATTTTCATTAAAAAAAAAAAAAACTTTATAATTATGTATAAAACAACAAGTCCAATATATTATATTGAAATTTGGCCATCATAAAATTAAGGTATTACATTATTTGAATTAAAGATGAATGGTTAAGTCACCTTGTAGTTAAGTTTGATAATTAAAAATAAATTAATATATTATACAATATTCTGGAAGAAAACATTGGTCTAGAGCCAAAAAAATGAATCTAAAACTTCAGCTTACCATATAGATGTGTTGTCAATAATGCTACTTGGACCACATCTGATCTTCACTTCTAAACCAATTAATTTAGATACAACTATGGATATATAACCATATAGATCACTCACCATTAAGTTAATGTTAATTATAAATACTTAATTAAAATATATTTCAGTTTAATTAATATTTGATTGTATAATTAAAATTATTTAAACTAAAATATTTTTTAAAATAAATAAATAAATTTATATTAAACAACAGAGAGAGACTGATAATTAAACATAAAAAGTATAAGGGAAGCTCATTCCATATGTGAACAGTTTCACCAACAGAACACTTAAATTTTAAAAAGTGTATCTTTTCAAAAAAGTTCCCAAATTGTCATATTACTAAATATTGTTTTTTAATAATTTTTGTATTGCACTAAGGAGGGGCTTAGTGATTTAGATAAGCCCGAAATGCATATGAAACAACAAAAGAAGTACCTAACCTGAAAGCTGTGTGGATAGTTTACCGAAATTAATTTTTAATTTGGATTGAAGAGACATACCTTTACAGAAAGTTCCCATATTTATTGTTAACTGGTATCCATGTACTGAGTCTGAAGTATGAACTTCAGCAAGATGAAAGCAACCACATAGACATAAAAAGTGGTAAACCAATTTCAGAGGAGTCTTGTTTAACTTTTCCAGGTAACACTTGTAAAATTCTCAGTCAGCATGTTTTGCAGCATTCCAGTTGAGACTAAACCATGAAGAAATATGTCTATTGGGGGAGTCTATCCGCTGTTAGACGTGACTGCTTAACTCTTTTGCTTTTCTTTTTTAGAACCATCGCAGAGAAATTTGCATATATTGTCAGGGCGATCTGCCATTGGATGCTTTTCACGTGATAGCTAGATGTACAAACTTAGAAAAAATACGTGAAAGTATTTTTGGTATTCCTAGTATTCAGTTTGATAAGTTTTTGGCCCTCATTGTATACTTTTTGTACGAAGTTTGGCGTATATTTTGTGTTAATTTGCATATTAAAATATTTGATTTGACCGAAAGGCGGCATTCGCTTCTTTCCTTTAAAGTGTGTTCGTTGCAAGGGATTTTTGGGAGTCTATCCGCTGTTAGACGTGACTGCTTAACTCTTTTGCTTTTCTTTTTTAGGTAAGTTCTTGTTTTATTATGTCTCAAGGAGTAAAGAGGAAGACTTTCTCACCAACTGTTCCGGAGAGAACACCAAGTAGACCTAGAAGGAGTAGTTCCGGTCAGGACGAGGAGGTTTCTGAATTACTACAAAATTCGAATTTTGATGTATCGGAAGGTGTTCGTTTATTACTGCGTATGCATGCGGTTCTCAATGGTAAAGTGGAGGATTTTATAAAGCGGCTCGACCATCTTACGGAATGGCTTAAGAATGTGGATGAGGCTCTGGTTGACTTTGAGGTTAGATTAGTTAATATTGAGACTAGGATTGGTTCGGGTGGGTCGGAGATGACGAGCTCCTCCCTTATTGATAATATTAGTATGAAGGTGTCGAAAATGGAACGAGAGATGGATTATATGGACAATCAGCGGAGAATTAATAACTTGGTTATTCATGGTTTGGAGGAGGGAGCTGGAGAATCTGCAATGGAAACATTGGAGGTTGTTAAATCTTTTGCTGCGAATAAGTTGAATTTGCCTCTGTTGCGATATGTTGATGCCAGGCGAGTCGGTAAAAAATTGGGTGATAGGCCTAGAATAATAATTTGTCAGTTTAGTTCTCTTAGTGATAAATTATCTTATAAAAAAGCAGTTATTGAGTCGCGTAACTTAAATGTTTTTGTTAACGATGACTTTTCTCAACGACTAAGAGACATTAGATATAAGTTACGTGTGTTTGGAAGACAGAAGAAATCAGAAGGTGCTCATAGTATTCGTTTATCCTATGATAAAATATTTATTGATGGAGTAAAATATGGATATGATGAGAATTTGGGGAAAATTATTGTTGTCTCCTCATAGCAACCAGTAATCCAGGCTACCTCTATCGTGGCGTGGAATTGCGCCGGTATCAAAAATAAGCCGAATTCATTTTGGAAATATATATCGCAATTTGATGTAATCTTTTTATCTGAAACTTGGTATTCTGCTAAAGGTAATAATAGTAATTTTGAAGTTTTATCGGATTATAATTGTATCATTGGTGATGCTTTTCGTGATGGTAGTAGGGGTAGATTCAAGGCTGGATGGTTGTTGTTTATAAAAGTGTGTTTTTGTTATAAAGTAATTTATAGAGATGATTTTTTGGTTTTGATTAATATTATAGTACCTACGGGTGAATTTTTGTTATGTTTTGTGTATATGCAAGAGCATAATTGGCAGGAAATTTTTGAGATTTTAATTAATTTTCATTTTAATGAAGATTCTAACCTAATTATTTTGGGTGATCTTAATGCTCGGATGGGTGCGGAAAATATTATTCCTGATTACATTGGTGATGTTTTTGGTATTGATTATGTTAAAAGAAGCAGAATATCTAAGGATGCTATTGTGAACAGCAGAGGGCAAAAGATGCTTCAGTTTTGTATAGATAAAAATTTAATAATATTGAATGGTAGAATGTTGGGTGATGAAGCCGGTGAATATACGTTTGTGTCTAGTTTGGGTTCATCGGTTATTGATTTTGGTCTAACAACTTCCTGTGTATGGGGTTGTGTTAAATCTTTTTTTGTTGATGATTGTTGTTTATCGGATCATTTTCCTATAGTACTATGTTTGGACAATCCTGCTCAACTTAAGGTGACTAATAAGGGCAGCTTTTACGAAAGAATTTTTTGGAATTGTGAGACTATGAATACATTTGTGCGAGACTTTGAGAAATATTTGTTAGATTGTGATTCGGTTTCTCTATCAAGTGTTAGTAAAGTAATTGTTGAAATAGCTAATTTGCATAATATGAACTCTAAACCTAAGGACTATTTAAATATTAATAATTGGTTTGATCTGGATTGTCGCCTAATGATCCGTAACAGAAATAGAGCTTGGAGAGCGTTTAAGAAACGTGGTTTAGAATCGGATCGTAAATTATTTGTGTTATTTCGTAGTTTGGTTAAAAAGATTTGTGTAGCTAAGAAAAAAAAGTTCTTGTATACGGTTCAGAATTCGGATATCTTTCGTAAAAATAATAAATGGTTTTGGAATTTGTGTAAAATTAGAAATTATAATAGTAAAGTGAATATTTCTTTGGAGGAATGGTTTACTTATTTTTATTCCTTATATGGTTCTGCACTTCCGTATAGTGTAGATTTGTCTGTTTTCAATGAGTGTTTAAGTTGGTCTGATGAAATTTTGGATGTAGACATTATGGATTCCGAATTGAGCTATGTTTTAAGTAAAGTTAAGGTTGGTTCTGCGCCTGGGGTTGATGGTATACCTTCTGAATTTTGGAGAATGGATTGTGTTTTTCCGATACTGCTCAGAAGTTTTGATAGAATCTTGAGAACGGGGGCAGTCCCAAAAGATTGGGGCAGTGCTATTTTATGTCCGGTATATAAAAATGGCTCTAAAGTAATCCCTAGTAATTATAGAGGAATTTCACTGCT
This sequence comes from Centruroides vittatus, assembly GCF_030686945.1. Lineage (NCBI taxonomy): Eukaryota > Metazoa > Arthropoda > Arachnida > Scorpiones > Buthidae > Centruroides > Centruroides vittatus. The sequence continues at coordinate 616,104 of NW_027122665.1, read as the reverse complement.
GAACTGTGTTTCAAAGATTTTTTGTAATATATTGTATCACAGGTTGGTTACTTGGTTAAATTTGAACAATATTTTATTTGAGAATCAGGCCGGTTTTCGTGAAAAATATTCTACGGTAGATAATATATTTATTCTGCATACCCTTATTTCTAAGACTTTAATGAGGAAAAGGCGAAAAGTATATGCATTCTTTGTTGATTTGTCCTCAGCTTTTGATACGGTGGATAGAAATTTAATGTGGAAAAAACTTTTGAAATATGGCATTAGTTTTAAATTTGTTTCTTTACTTACAGAATTATATAGTGAGTCTAATGTAAAGATTAAATGGGGTCGTCTTTGTTCTAGGTCTTTTTTTACTGCTACTGGGGTTAGACAGGGCTGTTTTAAGTCCGGTATTGTTTAGTATATATTTAAATGATTTAATTGAACAAATAACTAATTCTGACTATGAAGGTATAGAGGTGAATGGCATTGGTATCAAAATATTGGCTTACGCAGATGACATAGTCTTGATAGCCGACTCTGTTAGAGGTTTACAAGGATTTATTAATATTTTGGACAAATATCTTTTAGAAAATAACATGAGTTTGAATCTTATGAAATCTAAAGTTGTTGTTTTTCGTAACGGTGGTAAACTTGCTAAGTCGGACAAATGGTGGTTTAGAAACGATGTGATTCAGGTAGTTTCTCAATATAAATATTTGGGTGTTGTATTTAAATTTAACGGAAATTATAAATCCCATATTCAGATTGTGAAAAGGAATGCTTTTATTAAAACTGATAGAGTTATTCAGATGTGTAGGTCGGCTAAACTACGTAATTTAAAAGATTGTTTAAAGATTTTTAATTCAATTGTCACATCATCTTTGTTATATGCTGCCGAGGTTTGGGGTTATCAATCTGATGAGTTGGATCCGGTCCTGGCTAATTTTATTAAAAGATTATTTGGTTTGCCTCGTTGTACCCCAAGATATTTGATTTTTATGGAATGTTCGCTATTACCTTTGTCTTTTACAATACTAAATAAGTGTTTGAATTGGATCTTTAGGACTATTGATTTGGATGAAAAGCGATGGAGTAGAACGTGTTTAGGTTATGTGTTAAATAAAAGGGATCTGCTGTGGTCCAAAGGTTTAAGGAAAATTTGTGCTGATAACGGTATTAATTTTGATGAATTGCTAAATAATTATCACTGTTGCGCTACTTTGAAATTAAATTATTTTGACAACTTTATCTTTGATTTAAATCGTCGTATTAATGTAAGTTCTTATAATGTTTGGTATAAGCACTTAAACAAATCTTTCTTCGACTGCTTGATTTATAACAATAATCTCTCTTTTAATATTTGCTCCACGATAATGCAAATCAGATGTAATTCCCTTAATTTTTTACAGAACCATCGCAGAGAAATTTGCATATATTGTCAGGGCGATCTGCCATTGGATGCTTTTCACGTGATAGCTAGATGTACAAACTTAGAAAAAATACGTGAAAGTATTTTTGGTATTCCTAGTATTCAGTTTGATAAGTTTTTGGCCCTCATTGGTAATGAATGTAATTTTGATTTAATTAATTTTGTTCAAAAAATTAAATTATTTTTTAGGTAATCTATTATTGTTTTATTGTTTCAGTGTACTTTTTGTACGAAGTTTGGCGTATATTTTGTGTTAATTTGCATATTAAAATATTTGATTTGACCGAAAGGTGGCATTCGCTTCTTTCCTTTAAAGTGTGTTCGTTGCAAGGGATTTTTGGGAGTCTATCCTCTGTTAGACGTGACTGCTTAACTCTTTTGCTTTTCTTTTTTAGGTGGGTGTGATTACTTTTTTACTTATATAGTATTCTTTGTTCGGATAGTTCTCCCCACATTTGTTTTCTTTTTATATATATATATATTTTGGTTAAATATATAATGTTATCGTTTTGTGTAATATATTTCTTTATTTTTTGTATATGTTCAGTTTCTCTGTAAAATTTATGTATTGTATTTGTATATTAGTTTTGTTGTAAATGTTATGTTTTGATTTTGTACTCCCGCATCATGGGTTCGTCCTAGTATAACTAAAAAAAAAATAAAAAAATATGTCTATTGGGATGCATGTATGTTACATTGTTGTCAAATCACAAGATTTGTCACTATCACTCACATAGCAAAAAATGCACCATTTCCTCAATTTGATGTTCCACTACCAGACATGTCCAGTAGTAGAACATCTAAATTCATCCACTGGCAAAATGATTTTGTTTATGTTGTAACAGGGTTGCATCAAAATTGAATCTTTTAAAAATTAATCATTATTAGAGCTATATCTGAATAATTAATAGGTTTTCTAGGTGAATAGTGATCTTCAAATTGCCACCACTGAGTACTGCCTGAGTATAAATACAGAATGCAACTGATGACAAACTTCTTATCGCATATCTTGCAAGGGTTCACGGGTATTCACAATCACAAATAAAAAAATATTTAGTTGACATAAAATACACATTTGCTAAGCTGCCACCTCAATACCTACAGTTTCTTCATCCTTTATGAATGTCAGCAATGTTTTAGTTACTATCTCTCTTGATGGACATGCCAATGTTGGTTAATATTAAAACATTTTATTATTGGTATGTGCAACTTATGCTTTTAAGTGGACAGTAAATATTATGTAATCGGGGTTTTTATATTGTGAAAGGAGTGTCATTCATCTGATTTGAGAATCATTTTGTAAATCACTTAAATACAATGACGGCAGTTCTAAACTTTTTACAAAATGTGAATATTTGAATCTTCTTTGGACCTGAAATCTTTATGTCGAAGAAGGTAGAATGTCACCGTCCAGTTGTGTGTCACCCTGTTCCATGATTGAATGCATGAATGACTTGCTGTTTTTGAAAAGTTAAGTTTTTTCTGGGAAATTCACTTCTGATACTAATGAGTTGGTAGCTTCTAAAGTAGGGCAATGGATAGCACTGCAGCAGTGTATAATTAAATTTATTCTCCACAGCCTCAATTCACAACAAATGAATGTGAAACTAAAAAGTGTTCAAATGTGGAATAGCTCCCCTAAACTTTCCAATTTCAAAGATTTATTCTTAATGAGAAATAATCACTAAATAATAAACAATAAAAGGATACATAATCTATCTGAATCTTGAAATGTACAATACAATTTAATGAAGAAAGGACTTGGATGATTATTCAGAATATTCATTATTTGTTTTTCTCTCATAATTGCTTTTTGCTTTTTCTCACGAATAATGTGTCTTTTTTCACAAACTTTAACTAAAAATAATTTTGAAATCATTAGTATAATTAAAATATAATTATAAGAATTTATCAAAATACTTAGTATATTAAATTTAAAAATAATCATGTCTTTTATCTTTTCTTAAATACTGATTAAAAGTAGATAAGACATTTGTATTCTTACTATCAGATAAAATAAATAAAATTCATTCAGAAGAATTCAGTTAGTTTTAGTTTGTTAACAAACAGTACACAGACCAATAATTATCATTAAGGATATCAATAAATTTTTACATCAGTAAGCTATAATAAAGCCAATAAAACTTCATCCACACATTTAAAACTCTCATTAGCTATAAAGAAGAATGTAAATGTAAGTGTATATTCTAGAATTTTCATGATCTTAGAAAACTATTTCCATTTAAATTATAAATTTTCAAGGAAAATTCTAGTTTTTATCAGACACTCAACCTTACAAATATATTACAAGAAAGGAAAATAATATCAACTACAGATATACCTCGAGTTACGTCATTCTCGATTATACGTCGTCTGTCAAAAAAGCATATGGAAAAATAAAAATCAAGTTTAAGTAATTTTATCCGACTTTACATCCGTCTGCCACAAATATTGAAATCGTAATATCACTAGAAAAGTGTTAAAAGCACATAAAATCATATTAAAATACGTACATTTACAGTAAATGTTAATATAATCATAAATCCTAGAGAACAAAACATGAAAACATCTGTGTTTCTGCGTTGTCGTCTTATTTAGCGGTCTTTAAGTGCTCATTATTGGCGTTTTCCACCGTAGTTTCAACTTATGTCTTAACTACACAAGTAAATTAGACTTACGTCGCCTCTCCTAGAACCAATTACCAACATAAGGCGAGGTATACCTGTATGTTAATAATTTTGTAATTTAATCTGATAGAAACATCAAATCTGCATAAAAATAAAAACGTAGATACAAGAAAAAGCTGAAGCACTCCATCTTAAAACAGTCATTGTAAGCTACCAAATTTCAGAAAATTTGCTTTGTTAAATCATTATTTTACTAAATTAGAATTTAAGAAAGAGAAACTTTTACATGTTGAGGTGTTTCCTTTTCCTTCGGAATACACTGACAGTACAAAGGTTTTTGTAACATATTGTAACTTGGAGCATTTTACTTAGTAAAATGCTCCAAGTAACAAAACACACAATGTTTTAAAATCTATATGTAAATGACACATTCAAAAAGTAAGAAGCCTGAAAATAACTTTTAATTAAATAACAATGTTTTAACATTTGATTTTCGTAAAAGACATTTTAATATATTGTTTTTGTTTGAACACAATTATTTTATCATTCATAATTTATCACAATAAAACAGAAAATCCTGCTTGTTGTACAATTACTTTGTGTATAGTAATAGAACATAGAAACTAGTATTAAAATAGTACACTAATTTTCCCCCTAAAACATATCATCAAAGAGAAAAATTTCTATAATAAAGCATTAAAAAAATCAATACTTAAATAATAAAGAACAAATTACATCATATGCTTAAGATAATAACTGCATGATAACCATAGTAATTATATGTCTCTCAGCTATGATATAATTACACTGATTTGTGAAAACTGACTTCATGTATAGTATGTAACTTTTTATAAAAATAATTGAAATTTTTTTTAAATGTTGATTATACTAAAATTAGAGTGGAAACTGAAGCCCAAGGTAATTAAAATTTTAAAAATTTCATACATTCAAAAATCTAATCTTCACATATAAAGGTTTTTTAAGGCATTTTCTGAAACTTACTTGCATATTCCTTATTTGATTGCACATCTTTTCCAAGATATACCTGCAATAAAAAGATTTAGTTATTAACTCGATCTTCAAACTGTTAAAAAATTTTACATTTACAAATAAAACACTTACAGTTGAAAACGATCCTTCTCCTATAAGTTTTCCAAATATAAAATCTTTTGGAGATTTTTTCATTTGCGATGACTGTAATTGTACTGGAGGAGTTGACGTATCTGGACAGCTTAAATTGGTATCATTACCTATTGATGAGCTTCCTATTGAATTCTTCATGGGTGGTTCTCTTACAGGTCTCTGAATAGACTAAAATAAAAATGATTCATTAAAATGTAATGAAACAAGAAAGTTTTTTTTAAAAAAATAATATTTTGACATTTTATGAAAGTTATTTTGTAAAGTACTATTTTTAGTATCTTAGGAAACCGACACTAATTGCGGTCGGTAAAACTTCCGTTAACCTAACGGGTACTTTACGCGGATTTGAGATTAGTTTGCCAGGCCTGGGCTTTTAAGCGTGCACCGAAAAATTTAGTAATAATAACGATAAATATCAAGTCAAATCAAAAAGTTCAAATATATTTAATTAGTAACTAGAATTTACTACGTACAAATGTCTATAATCCAAAACAAAATTTATTAACGAAAATCAACAAGTCAACCCGACAATAAAACTCAGCTACTTAGCTTAACTTAATATTAATTCCCCTTTTAAAATTCGACAAATCAAATACTTAGAAACTATGAACAAAATCTCTTACTAATTACACGTCTATCCGTCACCTCACTATACGAAGAACCTATTTCCTCAATCCTTTCGATAACGTCAAATCGAACTCCTCTAACACCTTGGATCGTCCAATTATCAATCTGGACTTCTATTAGAAAACACTTCGCTTTCGAATTCACCTCGCTCTCAACGTCGCCTCAATTTGGAATTCATCTCCTCTTCTTCGGTTAACGTACGGGTTTTATACTGTGAGGTGACGTCACACTTCAGCTGGGTTACTCCCCTTATTTACATACTTAGTTGCTAACATTAATTTTCTTTTTTGGCAGCTTTAAGTTTCCGACAAAGCTTATAAACCGTTTACAAAGTATTTATCATAATTTTCTGGGATGTTAAGACGGTTTATAAGTATTTCTTTACTAGTGAGTGTGGGGATTCCCCCTCCATTTTTTTTTTCTGCGGACCGTTTACTTCCGCTGGGCAGCGCAAGTGCGCGAGATTTTTCCTACGGCGCTTATTTTTTTTTCGTGAGTTGTTTTATCTTCTTTTTTTCGTTACTAATAAGAGAGTGGTGGGGAACCTTCGTCCTAAATAAACATAAGCCCCAAACAAAATATAATAAAACGAAAAATAATAATAAAATAAAAATAACGCTCGGACTCAGTTCCTTACAATTTTTCTCTATCTTGTCAAAATTCTATTTTATGTACAGAATCTTTAAAAAAGCTGAAACTCTTTTAGCTTTTATTTAGGCTATCGTTTAATTTATGTACACATTCTTTGTGATATTTTATTTATTTTAATGACAACAAAAATATTCAGCACTTGCTTGGACAAACTGTAATCGCACCGCATGTCAATCCAAACAATGAAACTAACAAAACTCATAAAGGAAACAGTTTGTCAAAAAAATAGTGTCTGGCAATACTAATGTTTTTAAATCTGCTCTAAATATTTATAAGTGTATAGGTTGTAGATTAACTGCCCAGGTTAAGCTATCTAAAAAAATAATCTGGATAAGAAATCACTAGCAGCAGCATTTACAAATTTCAATTTACAATAAAATGGCTGTTTTTAGAAACAGCCATTTTATTGTAAATGAATTTATCAAAAGAAAAAAATAACAATGGCATGACTCTTTTTTAACTTGTTCGACTTTACAAACGTACTCAATATTTAAATAGCTAAAAGAATCATGTTTACTTTTACTTTAATCTTGTCTATAAGGTACTATTCTGCTTAAATCAAATTTTATTTAACTTGAAACAACTTACATCAAAGTGTTTTTACGTCTCATTAAATGAGATTTTATTAAAACTTGTTGAATCATTAATCAAAGAAACCAATCAGCTGTTGGTAATATCATCTGCTAATGAATTAAACAATGAATTTTTCACAAAACACTGTAAAAAGTGTTTTGTGAAGATGACAAGAAATACAACAACTGAACAACCAATATTCAGTTGGCTATTAGCTACAAAAATACACCTTTTGAAAGTGACTGACACAAACTACAATGGAACCTAAAAACATCTACCAAACAGTCATTTCTTGCAAATAGAATTTCTGATGATTAACAAAAATTTCTATCCACTTAATTCCTTGCCAAAAACAGAGAACTGATTACAGAATGATATAATCAAAGGTAAAATAGTGCAATAAGTAATTCACTCCATTTAAATACAAATTAAAAATTTATTGTGTAAACAGTTCTATGAACAATTTGCTAAATGTAAATTATTTGATACATGAATAGTTATAAAATATAGCATAAGAACATATATCACAACTTCAGGTAAGTTCAACAACATTATTTAAAAGCTAGGTAAATGTTTTAGAGGTCTATCCCTAAGACCTTTGTCAGGTAGGAATCATTCTAAAATGAAATGTTCAAAGAAAAAAGCAAAATTTGAACATAACAATGAAAATGTAGCACACATGCATGCTATTTGATTAGAAGACAGTTTAATAGTGTAGAATTGTATATCAATTGGCACACCTGCTTCTCGTCTTCGTTATTAATACAATTACCATTACTGTTAGCCTTAAAAATCCCAAGGCTTCCAGATCTCTAATCTTTTCTCCTGATAAGGACATTCTTAATAAAATTCTTATTTAAAATACATATGATATAATAACACTTCCCATTGACAATGTCATATCGGTATTTGAACATCCTCTTCATAAGTGAGTGCTTGGTGTGCCTATGAAGACATTTCCTATCAAATCTATTCTTGCAAAGAGCAATGGTATTCAAACATTTTAACAGTGCGACCCTAAGGTAGCTTTCCACGACCCCATTTGGGGTCGCGGAAAATTGATTGAATACCACTGGCATAGAGAAATCTGGTATCTATCAGGGTTTCAATTTTGTTCCATCACTTTTTGCTGATAAAGCAACAGTAAAATGATCTTTCTTGGTAGCAAGTTTGTTCCTATTGAGATTGTGTATCTCAGTAGGAACAAACTTGCTACCAGTTGCTGCAATCGTGGTGCTTCCATGCATATTACAACATACTGATGTCTAATCCACAGCTATAATTCCAACTCAATGATGCACTTTTCTTCTCACACATTGGAAATGGTCATTGTATACTATACTATAATGACACTAGCATATCAAGTAGTACCCAAGGATGTTTTTGCACAAGCAATGTCTTTTGTCTCATGGACAAGTGGTTACATTTCATAAATTTTTCTAGCCATCTTCTGCTAGCTGCGAACATCACATTTTGTTTATCGCTTTCATCTAACTAGATGAAGCTTTCTTGTCTTGTCCATCACCACCTGTCTGGAGACACAGTTATTTTTCTTTTGCTATTCACAGATCCATTGCAGAAACTTTTCTTCTAATTTTTCACTTATCTTCTCCTTCCAACCTCTGCTTCATTCTTATTTTTAATAGCTGTAAGTGTGTCCTGCTTGCTTTTTCACTTATGAATTTGCTTTGGATGCACTTTGAATTTCCATGCTGTTGCCTTTCCAGAATGTTCTTTTGTATACATAATTGCATTCAGTTTGAAGACAATGCTGTAAGACCTCTTGGTTGCCATTCCAATCAACATCTAGTTCACTGATCTATGTAAAATGAAGAGTTTGAAACAGAAAATAAAGGAAGAGGTACCTACTCACATATTATATACAGTATATCTCAGCTGCACCCCAATGTCATGGGAAAACATTTTTCAAGGATTCCTATGGGAAAATTACTATAGCATGTACAGAACATTCTTAAGCTTTACAAATTGCACATAGGAATTTAACAACATCTAGCATCTGTTCAACAGTTTCAACTAAATAGCCAGCATTTATAGGAGACCTAGCATCTATTAGAGCAGTGATTCTCAAAGTGGGGGTCGTGAAAAATATTTGGGGAGGGGTCGCTAAAAAATTGATTCTAGACCAATTTTTTTCAAATATTTTATAAATTTACTATGGGTTCATGTTTAGAAATAAAAACTATATAAAATTAATTTTTACTTAAATAAATTGCACATATAAATAATAAAAAGAATATAAATATTTAAATACGAGCCTAACCCCCTCCCTCCGGGATGTTTTTCGACACATACTCATTCTTCGGGGGTCCTTTGAAATTTTTAAGTGCAGAAGGGGGGTCGCGTCGAAAAAGTTTGAGAAACACTGTATTAGAGGATTTAGTTTCTTACTTATGTCCTTTTGCAATTATTTGATGTATGATATTCTTGACATACAAATATATATATTATAGTGAAAGGTACTATGATTAATGTCTCAATGTAAGTATATGGTATTATTATATGCTTTTGCCATACACTACCTCATTACATATATACATTTCAGTTCTAGCCTATTGGTAGCTTACAATATATCTGAGGTCAATATATGACTAGTAAGGTCTAAATCAGAATATTAAGCTGAATTCTGAGGTTAACTTATCCATCTTATATTGCTGGTATGCCAAAATAAGCAATAAACATTTTGTCATCTATCAATAATTTCAATGATTAAATAGGCAAACAAATTAAAACTGCCAAAACTTTTCTGACTGACTTGGACACTGATTATACCATAGACATTACCAATAAAATCTTATAAAAAAACAGAAATTTTGTAAGTTTGTTTGTTTGTGGCAACATTGTATCTGTGTGAGGCCTTTGTAGACATGTTTGTATTTAGATTTATGTTGCCGAATTTTGTCTCCTTTTCTCTCAACCGTTTTTGGTAACTTTATCTTTCTTTTTATTTATTATACACTTTTCTATAAACATATTCCATCATATTTCACAGAAAGATTCACAAAAATGCAAAAATTTATTTCAAATGATCAAGTTTATTTTAGCAAACAAATCTGTGACATTACTATCTGAAGACTAAAAAACAACAACACATTTAACTTCATATCTGATTACTTACATTTTGGAAACAGTGAACTAATAAAAATATTATTAAGAATACATGATCTAAATAATGATGTGCAACTGGCTAAAGTTGGCTGTGATAACATTACCATTTAATTGGTTAGTGTCCTTTCACCCAAATTTAATTTAGTCTATCACTTATGACATAAACCTAAAGATGCATGAATATTTTGAAAGTATTTTAAAATTATTATTATTATTTCCAATCTACTTTTGTTGTTTTTTGAAAATATAATGATTGTCTCTTGAAATATACCACTTTAAATTTTTGTTACAGACTGTTCAACAATTAAACACTCCTTTTTATGAACACTTGACGATCCTTTATGCCCGGTAATGTTTAAAATTCGTGAAACAAATATTTTCAGCCTCACTCAAGGTCTGCTTCAGGTTAAATTGAGAAGGAATTCCAAACTTAGAACGTCTGGTATCGAACAATTTCAAATGTTATATTTTAAAATAAAATTGGAATATGGTTATTAACCATATTCGACAGTTGCAAAAGCATGCCATCTATGTATAAATATGTAGGGTGTCCCATGCAAGCTTATTAATTGTGAGACTGGTATAAACTTGAATAATACACACTCACGGAGCGTCAGCAATGACTTGTCCCTCATATACGTAGTGCCAGGCGTACTATAATGCATTGCTGTCCTTAAAATTGAAACATCTACCTGCCAGGCCGACCTTGTATATATACTTTTTTATTCCAGAACAAATTACCTTAATTAACTGAAGAAACACATGACCATCATTTAATGGTCATCTTCAAGCTTCATTTTTAGCTTCATATTTTTAAACCATTTTTATAACATTTCTTTTGGTGGAACTGATTCATAGTTCACAACTTTAGTCTAGATAGAACCATTATAATTTTTAAACAATGTTCCAGATGTGAATGAACAAAAACAAAATCACAATATGCATAACAAAAATTAAAATTAATATAGAAACAAGAAATAACATTATTAAATAAGGAAATAAAGTTATTCTTATAGGTTTGTAAACAATCATCCAATTAAAGTGATTTTTTAAAAGCTGTGCACACCAGCATCTGGGTTACTATTGAAATTTCACATTCCAGTTTTTGTTATATACCAGAAGTTGCACTGCATAGTGCCTAATTTGCCAACTGGTAATATTTTTATTAAAGTGGCGATAAAAGTGCTAGTCCTCTTATTTCGATGTTCAGTGTGAAATTGAATTACAAAGCACACTTCAAGACAGCAGAATGTTGAGCTCCTGTACGATGGAAGTCCCATATACCATACACTTAGTGAAGTCATTACATCACGTGGCAGATTCGGACAGAAAAGCAGGAAGCGATGTCAACAACCAAAGGCAGTTTCGTGCAATGCTACCTAGTGTTTCCAGATTGGGGATTTTTTATCGACTTACAGAAAATTAGGGAAATTTTTTGAGGTGACATTTTTTCATTTTGATCTTTTTTAGTAGACTAATGCATAAAAATTTTGCCACGACAGAACATGTAAAATACCATTCAAGCATTGTGATCAAATATGTTATGCAGAATTATTCATAAAAAATTATTCCTATTTATAAGTGACAGCTTAACATGTTAATTTTGCTGTTGACTTCAAACCGATAAGGCTACCAGCACCTGGATTAATTAATAGGTAAAACTAGTGGCAACAAATAATTTGAAGTGGAAGAAAAAAGCAAAAACTGAAAAAATGGTTGGCAATTTAAAATTTTTCAGAGCTTTGTTGAAATTTGTTGATAAACATGTATACAAATTGTTCTACCAAAAATTATTTAATCATTTGAGAAAAATTTTTAACCATTGAAAAATTTCTGTAAAATATGATGCTTGGGCTATCTTAAGAAAAATATCAAGCCAATTTGAAAACTATACTTGGAGACTATATACATCGAATAATTGAATTCATTGTGATGTTGACAGGTTTCATTGTTTTTCTTTTGATCATCTCTTAATAAAATAAAATCTATTTGTGTGTTTTTGCATTGATTTGTTCCATTGTCAGGTATACCAGCTAGTTCATCATTAAAAGACAATGTCGCCATTTAATGATAAACTCATTAATCACTATTAAATCATTAAAGTAAAAATATTCAGAAAATAATCCAGCACTTTTGATTTGTTTTCTTGCTTTTTGAATTTACATACTTGTTTTTCAAGATCAAGATTTAATTAATCTTGAAAAAAAAATCTAAAAAAGACTGACTTAAAATAAAATTCAAATCTACTGTTTTAATAAGAAAGCATCTGTGAAAGTTACAGGTTTACAAACAAGAACTTAAATTATGTGAATATTCTGAACAATTTCTCACATGCATATAAAAAATATGATAGTATATAATCATATAATGATTATATGCTTTCTAAAATCATTTATATTAATAAATGCCAACAAAATCCTTATATGAGGTAATAATTTCTCAGAAAACTTCAAAGATTGCTTTCTAATTATATTAAACTTGCCAAAAATAAAATGTAATACACTTTTATATTAAGATCAGATAATAACTCAGAATGAAAATAAGAAACAAAATAGTTTTGACTGTTTCATTCTTTTAAATATAACTCAATAATGATTGCATCTACTAAAATTTTTCATGTACATAAGATAAAATTTATTTAAGAATCAAACTTCCATTGTATTGGCATATTTTATATCAAAATATTTAATGAACAGCTGAAGACTAACAACTAAAATTAAAATTGATTTAATGTCTTCTTAAGTCAATTATAGTCCTATATAAAAATAGTTGTTTTTCCAAAACTCAGTCAAAATGCCAAATCAACACCTCAAAATAAATTAATTGCTATTTTGTACTATGTAAAAGGGATTCACTGTTGAGTCACCTGACAATTATCATACAAAATTCACTTTGAAATATTTTAAATGTTTAATAACAGCTTTTAAGTATGACAATTACAAATAAAAATGTTATGACTTTTTGAAAGATTGTATTGTTTTTTAATTATTCTAGATATTTATTATGTAAAGGTGTATGTATGTGCATGCATGCACACACAATGTTTCATGAGGAAAGTAGAAATGTTTTACAGCAAGATAAGCCAAACAATCACAGTATTCAATCAGGCTACTTTACCACTACTATTAATAATTAAATTCCAAGTAATTTGGTACTAGAGGTAAGCATTACTCTAGTACGAAATTACTTAGAATTTAATTATTAATAATAGTAGTGAAGTAGCCTGATTCAATATGGTGATTGGCTTTTTATTAAAAACATCAGGCTTTGAGATGTTTATAGATATATTTTATAGCATGTTCTAGAGTAATGTTTCTCAACCTTTCTCTCATCATGGACCAGTGATTATACAAGATTAAATTATGCTTATTTATTACACTTATAGAGTTATTGTACGTAACAAAGTATGTACAGTAGACCTACATTACTACTGAAATGTCATCCATAATAAACTAGGCCAGTATCAGTACAGTCAAATCTTTTTCTACAGACCAGCAGTTGAGAGACACTGTTCTAGATTTCTAGGAGATCCAAAAATGTCCTATAAACACAGCTTTTCAAATGAAGTTTCAGCACTAAAGGATTTAAAGTTCAGACTAGCTACCCCTTAAGATGCTATTCTAAAGTACAGTACAGTACTTAGCAGAATCTGCAGAATAGTCCCAAACTTGTTGCTCTTCATTTTCTGTGCTATACTAAAGAGCCAAGAAACACAAACAATCTTATGTTTTTGCAAAAATGTAACATTTAGAAGGTAAGAAGCTAGAAAGTAGCAAGACTAAGGCTTTCCCACTGCTGAGTAGCATTTTGAGGAGTAGCTAGCTAGTCTAAACTTTAACCGTTTCTAGCACTGAAACAATGCATTTGAAGAGCTATTTCAATAGGACATTTCTGAATCTCCCAAGCCTCCAGAACATGCTGCAAACATACTACTACTATATCACTATCCTGTGTGTATAAAAAACATGCAGATTTTTGATTTAAACTGTAAAATCAGGAATGTGGAATAGATAAACAAAATGCTGACTTCAGCTCAGCTCCTCATCTTCCCTTCCATTAGAAAACAAATTTATTTCACAAACATTTTTGGCCTCATTGATAGGCTTTCTTTGGGCTAGTAACATCATAGACTATCCAAGGAAAAAACAAAAATGAAACATTCTCCAACCAAATCTGTAAAATTCAAGCCAGAGAAAGTCTATTTTACACACATTCAAAAACCAAACACATTTCAAAAAGAACATCTATTTCAAATATTCAAACATTATTTCAGTACGCAATGTATCTTATAAGGTTAGAATTATACAAAAATAAATATAGACATATATAAAGAACAAAACACAAATTAAGCCAAATTCCAGTAATAAATGTGCAAGATTTACAGATAAACATTTTCAACAGCTTTCAGCTATCATCATTTTCAGATAGATTGAAAATGTTTATCAGTAAATCCTGCGTGTTTCTTACTGGAATTTGATTTAATTTGCATTTTATTTTATGATTATCCAGTCTTTGTGGTGTTTATATTATATAGATATACAGACATACAAAAAATTTTTAAAAATCTAGGCACAATACATGAATAAATAATGATATACAGTGAAACCTTGCATAACGAGCAAAACAAATTGTAAAATAACAACTCACTTACAAGCAATGTTTCGCATAACGAGTGACGAGGAGAGAGGAAGTCCCGGATTGTGTGCATGTTCCATCAGTCTGTGTTTAGTACTCGTTCCGATAGCATCTTACTGTCACTTGTAATCACATATTATTCCAAACTTGTGTTCACACAAATTACGTATAAACATCAACAACCATAGTCCGTTTATAATAATTGACTAGAAATAGGCAGTTATGCTGCCATCTCGTAATAAATTTAATGACAAATTCCAAATTAAGTTTTAGAAATGTCTAAATTAAAAATTATTTATTTATAATTATTAAATTTAGGATGAGATTACCTCTAGTCAAATTAATTAATTTCTAATATTTAATTATAGCCTTTACATAGCCCAAGAATTTGGCACATCGTTTGGCATGTTTATCACACACATTATCTGTGATTTTTTTTCTGCAAATCAAATTCGCATTTCAGGTTAGTCCATTCCGCACTAGAAGAAATAATGAAGATGATTCTTGCTCCTTAACAATGTATACTGTATAATTTTCTTTGAATAAATGTTATACATAAAATATTTGAGTATTTTTTCAGCATGGAATGCATTATCATATTTTGCATCAATTTATATGAAAAAAAACAGTTTCGCTTAACGAATGTTTTCAATTATGAGTAAGATTTTGGAACAAATTATGCTCGTTAAGCGAGGTTCCACTGTATATAGAAAAATTAAAATGTTAACTTTTATATGAAACAAAAATACAGCCTATCTGTCACAAGTAGACTGAGGGAGGAAGTGTGGATAGAAGTAATCTTAAAATCCTGAAAATATTTAAATCATCAAGGAAAGATAACTGCATTAATTAGAAAGAGGTGGAGTCCATCTCAGGCTTGGAAATATTTTTATGTCACTCCTTAGCTTCCCTCCACTCTGTTCCATAACATAGCAGATGACAACTTACTTTATTTAAATTTGTTCATTCAATATTTTTAAATAAAAAAAAAATATTTTGACATATTGAGATCATAATATCTTTAATATCTAGAAATCAAACAAAGATTACTATCATAGTCTCAACAAAAAACAAGCATTAACAACAAAAACTACCATCATAATACACCATATAATTCTATAAAATATGTATCAAATAATAATATTTGTTTATTCTTTGTTTAACTAATTTTATGAAAAAAATATGGAAAAAGAACAAAAGAAACTAGCACTAACACTAAATTTAAGAAATATTAAAATGATAGATCTTTCAAATATTAATAGCTTTTATACATTACAATATTCGAATGCTAAAATTATAAGCAAGAAAAAAGTACAAAAAATGGTAAATTAGTAAAAAACAAATTACAATCTTAAAAATATTTTAAAAGTTACTGTTTAGAAAATATTTCAAAATAACTTTGAAATAACAATTCTTGTTTAAAAATTCCTATTATTGTTTTATTAGAATTTTAAAACCACTGAAAACTAAATAAAGTAACATGTTACTTTTACCAGAAATAAAAAAACACTTTTTTTTATTTCTGTCAGTAGAAGAGAAAATAAAAGTTGTGTTATATAACATACAGATAAGCTTTTATTGTTAAATTATAAAAGGTTTACTGGCAGGTATTTGTGTGTCGTAAAAAAAAAATTTGAAACCGAAATGTCTAATAGATTCAAGAGATGATGCAAAATATGATTATAGTCTAAAAAAAATATTTTTAGAACTTCATTCTCACTATTAAGCATAATATTTTTTGTAATTAATATAAATACTCTTTATAGCTTATATTTAACATTATGAATTAATAAGTAGTAATTTTTCTTTACTCATAATCATAAAGACTTTAATATTAAATATAGTTACTTATTTAACACCTTATATAGTTATTTATTAAACAAAGTCTGCCAATAGTTCTTTGAATGATTTGATAGAATAAACTATAAAATAATTTTGAGCAAGTTCAGTTGTAAGTTTAAAATCAATAGATGAATAAACAAACAGGTTCAATTAATGACTTCAGAAAATATTTAAGTATTCTAAGCATTATAAATCAAATTCAGTATGAAAATTCTAAATCATATTGTATCCTAGATAAAGATAGCAAATTCTTTGTACAAGTAGTTTCAAACTATAATAATCCACACAGATTAATAAGCCCTTTTCAATAATAATCAATAAAGTTAATATGAAATAATTAAAAATAAATAATAATGTTATTATTTCTTTTCTTGAAATGATATCCTCGTTTCTTGATTTCATTAGAAATCAATATATTTTCTATATGTTATATATTTATTGAAAATGACACTACTGCTATTTAGATAACAATGTTAAATTACAAAATATGTTAATAATATTTTAGTAAAATATTCTTGATTTGTAAATTAATATTATAGTCTTATTTTTGTTTATGTAATTGGATACTTCAATAAATAAATCAACAGCAGTCTAACTAATATAATACTGCAAGCATACATTAAAGATGTATGTTTAGAAATTAAAATTGTAAATAATAAAATATATTGATAAAATGTAATTCCACTACAATCTGACTTCAGAACAATTAATAAGGTAATTTTAATTATAAAAATCCCTCTTTGAATATACATACATTCTAACCATTAAATGATACATTACTGTCAAATAAGATCAATTCTAACAAGTATAGTTAGTTATTTCTCAGAATGCTCTTCAATAATGAAAACTTAAGATAAAGCTTAATACAAACAACACAAAACCAAAATACACATAAAAATCAATTACCACTTACAGCCATGTTTGTTATCATATTTGAAAATAATTCATTAACAGCATAAAGGGCTAAATTATTCTATTACATCATCAAGAGATATAAAAATGAGTTGATTTTGATAAAGTTTTACCTTTTTTTTTTTTTTTAAATCAAACTTCAAATTCAGACATTAATTTAAAATATATCTATGTTCTCAAAGTAATACTGTGAAATCTATGTAAACAGTAAACACACAGCACTGAACATTTTTTCATATTGAAAGATTTCTGTTTTGAATAGGTTTTAATATTTTTTAATCTTTAAACCATACCAAATAAATGTTATGTAGTTATGTTTGTTTTTATTGTAAAACCACTTTTATTATATATGTAAGAAACATTTTATATTAGCTTTCATCTAAATTAATCCAAAATTATTCCAACCTAAGATAAGAGTATATGAATGCAAAAAGTATGAAATAATCAATTCAATAAAGTTTGTGTTGTTTCTGAAAACTTACAATAGGTATTTGAATATTCGAATCGGAGAGTTCTTAGTTCTCAGGTGTGTGCACTCACATGCAAACTAGCTAGCACAAAAAATCAAAAACTAGTATCCCGCTCTCGAGACCATTGGAAGGCCAAGACAATTAAGACATCAGCCTATCACTCTGGGGCCCCTGGATCAACTCCCTAGGAGAGCAACTCTCCAGGAATTATTCAATAGTAGTCCATCCCAGATATGAAGGTTCTGACCCCCACCATCCAATCACTTCCTCTGAACCCCCACAGTGGGCAAAAGAAGCCAACTGTACCTGCAGAGTAAAAAGAGTTTTAAAAAAAATGTCTAACACTGCCATTAGGGAAATTCTAATCATATTACAGTAATACAAAAACCAAGTTATTCAGTGACCTGGCTTCTCAAGGATTATTAATACTCTAATTGTTAACTTTAATCTCTTCAATTACCAACAATGTTAATCAATTTGTTCCCAAATACTTTATATTATTCAGTTACTAACTACTCCAGACAAGGCAAACAGTCAGCTTAGTGTTACCTTATTCTCGAGAACTCATATGTTTCTTGAAAGTTTTTTAATTCTTAAATGTAATTCTACACTTGGTTAATTCCAGCAAAGACTAATATTAACAAAGACCTAATGTCTGTATGTACCTCATCATGTGATTTTCATTTTTCTGAAAAGGTTCAAAACTGTTTTCAGAATAGTTTTTTATGTTCTGCAATGACTATTATACACGAAGATGATTTTGTCTACAAGCAGAATTTTAATTTTCTGCTTTACTTGAGTTAAATTACATTTACTGTATCCAAAATCTGTTCCATTTGTGTTGGACAGGTTTCTGATTTATACCAAAATATAACAGAAAATCACTCCATTCTAGACATATTTTGAAACGTATTTTGAAACCGTGACGGTAGTTTTTGTTGATTCATAAACTCCATAAGGTTTAGATACACAGACACTTGGCAATGTCCATTCTAAAGTTTCTTCTATTTAGGCAGGTTTCACTTTCAAGTTCCATTTTTCACAAATTTTACTGTACTACAATTCATAAACTGGTTTACAAGATTTGAACAAAACTCTCCAAATAAGCTTTTACCATTAGTATTCTTTATTTTTCAAATGTTTCAGCTGTTCATGCAACTATTATGAAGATACATTGATGCAAATACAAAACAGAATGCCCAATTTAAAAATGAAACTAAATACAGAGAATAACAACAATTTGAAATGAGCAAACAGTAACAGTTGAAAAATAAATCAATAAGAAATAAAAATAAAAGTTTTATTTCTTATTGATTTACACACAATACAATAAAATACAACAAATACACATATACCATATATACTCAATTAATAGTCAATCCCATGTGAAAGTTGACCCTCTATTTTTTGGCCAAAAAAATCTAGAATTTTTAATAGACCCAATGTAAAAGCAACTCTATTATTTCACGGAAAACAGGTCAACATTTGCCAAATTTTTTTCATTCAGGACAAACATGAAAATTAAATATAAAAATTCATATAATTCCAGTTTCATATTTTTTAAACTGTTACAGAAAATGAATTGCTTTTTTCTGCAACTTTTACATCTGAAATATAGAAGCTGATTAGAATTTAAATCTATTTTTAAAAATCATACTTTGATCCCCTTGGCATGATAAATTACTACATTGCTTCATAACTGAAAGGATACCCTGTGTTATTAAAAAAACAAATAGCTGCATCTTTACTTTTAAAAAAATCACTTGATTATTTTATTTTTATGTGAATATAAAAATTTTAAAATTTTGCCTTCCTATGGAGTCCATTTTCTATAGCAGTACCAAATCGATACTATTACTGTAATTCATTGCTGTTTTGTTTTTTATTTGTTTAGAAATCAGTTCAACTTCTGCTACTGATTCAGCACTTTAGAATCTATCAATAGCTTGAATTTCAGCCCGTTAAAAGTAGCATCCATGTTAGTTAATAGTCAACCCCATATATTTGACCTTAAAAAATGGTCTAAAAAAATTCAACTTTTACATAAGTATATATGGTAATAAAATGAAATAAGAAATAAAAATACAAACAGAATGAATAAAATTAAATAAATACAAAAAATAATAATAATGCTATCAAAAATCAAAAAGACTACAAAAATTTACAAACAACAATGAAATTATGCATTTCAAAGGATGTACAGTACTTTCAACCAGATGAAAGATATTGTACATCTTTATGATTGATGCACATACAGTACCTGACATTCCTATATATGGTTAACTTTCTACAATGTTATCTTTAGTTCGGTTTCTGGCAATTCTGAAGAACTTTGCCCTGTTAAAATATGGTGTTCTTCAAGATAGTGGCAAGTGCTGCGGTGCAATTTGCTTTCCTCATGTTATATTTATGTTCCATAATTCTACTAGGTAGATTTTATGAAGTGTAGTCTATATATTTACTCACATAGTTTTCACTACCTGAAGTGAAAGGTATATTTCATATATTCTGAGGGTGATGTTTTTATCCATTGGGTCTTTTGTATTCCACAGGAGATTAATCATGTGGTTACATTTATGTAATAACTTTCTTCCTTTAATTTTTGTGACTGATTCATGTTATTAGGGCTGTCCTGATACTACTGGTATTGATACCAGTATCGATCTTAAAGTATCAATACTGGCCAGTATCAGCATTGGGTATCAAAACTGGAAATCTTGCAGACTATCACTGTTCAGTCTGTCATGTCACCTTCCAGTTGTTTTTACTGATAAGAATGTATTGTACTCATTACAATGAAGCTAAGCGAGCCCCAGAGCAGAAATTAATAGTTTGTTGGTTACTCTGGGGAAGTGAACTCTGGTTATCTGGTTCAGAAGTCAGTGTGTCAATGAGTATTTCAGTTTATACTTGTATGAAGTCTTATGCAAACAAAAGAAGCCCCAGATCTACAATCCTGCTAATGAGCTATGTAAGTACTACTATACATGGGATAAGAAGTTGTTGGTGAAGAGGCAAAAATAGTGTCTTCACATTAAAAGTTTTTTATTTGTTCAAATTTTACAAATATCAGTGCAAACAAGTATATACAAATTGTAGCTAATTTTAAACATAACTGATGATCCAAATTGATTGACAAACAAAAGTATTGCACAATGTTTAACTAAATATTTATTTATAAATTATAATCTGAACTCTTAAGCATATACAGATTCTGCAAATGAAATATGATGTAATAAATTTGATTTTTGGTCACTAATATTTTTTTATGTAAGTTTAAATTAACTGAAAATAATGTAAGCTTCCATTTCTGTTTCAACTACAAAATCCAGTTCAGTCAGATCTTACCTGTCTATGAAAAAGGTAACAATATTAGATCCAATACCTGAAGTAAAGTACAGTACAAAAAATACTCAGTGTCAAAGGAAAGTATTGATATGGTATGGTATCAGCAGTATTGAGGCATAACTACATGTTATAAAAAAGTTTGTTAAACATCACCACAGTAAACTTTCTGGTTTGAGATATGCTTGTTTTCGGTAGTTTACCATGCATTTATGTGAATGTAAGACTGCTAATAGTGTGATATGTATATCTATGTGTAGTGGCAGCTTCTCAAACTCTGAGACACAATGCTGGACTTGATGAGTCCAAAATTGTGTCTCAGATATCAGTGAAGTATGCATGTGCCCTTGCAATAAGAACCTTAAAAGCCACTATTATGTACTGAAAAAGATAATTTAAACAACCTGAAATATACAGAGGACAAGGTGGTGGTTTCACATGAACCACTGTTTTTTCCCCCCTCTTAAGTGTTAGGTCTAGATCAAGAAACTGTGCTGTGTTGAACATAGTACAAAATTATAGATGACATTGTCAGGAAAGTATGAGGTTCAAATAAAGCATATAGTTTTGACAAAGATATATTTTTGTTTTATAATGTTTTTACATAATTTAATGTCAAAATGTTTCAGGGAATATTGTCTTTTAACAAATAGAAATTTTAATAACCTAAGTTAATTACAAAAGTGTGAGTATTTAGTTAAGCAGAAATTAGATGGAAATATTTTGAAAAATACTTAGAGATACAGATGACTGGAAGTAATAGATAAAATTAACAGCATATTCAATGGTTCAGTAATTGATATAAAATCATTAAAAAAAGATGGAGTCAGTGGTGTTTCCGCACTGCTGCATAGAAAAAAAAGTAAATAAATCAAAAGTGTTATCTCCATCTCAAAATATTCTTTCTGAAGATAGAAAAACACTCTCTAGTATGATTGTATAGTGCAAGTGGTATCCAGCCATCTATACTGAATATAACAAAATTAAAGTTACAGACAAAAGACAAATGTCCACTTGTCTCTGCAAGACAAGAGAATCTTCAAGAGTAAAGTCATCCAGAATCATGTTCGGAAAGAAGCAATAATCTCTGGAGATACAAACAAACATTTAGTCAATCAATGACCAGCTTGTGATGTAGACATTGTCTCTCGATGAGAGACAATGACCAGTACTGTCCCTGGTCTAATTTTATTTTCAATCTGTAATGGTTTCTGTTGACCTTGCTATAAACTTATTAATTTTTAGTTTGATACTCCAATGTAGACAACATAAGATATATAGATATACTATTATCTATTTATCTTTTATAGAGTATTATGTTATCTTTGCTCTTTTTCAAGAAAACAAACTCACAGAGAAAACAAACCACAGGCACAACCTTTCCTGAACACAGACAATACTGAATTATAAATGCCCAACTTATTGATAACTTGTACTTACGAAAGCTTCATTTCATTATAACTTCATTATTAATGTTTATCATCATCATCATTATTATTATTATTACATACAATGTTATTGAGTTTAAAAGGTTTTAGTGGGTTTTAGTGTATTTGGAAGTGGATTGTGTTTTATATGGTTAGAAAATTAAAATATATACTATACACTGACATAAATTTGACTAACTGATGATAGACTATTAACCATACATGTTTTGATTACCTATAAAGTTGACTTAAAGACAGACTTAGGAATAGAAATCATTCATAACTTGAACAAACTACATATAGGGACCCTCTTTTCTCAAAGTATCTTTATTTGCAGCAAACACTCACTTTTTTTAATAGTTAGATAAAAATTATCAATGAACATTTTCAAAGTTTCTTTACTTTATCTTCAAACTGTTGTCCCATTTTAATACTTAGCCATTCAAAATGAAATATAGTTCAGAACAAATTGCACATAACCCTTTTAAAGCATTTTAAACTATAAAGATATAGTTAAAATTTTACATTGTTATAGTTAATACAATTTTATTTATGTAGTTAAAATGTTTTAAAAAATCACATGTGTTTTGTTTTGAACTATGTTCCAATTTGAATAACCATATATTAAAACAAAACAATTATGAAGTTTGCAAAGATAGTAAAGAAACTTTCAAAAAGCTATCAATAATTTTTATTGACTTATTAAAAAAGAGTTTAAGGTGTTTTCCACTTAGTGATCTCTACACATTACTAAATTATCAGTACATTACTATTAAACATAATTGTAATATGTATGTAGATCAAGCAATAGTAGAGTTACATGTAAATAAACAACCTTGCTAGACCCGATATATTATAAGCTAGACACCAACCAAATGCCGAAATTCTATCGGGCTAGATAAGGCTAATTACTAAATAAATTATGTAACCAATTTGGCACTAGAGGGAGGGAAGGATTACGTTAGGTGCCATCTCTTATATAAGAAATGGCACCTAACGTCTCCCTTTAGTGTCTAAGTTACATATAATACTGGAAACACACATACTTTTCAGTTAGGGCCATAGATGTTCTGAAAATGTACTACACTACTATAAGCAAATTGAAAGAGTGCAAAGCCACGAAAAAAAGTATGCAGAATTAATTTTAAAATATATGGTATGATATGCAAATACTTCTAAAAGGATTTACTTAAAAAAATAGGATAGTTAAACATTCAGCATTATAAAAACAAATAATTAGCATGAATTTTGATATTCTTACACAACCATTTACTGCAATACAGAATTTAGAATAATACTTATTAGCATTTGAGACAATATAATGTAACACAGGGTCAAAACGTGATGACTTTTTTGTACTATGAATACATTTTAGACGTTATACAGTACAAAAAAATTTAAAATATATTTCAGAGTCTGAATATAAAATAATTCAATTGTACATTATTTAATTTATTAATAATATTCAGTTCTTTAAATACAAATGAAGTTGAATATGTATAACAGAACATTTTTATCAACACTGAAATTAAATAATATATCAGTTTAATATAATATAGTCTTTTGTGATTTAATGTAAAATGAAAGAATCAAAATTAAAATTTCTTGCCAATTACTGCAAGCAGATTATTTGATTATTACACAAAAATGCAGTAATGTTCCCAGTTTTTACGATTAACTTCACCAAAACTGTCTGTAAGTTCTCAAATCTGAAGTTTTATTTCAAAATTCAACACAATAAAACAGCGTACAACACAGTAAAGCTGTTATCAACTATGAACATTTTAGTTTCTTCAGCATAAAAATAGTATTTAAAAAAACTTTAAATTTTACTGTAACTAATGTTTATTATTATGAAATTTATTAAACTTTTATAATTTTCTTCTCTGTTTCTTGACTATAAGAACTACATAGAAAATTTTCAGTGTTCCAGTGAAAACATTATAATTTAATTATTAAATGAATTACATTATTATAAATAAATAATGTATTTTATCACAAAATAAAATATTCAGTTTTGAAATCAGTTTCAAATGTAATAATACCTGAATGACTAATTTTTTGTTATTTTTATCCTTGTACATCTGACAAGGATAAAAATAACACAAGTTTCATATAAAATAGTCATGTAGTTGACAAGACATATGGATTAGAATATATATGTTTATATATGATATGATCAAAACTATTCAGTAAGATTTCGCAAGTAATTTGAATTATTAATAGGTTAAAGTATAAACAAATAAATTATTATTAGATAAAATTCATATATGCCTTAATTTTACATTATGAAATAGTTTTGGTTTATTAATTAAGCTTTACCATTTCTGATTAGAAATACGTTCTCAATCATTATGTATCATAATAGCATATTGGACATTTTATCATTGGTTTTAGCTTTTTTTTTAAATTAATTCTGTTGTGAATTAAATGTAATATGATTTTAATTAAATTATATCAAGTAACATCAATTTGAATCCATTACAAATGTAAAAGTACCTGAATGACTAATTTTTTCTTATTTTTGTCCTTATTAGATACTGTTGCATGTGACCCATGTAAAATATTAGTATAATTTACAAGACATGAATTAAAATATGATGTGATCACACACATATATCAGTAAAATATCACTAATAATTTAAGATATAATAATAAATATATATTTGGTTATGGTTTTGATTTATTAGATGAGTCAGATTAATCACCAATCATTTATCATTCATAATTATCTCAGTATGCAAAATATTTTCTTGTACCATCTTCTTTTAGAGATTTTTAAGACAAATTCTATTGTAAATTGAATTTAATATAATTATAATTAAGCAGCATTAAGTAACATCAATTTGAATCATTTTCAAATTAAATAATTTCTCTTATTTTTGTCTTTATTAGGTGCCATTTGCATACATTCATACAAAATATTCACTTAATTGCTTCAAACTTCTATTTGTAATATTTTTACTATACATTGGTGATATATTTACATCTTATTCTGTTTGGAGATAATCAAAATGGTATAAGTTAATCTTAGCTCATACATTTATTTATCTACATGTATATGAAAAGTGGCATTATAGCTTCACAGGGACTAGACATTTAAATTAAGGGGATTCCAGGTACAGCATCGACTTCAAACATTTTTCTTTGGAGAATTTTTCTCCCAGTATCTTCTCCCATTTTTTAACGCGACCTCTGTGCCAAACTGGCAATCTAGAGTCACCAGATATAATCCAAATTTAAATTTCGGGGTTCTTACAACAGTAACGAGTCTATAAATGGCTGCATTCAGCAGAATCAACAGTTGTAACCGAGCAAATAGGTAACTATTACATAGCAACCTGGATCTGCCAAACGAGGAGCGACGTTGCATCGGAACAAAAAGCCTCATTGGTAAGTTTCGGGTAGCAATAGGCAGAGTAAACGAAAGATGCTACCAAATGCGATGTCAAAACACCAAACACATTCCGAAAGAGCGCTCCCGTAGAGGGCGTTTGGCAGAAAAATACTCAACGGCTACGGAACTGCCGAGTCTGCCGAACGCAGCCAACGATAGGTTTGGGGCCCCCTGTTGGTGGGGGCCCCAAACCAATCGTTTATAAACTTTCTGCCCATAGGATAATGCACCACTGACCTTAGGTCATTCATTTATTTATGTGTATATACGAAAATAACTTCTACCAAATTTTACACAATGATTGTATTTAATCATCGATTATTCATTACCATTTTAAATTGAAAACATCCAATTAATTTTTTAAGGTCTTTTAAAGGTTTAATTCAGTTATAAATGTTAAACTGTAATTAAACGGTTTTTTTGAAATTAATCCAACGTTCTAATGCAATTATCGGCTTTGTACGGGATATAATTCGCATTGAAATCTTTCATTTACGCATAATTATAAATTGAAATTTGAATAATTACACACTTACTCAACGTTCTTATTATATTTTTATAAGGATAAAAGTCAAACATTAGGCCTAAAAATCTTCAGACGGAAATTACAAACCAGACGAGAGTAACATCTTAACAATAATTATTAATTACTTACAACTTCGCCTTTCATGGTAGACATCTTTTGTAATAATGGATTTAAAATATATATCTTATTCGTTTTATTGACGAAGGTACCGCCATCGAATGAAAAAATAAAAAAAATAAAAAATAAAAAAAATTCGAAACACTGTTTTGAGTCAACGAAGACGAGACTTGTTTTTCTCGTCAGCGGGAAAGCCGGAAGTGAATTACGAGAACGGAAGTAAGTAAGTGACCACACGTGGTAATAATTTTGACTAATTTATTGAGAAATTTTTAAATTTTATTTCTTAAATACATAATATTATTTATATCTTGTATAGTAGTATTAGTATTGTGTAATGTTATTTTAAAATAATTTCGTCTTACATATATTTTGCATTTTTGATTCTAACCTCTGTGGGGTACAAACAGGGCCCTTTTTTTTTTTTAATCGTATCCATTATAGATTTGGTTTACCATTTCTCGCGAATTTTACCATTTCGCGAATCGCTTCGAAGTTCGGAACTGTCGAGCTCATTCGCTAGCGAAAAAATTTCGCCACCAATTGTATTCCCATTAGTTGACACGTGGTTCTTGTTGTTTTCAAAATGGCTACAGAAACTTTCTCACGCAATAAAGTATATGTTGTAATTACGGATTTTTAATATTCCTCTAACCCAGTATCGTTTTCTTTTTGACATATCTTTCTTTCTCGATAAATAAACAAACACGGCTAACGACGGAATATCGGAAGCGGCCATTTTATTTTTCGAGATGACATTTTCTCTCGCTTAGAAAATGATTGGCTGCTTAAAATTTGCAATCGCTTTTCGCATTCCTCATTTGCTTTCACTATTATCTCAGTGTGAACTAACCTTTCAGAACCTTTTTTGGCAAGCCCATTATGGATTAGGCCAAGTTCACAACGCCCGGGTGATGAGAGACGGATTCAAACTGACCACTCCCGAAAACGCCTAGGTTTATCAACCCATTCGGATTCGAACCCGGGTCCCCACAGCAGTATGCTGCCACCTTACTCACTCGATCATGCGACCGACTTCTTCAATAAGCTGTCGAAGAAAAAATTTCTATAGAAAAGCAAACATTTTCTGATCGTATTTACTTGTGAGGTTACCTATTGTAGGAGATTTTTATAATCTAGATGTAATTCGTGATGATTAAGTAAAATTTTTAAACAGTAATATATAAATAACGTTTCTTTAAAAACTTTTGCTAAAACCCAATACTTTGAAGGCATTATCGAAAAATGTTAAAAATTGGTTTCTTTTCTCCTTCGATTATAACTGTACGAGGGCTATTTTTTAAATAAGGTCCGTTTTTTAATAAGAAGAAAAATACTGTAAATATCGTTAAAATATATTTTTTTCTATATTCTACATACTTTTATCTACTTTTCTACATAATTTCCATTTTGTTTAGACATTTGTCATACCGCTCAACAATTTTTTGAATTCCGACTTCAAAGAAATCTGCCGCCTGTCAAGAAGCCCAATCCACGACTTCAGTTTTCACTTCTCCTTCGTCGTTGAAATGTTGACCACCAAGGAACTCCTTTAAGTATTGAAACAAGTGAAAATCACTGGGTGCAAGGTCTGGACTGTGTGGATGATCGTATCGAGTCAAAACGATGAAGCACTGCCCAATCTTTTTGTTTTGTGATCCTCAGAAAGCAGTCTTGGAACGCACCGAGAAAACAATTTTCGATAATTCAGTTTCTCCGAAACAATGGTATACAAAACTGATCTTGAAATCTGTGAAAATTCAATTGATAACGTTGAAATCGTGAATCGTCGGTCCTCTCGAATTTTGTTATCCACATCACGAACCAAATCTTCAGAAATCAGAGAAGGTCGACCAGGGCGTGGCTCATCATGCACATTAACTCGCCCATCCTTGAACATTCTTACCCATTTTCGAACTTTACTGTCACTCGTAGCATTATCACCGTAAACTTCACAAATCTGACAGTGAATTTCCGCTGCTGCCAAGTTTCTTGCATTCAAGAATCGAATAACAGATCGTATCTCACAGTCGGCGGGAGACTCAATTTTCTTAAACATTTTAAACTTCTACAGCTCAGCATACAGACAGACGATATGGCTGCAAATGGCGTCAAAACGCGCGCCAAGCTTGCTCGGAGCAGAAGCATATGCATACTGCCGTGATTGCGCATTATTCTCACTTTTATTCACAAACGGACCTTATTTTAAAAAATAGCCCTCGTAACAACCGAAGACAGCACATCAGATCTAGATCATCTTATGAACTAGAATTTATTATACTGAGAGAAGAGAAACACACAATTTCCAATAAAAAGATATTTATTGTAACGAAATCTTATGTGCCACTACAATCGAGCATTTCGGGCCCTCAGCAAACGTTATCATTCCAAGTTTGTATTTTAAAATATCCATATATTTATTTCAACATTTTCAGAGTAGACTTTTAAATTTCTATTTTCTAAAATTTTCTAGTAAAATTTCTAGAATATTTTTTGTTTATTACAATATAATTTCATTCACTTAAACATCAGTTATACGTTCGTTAAACGAATTACCAACGCAGCAACCCACAGGGTAATTTTCCTGCTCACACCTTCTCATTAAACAGCTATGATTCCTCTTGAAGGCTCTCAAGCGCTTGAGATGTTCAGTGAGATAATGTGAGCAGGATAATTACCCCGTGGGTTGCTGCGTTGATAATTCCTTTAACGAATAACTCATAATTAAGTGAATGAAATTATGTTGTAATAAACAGAAAAAATTCAAGAAATTTTACTACAAAATTTTAGAATATAGAGGTTTAAAAGTCCACTCCGAAAATGTTTAAATAAATATATGGATATTTTAATAAACAAGATTTAATGTTATTTAAAATATTTGTACAGTATATCGTGTAATCTGCCAAAATATTATTCATATTTATATCCGAAGCAATTATTCTCAAGAAATAAAGCAAAAAATCGCAAAAGTTTTTTTCTCATTCGAAAATTCCTACTTACAACAAAGAAAGTGAAACAATGGAAAAATGTATTGTTGCCAATATTGTTGCGTTTCGCGTGACGATCAAGCCGATTTAGTAAAAATACCTCATTATTTTTAATTCAATGCATATTTATTAATTTATTTTCGTTTTAATGATTTTTATTTTTTAAAGCTTATTCTGTCATGTCGGAACAGCTGGGGGAGGGCTTTTTTCTTTTTAACTCTTTCCGCCCTGTGGGCACTAAGAGGGCCTCTTTTAGTAGGCCCATTATGGGTTCGGCCAGGCCCACAATGGGGCGACCGGGTGGTGAGGGACGGGGCCCGACATATCCGAACGGACTGGGGGAGGGCTTTTTACATCCTATATAAAGTAAACTCTTTAAAGTACTTGCAGGAGACAATATCTTACTTTATTTAGGAATTTTCTCTTGCACATGTAACAATTTTATTTATTAACCCTATATATAAAAATTAATAAATGAATTTATAAAGTATATTAAACAAAAGGCAAACAATAGAAATATCTATTTCAACTTTATTTATAATTTTATATTATAACAAAAAAATTCTAGATAACTTTCTATTTCAAAATGGCGGAGGCCATTGAAAATATCAAGAATTCTAATCTGTCAAACATTACGGTGAAAACATTTTGTATTTTACGTTACGTAATGTTACGCTACAGAAATTTCTACAAAAAGTATGAAAATAGCGAAAAAAATAACTTTTAATTGCTAGCGAACTTGTAATTTCAAGATGGCGGCGGCCAGTGGAAATACCACAAATTTCAATCTGTCGAACGTTACAATTAAAAATATTTTCTTTCTTACGTTACGCAATGTTTTACGTTACGCATATTTTAAACGGTTGTGGAATATTCCAAATCAGTTTAAAATATTGAAATTTATCTTTAAATGGATATTTTTATTCTAGTTCTGTGCTCTTACTCAACTTGAAGAACCTTATGATTACTCAATGATAAATTTCTAAACCTGTAGTTTTATTTATATTAATAGCGTAACGTGAGAAAAAAAATAATTTAATCGTAACGTTTGGAAATTAGAATTTGTTATATTTTTAATGGCCGCCGCTATCTTGAAATACAAAATTTGCAACAAATCAAAGGATATTTTATATTTATATCGATGTTTCTTGTAAAAATTTAATTACGAAACATTGCGTAACGTAAGAAACAAAATATTTTTAATCGTAACGTTCGACAAATTATAATTTGTTATATATTTAATGGTCGCTGCCATCTTAAAATTGAAAGTTTTCTAACAAATAAAAGTTATTTTTTTCTTTATTTTGATATTTCTTGTATAAATATACATAGCGTAACATTACGTAACGTAAAATACGAAATGTTTTCACCGTAATGTTCGACAGATTAAAATTCGTGATATTTTCAATGGCCGCCGCCATCTTAAGATAGAAAGTTCGCTAAAAATTAAAAGTTATTTTTACGCTATTTCGATATTTTTGAATTAAAAATAATGAGGTATTTTTACTAAATCGGCTTGATCGTCACGCGAAACGCAACAATATCGGCAACAATACATTTTTCCATTGTTTCACTTTCTTTGTTGTAAGTGGGCGATTTTCGAATGAGAAAGAAACTTTTACGATTTTTTGCCTCATTTCTTGAGAATAATTGCTTCGGATATAAATGTGAGTAACATTTTGGCAGATTACACGATATACTGTACAAATATTTTAATATAAATAGAACTACAGGTTTAGAAATTTATCATTGAGTAATCATAAGGTTCTTCAAGTTGAGTAAGAGCACAGAACTAGAATAAAAATATCCATTTAAAGATAAATTTCAATATTTTAAACTGATTTGGAATATTCCACAACCGTTTAAAATATGCGTAACGTAAAACATTGCGTAACGTAAGAAAGAAAATATTTTTAATTGTAACGTTCGACAGATTGAAATTTGTGGTATTTCCACTGGCCGCTGCCATCTTGAAATTACAAGTTCGCTAGCAATTAAAAGTTATTTTTTTCGCTATTTTCATACTTTTTGTAGAAATTTCTGTAGCGTAACGTAATAAACAGAATATTTTTAATCGTAACCAGTGGTGATATTCGGCGGGTTCGCACAGGTTCGGCCGAACCCGTTGTTAAAATTTTCAGTTTCCCGAACCTTGTTAAACACACGGAACATTTCTCAGTGGGTTTGTTATTTTTAAAAAATATATTAAAATATGCGTATTATACTCTGTAATACTACTAAACTAGAGCCTTATACCCCGTTCGTACTGTGGCCGGATGGCCGTGCGGTCAAGGTTAGCAGCCTCCCGCCCTGGGGGACCCGGGATCGAATCCGGACGGGTCGAAAAATCCCCAGGAATTTTTCGGGGGGTGGTCGGTTCGGATATGTCGGTCCCCGTCCCTCACCACCCGGCCGCCCCATTGTGGGCCTGGCCGAACCCATAGTGGGCTTGCTATAAGAGGCCCTCTTAGTGCCCACTGGGCGGAAAGAGTTACAAAAAAAAAACCCCGTTCGTACCGAGCATTTCAATCTAGATTGTGAGCAACGTCAGGGAGTATGTCTTGGTGCGATCTCTCTCGACCGTTTCAATCGAGGTTTAATCGCGATCGATTCAAGAGAGTTCTTGATCCAGTCATAAGAGAGATCCCAGAATGCCACGCGCGCGACATAATACAAGATGGCTGTGGAACACGTGTCGGGCTACGGACAGCGAAATAAAAAGGATATTATATTTCGAGAGATGATGACATCTGTCTATTATCAGCAGTGCCATTCGGGGTGAAAAATTTCTCTCCCTAAAAAAAGAAGGGGACAGCACTAATATACTATTGTTACCTGGTCTTCGCCCAGGGCTCGTTACATTCCAAATACGCCACTGATTATTAGATATATCGCAAGAAAAAGTATTGTATTTATTTCTAGCCAAAACTTCCATTTTGTTTGTCGGTGATTGTTAGGGAAAAGTTTTCTGCTAGCGAACCCTTTGTTAAATATTTCGAATATCACCACTGATCGTAACGTTCGACAGATTAGAATTTGTTATATTTTTAATGGCCGCTGCCCTCTTTACATAGAAATTTCGCTAGAAATTAAAAGTTATTTTTTTCGTTATTTTCATATTTTTTCTGGAAATTTTATACAGTACAGGTATACCTCGACTTACGTCGGTAATTGGTTCCAGGAGATGCGACGTAAGTCGAAAAACGACGTAAGTCGAATTTACTTGTGTAGTTTCGACTTACGTCGTAACTAAACGCCAATAATGGAGGAAACGCCAATAATGAGCACTTAAAGACCGCTAAAGACGACAACACAGATGTTTTCGTGTTTCCTTCTCTAGGATTTATGATGATTATATCAGTGGCGTGCCGTGACATTTGATGAGAGGGAAGCTGTGTTTCTGTAAGAAGCCGACTTCCAGGGGCAATCAGTTAATTGCGCGTCAGTAATGGTCTGGGGTCCATTCGTACATGGGTGGTGGCTGTAGAGACAAAGACTACAAGTATCTGACAAAAACCGTTTATTATAACATAAAATAAACATACACTATGTACAAAATAGTTTGCTTTAGGACAATCAGCCGTTCGGACGTCCTGAGCGTCGATGTGGTTCTTCGATGGTCGATCGAAGGTTGCCCCGGGACTGGCGTTGACGAGTCTGTAAGGCACGGGGAGACTTCGTCCGTTGGAGTCGGGGACACAGTCTAAGTCCGAAGTGGCACGGGTTACAAGTTGGCACAATAGACGAGAAATGGTATTTTTTTTTTTTTTTTTTTTTTTTTTGCGCGTTGACACACGGCGTTTTGGTTATTCGGAACGTTAACCGAGTGTGAGGTGTCCTCGATTATCAGAGATTATATCAATCTCCGTTCTTTCATCCATTTTGATTGGTCGTTCTCCCTTAATCACGCTTCCCGAGTGGTTGGTCCTTGGTTACTAAACGTAACGAGACTCTTACCTGGAGAGTGAGAAAAGTCAAATCGAAGACGAATTCGATCTTCCACCGATCATAGGACGACTTCCTTCCGCGATTTATGGTTTCCGCCTTGCAGTTTGATATAAACAATGGGTGTCCGATACAAACAACTTTTACCTGTTTTTTTAAACTAATAAATTTTTCTCTAAATTAACCGTTTTTTCGCGTCTTTCGTGACGGGTCAGACCTGTTCGGTACATCACATTTCCATAAAAGTTTTAAACAAATACTGGAAATGACAAAAATAAACAATTTATGTATTTTAGTTCTAAAGTACAAATAATACATACCCTAATACAAATTGATATGATACAAACAATGACAGAAAAACTTGTTTTTTTAATTTTTTATAAATTAACTCTATTCGGCGATTTTTCCCGCAAAGTCGTTAATTACTTTATCATAAAAGTCGCTGCTCGTCGACTCCATCGACGTATTTAAAACCACTTTTTCTATCGAAAGCAACGCTAGCGACAATTTTTCCTCCCACCGAGTGTTTCTGGCCAATGTATGAATTCGTTCCGTGGTCGAAAAACTGCACTCAGCAGACCCACTGGTAGATGGTACCGTAAAAATTAATGATATTAAATCATATAATTCTTTTAGTACGTCTTTGTTCGGATAGATATTAATTATAATATGTTTTATGTTTAAGAGTTACTTGTCGATATAGTCCGGACACGAATATTTGCGATTCGCTACGTAATTTAGATAAATCAAAAATTTTTCCATGAAATTTACTTAATTTAAAGAATTAAAACACGCTTGGAAAAATTGTTAATAATTTTAATATTATGAAAAACATCTAAATGATAAAAATTCTAAAGATTTTATGTCTGAAAATCTGTCAACATAATTATAATTTTTTAAAAATTATACTGTAATTAAATATAATTTTGCAAAAAAAAAATACATAAAAATTACATTAAATACTCTTTACTTTTTAAATCTTAACCAATTCACTTAGTCAGATAGTTCCCTGCCAGTGGCTAAGGGATAGAATGGTTGGAAGCGTTACACGTGTGTAGTTTCCACCAGCTAAACCGGCCGAGGTTGGTGCTCTGTAAAGCGCATGCGCCAATGCCCTCTGGCTGCTTTACACCATTGTTATTCTCGCCTTGAAAGCTGTCTCGGAAGCGCTTCCATTCCGCCACTGACATTCGAATATACAATAGCAATGTTATCGTTTTTTCACATATAGTATAGAATTTTTTAATGAGATACATAATGCAGTTGTAATAAAATATTAATTTTAATTAATTCAAAGTATTATAATTCTAACTTTTCATATTTTAACGTACTTTGAACGTCAAAATATGAAAATTTATATTTTAGAAAATACAAGGGAAGGTCATTGGAAGGTGAATGCGGCGCTTCCACCGCTTCCAATGACGGCACGCCACTGGATTATATTAACATTTACTGTAAATGTACGTATTTTAATATGATTTTATGTGCTTTCAACGCTTTTCTAGTGATATTACGACTTCAATGTTTATGGCGGACGGATTTAAAGTCGAATAAATTGACTTAAACTTGATTTTTATTTTTCCATATACTTTTTTGACAAACGACGTAACTCGAGAGGGACGTAAGTCGAGGTATACCTGTATAAGCATTGTGCAATATCAACGTTAATAAAGGTGACCAGACCCTAAACACCGGAGTTTGATCGGAGGTTCGAACCTCACTCGGACGAGTTGGCAGCAGGAGTTTTTTCCGGGTTTTCCTCCTTGCATATGACGCCTGTATAGGGGCCAGCTTCCCCCCAAGTCCTCCTGGAAGGCACCTCTATCTCCCTTTCTTGCGGGGGCCGCCTCCTATAAGGCCGACTTTGGTCGCGTCCGTGACCTCTCCTCTGTCTTCTCGGATTGGCTGTCTTCTATAAGGCCGACTCTTCCCACTCTGTTCTCTTCCGGCGTAAAGGCCTGAGTAGCCGCAGACGCCTCTAGAATACGAATACGAATACGAATACGAATACGAATACGAACGTTAATAAAGAATTCTCTCTTTTTTTACGCTGTTAGCGTCTTTCTACCGACATCCCATCCTGAACGTTGTCAAGTATGAATAATTGAACTCTAATTAATAGAAAAAATAATAATAATTAAGTTTCTAACATCGATATTAACAGGGTAGAAAGATTGGAAATTTTTATAACAAAATCACATAACAGATGGCGCCACACACGATTCTGTCTATATCTATAAATATAATCGAGACGAGTTGATGATGATGATAATAATAATAATAATAATAATAATAATAATAATAATAATAATAATAATAATAATAATAATGTCACGTCATGCCAGAAACTATACAACATATCACCTCTGGTTGCAAGCTCTTGGCACAGACAGATTATTTACACAGACATAATCAAGTAGCAAATATAATACACCAAGAGCTTGCAAAGAAACACAAATTATTAGACATCCACGAACCATACTACAAATACATCCCACAGACAGTATTGGAAAACAACACGCACAAAATGTACTACGACAGAGCCATAATCACAGATAAAACAATTTACCACAACAGACCAGACATCACACTCATTGACAAACACAATAAAATCACATACATTATAGACATATCCATTCCAAACACTCACAATATACAAAACGCATGCACTGAAAAAATTAGCAAGTACACAGAACTCGCCCAGGAAATAAGGCATCTGTGGAGGATGGATAGGGTGCTTATTGTACCTGTTGTTCTCTCCTCTACAGGTGTCATACCACACACACTACACAAAAGCCTGGGCACATTACAATTGAGTAGAAACACATACATCACACTACAGAAGGCCACTATATTGAATACATGTAATATTGTGAGAAAATTCCTGAATACAGACACACACACTGATACACTTCTTTAATTTCTGTTTTGGTTACTATGCCTTGACTTTGGTCCGGCATAGTACACAGCCACCGGTGTTAACCGAGTATATCTCAATAATAATAATAATAATCAGCGCAGAGCCCAAACGGATAGGAGTTGAAAGTTGAAATTTAGTACACAGTTTTTTTTTTAAACTCTTTCCGCCCTGTGGGCACTAAGAGGGCCTCTTTCAGAAGGCCCATTATGGGTTCGGCCGGGCCCACAATGGGGCGACCGGGTGGTGAGGGACGGGGCCCGACATATCCGAACGGACCACCTCCCCGAAAAATTCCTGGGGATTATTCGACCCGTTCGGATTCGATCCCGGGTCCCCCAGAGCGGTAGGCTGCCACCTTAACCGCTCGGCCATCCGGCCGTCTAGTACACAGTTAGGGTACGTCACCAGAACGCACACTAAGAAGGGATTTTTCGAAATACATCCCCACGGGGGAGAGGGACAAGATTAAGTCTTAACACTTCCATTGTTGATGGAACAATGGAAGTGTTAAGTAACAATGGAAGTGTCAACAATGGAAGTGTTACGTAACAATGGAATTGTTAAGAGAAAGCGACGTGAAAGACGCAGATGCAGTTTTTTTCGTTTTTACGGGAAATCGAACATATTTTTTGACCCATCTAAATATTCTCTAATTAGTCCGGAAACAGAGGGACCCAATTCTTGCATTCTGTGGAAACGGGTAAGGTTGACTATAACGTAATAATCTTAATCTTCGCTATCGTTACTTTTGCCCGAGCAACGCCGGGCCTACCTGCTAGTATATATATAATCGAAACGAGTTAATAATAATAATAATAATAATAATAATAATAATAATCAGCGCAGAGCCCAAACGGTTAAAAGTTGAAAGTTGAAATTTGGTACGCAGTTAGGGTGCGTCACGAGAACGCACACTAAGAAGGGATTTTTTGAAATACCTCCACAAGGGGGAGAGGGACAGGATTAAGGCTTAACACTTCCATCAACAATGGAAGTGTCAAGTAACAATGGAATTGTTAAGAGAAAGCGACGTGCAAGACGCAGACGCAGTTTTTTTCGTTTTTGCGGGAAATCGAACATATTTTAGACCTATCTAAAAATTCTGTAATTAGTCTGGAAACAGGGAGGACCCAATTCTTGTATTCTGTGTTAATATTCGCTAAAACGGTTAGGAGTTGAAAGTTGAAATTTGGTACACAGTTAGGGTACCAAATTTAAGTACCAAAGTGTTAAGTAACGATGATAGTGTGAAGTAACAATGGAGAACAAGAGCAACCGACGTGCAAGATTTACGGGCTCTGGGGGGGAAAGAAAAAGAGTAATATGTTAGAACACATTCGATTTTCAAATTTAAACACATTAGTTCTCGACCTTTCTTCTTCATTCGATGAAAATCAAACGATATAATCAGAACACGTCGTGAAAATCGAACAATATTAGAACATTCGATTTTCAAATTCGACCTTTCTGTAGAAATACTTAGTTCGTTGATGAAATTATTCTTTTTTTTTGTGACTATAACGTAATAATCTTAATCTTCGCTATCGTTACTTTTGCCCGAGCAACGCCGGGCCTACCTACTAGTATTTTATAAACACGGTCAAAGAATAAGGATTATTTATAGAAATTCAATTCAAAATTATTTAATACTAACTTTAAATACGAATTCCATCGTAATTTTAATTAAAATATACTTTGGTAGCATTGATGGACGAAGACCGTATTATGAAGCAAGGGATGTTCCTTCGACGGGTCAAAAATTTTGCCCTTTGACCTCCGACTTCTCCATGCAATTTATGTATTAGTTACAACGCTTTTCAATAGCTTATTTTGCCAGAAATAAATTGCCTGCAAACACATCTAATACTAATACACTTAACAGTTATCCATACAGGCTGGGCACAAAGAATTCTTTTCCATAGGAACTTTGTCTCTTTCCACAAGGTGGTCTTTTCCGAGTGCAGTCGATCTTCCACATTTACGTAACCCTCTACCAATGTTTTGTGCCACTTAAACGTTCGTGTCCCGAATGGCGGGTTTCGCTTCTTCGTACGTTTCTCTTGTGTACGTTTTTTTTTCTTTCTTTCTTTACAGAATGAAGGACTGGCGGTTTTGGCGGTGGCTGCGGCCCAAGAAGACGGAGAAGTGTGAAGGGCGTTCTCCTTCCGCAATGGATGAAGAGAGGGCCTTTTCCCTTTTTAAGCGGGGAGAGGAACTCTCTTCCATCAATTGCGGAAGGGGTTCTTTCTTCACGGGAACGACTTCAGGAATAGACGGTGTCGACAGCATTGTCTGTTTTGCGTTGAACGGAGAGGAGACATTTCGCCGTTCGGACTTGTTCCGAATAGTAAAATGTCTCCATGTTGACGACATCATCTTTGTCGCACTGGGAGGGGAGGAATGTTTCGATCATTCCTCCCTTTTCCAACGAGTGGGATCCTCTCGTTCAGTGTGGGCAAGGATGCAAAGGAAAAAGCGTCGCTTCGCAAGAGATGTAAACGACTTTTTCCTTTGCAATTTCTGAAGTATCATTTGAATTTAAGGTTTCAGTTTCAATTTACTAACGTAGTATAAGAAGGCAAGAGGTTTTTAAATTTTTTTTCTTCTTGTCATACTAACATTTAAACTAAAACCTTAAATTTAATCTTTACCGGATTAGACACTTTTCACCCAGACTCGACACCTTTTCCCGGACTTGTCTTCCGAACCTGACACTCGGTCGACGACAACGGATTTGACTCTCGATTGTGACCACCCGAACGTGACACGTTTCTTCACCGGACGCGACATTCAGCCGACCTTTCTTCCCAAACAGCTGTTATGAGGATCGATCTTCCGGTTAGGATCAGGTTAGGCTAGGCTAGGTCAGGTCCTTGGCTCTTCTCATAACACTGTTCGGGAAGAAAGTCTGTCTGATAAAGGTAATAATCTTCATCTTAGGTAATAAATGAATCAACTTCTCCTTTTCTAAATATATATATATAAATGGTTTGCTGTATATGTAGATAATATGACGAATTTAGTCTCTGTAATCCAAATTATTATTGGTAGACCAATCTCACAGCAATCTCATTGGCAAATTGATTTTATTTTGTAAAGACTACATCATATGCATTTCGGGCTGGTCTAATATTTTCCAGCTCCTCTTCAGTGAATAAACGTTGGTGGGAATTACAACGATA
Source organism: Centruroides vittatus (assembly GCF_030686945.1). NCBI lineage: Eukaryota > Metazoa > Arthropoda > Arachnida > Scorpiones > Buthidae > Centruroides > Centruroides vittatus. The sequence continues at coordinate 576,238 of NW_027122665.1, read as the reverse complement.
TTTTCATGGATAGGGATGGTAAACCTTGCACACATTTACAGGTATCAAGTTTAAAAAAATTGTTTCCACACATATTAAAACACTCATTAAAACACCAAATTACAAAATAAGCTGACAAACAATTGTATAGATATTTCCAAAGCTCACAAATTTACTACATTATTAGCACCATTATACAACTCGTTTACAACAATTAATAAAATCAATTTGCCAATGAGATTGCTGTGAGATTGGTCTACCAATAATAATTTGGATTACAGAGACTAAATTCGTCATATTTCTCCTTTTCTCACCGTCTTTGTGTTTTGTAGGAACATTTGGGAGGGAGATTCTTCTCCCTCCCCAACTTTACCACTAAGAGGACCGAGTGGACGTGTGAATATTTTCCGAAATCTCCGATGGTAAGAACTCTTTCGTTTCATTTTTTTACACATTTTATTCTCGTATCGTAATTTACTGTTTTTCTGTTTATAGACGTGCCGAAGAAGTTCTTCGATCACACACACACACGGACACAACATCACTGTACACGAAGATATACATCGTTTAACTTTTACTCGAATTCTCGCACTCACGCACTTACACGTCAAGCGCCTCGTTCTCTGTAATTCGACACAATGAAACAACCCGAACACTCGCTTCCCACAAATCCAACCCCTGGGTTTTCGTCCCGGGAAGTGGAAACGCCAATTTTAATGATTAAAACGCTTTAAATTGGCGGCCGAAAGGGCTCTGGTAATCACACATCATACATCAGTTAAATAGAATTTACACATTCGCATCAATAATCGCTTTGCGATGAATTTTTCTGCTAAATCTCTGTAAATTTATTATGGTAAGAAATTATCTGCGCACAAATCTCTCTGGTATTTCAGTATTGCTAACTCTTACCTAAGATCATCAATTAAAGATCTTCGTGCTCATCGTATATTTCGTTACACTTGCAATATGGCAGCTGGTGATTCTTTGTTTTGTTTTGTTTATGGAGGGCCGTTATAGTCTTACCCATCGTCGGTTTCTGAAGATCCACAATTTGGACTGCCGGACCGTCTTGACACACCAGGTGCAGATCGCCCCGCCCCGAGTTCTTCAACAGCCCGAATTTGATGTCAGAGCGATATACTGAAGTCTTAACAGCTCAAACATCCGGCCGTCACCTTATTATACCAGGCGTTGAAAGTATAACAAGTAGCGACACTTCCATATAAACAGTTTCTTATTGTACGCAGGACACTTGCACATAAATTGTCTTTAGTTGGTCCACAATGTACCATATCTCTTATACAATATATTATTTCGGTGAGAAATTAACACCGTTTTGTTCACGACGCGTTTTAGGATCTTAATTGCCAATTATTTCAAACACGACCGGATTTCAACAAATCTAACCAAACTTGGGCCGAACATATGACACATAGGAAAGATGGATGGGAGGCGGACAAAGTCTCGCTTGGAACGACTCGGACAGGCATACGGACGGACGACAGTGGGAATTTATAGGTCTTAAATTTTTTCAAATTGTAGCCCAATTTAAATAAACAAAGAGGTGCGCACCAACGTTGTTAATTTAAATAAATTTTTATATACACATATTCATATACTAAATGAGAAATATTTCATTTTAGTTTGCAGCTTCTATTTCATGGCGGCGCATAAAGGCGCCTATTATCAACGGGGAGGTTTGATTTGAATAAAATTAAAATTAATATATATCAAATATTTTAATGGATTTTTTAACCCCCTGTCAACTACACGAAACTATCGATAGTACGCTCTCACGGGTTGGCTTGGGTTTTGAACTTACTCGCGATCAGCACTGATAGGGGCGGTCAAATATGTGTAGCACGCAGGCGGCTAACAGTCCAAAACATGTCCTAGTGGCGTCGACAAGAAAAGGTCAACATCCCACGTATCGTAGTATTTTCCATTATCAGAAATTGCTTCAACAGCTACCATGAGAAACTAAATTCATTCTACATTGAATAAATGTTCTAAAAACTGAAATAATTTCCTCAGGCTACAAAGTATTAATCAATCATACCATTTATCTTGGTTCCAAGGGTGATCACCTTAAACAGGTCCTACTGTATTTCTATTTTCATATAAAATTTCAAATTATATGTCTGCAAAGACTTCAAGTTTATTAAACATTAACTAAATATCTGGTGAAAAATATGCTTTTTCCGAAATTCGTTAAAATTTTATTAAAAAATTAGTTTATTTTTACTTAAAATTTGTTACTTTAAATCAGCGTTTCTCAAAGTGGGCAATAACGCCCCCTTGTGGGCAGTGAGTAAATCTAGGGAGGCACTGGAGGCAGGGTACTGAATAGTGATCAAAGGCAAAAGCTGGGGTCACTGACAGCTGTTCCCTTTCCTCTGTTAAACAGATAAGAGGAAACGTTGCGTTTAATGGTTTCCAGATGTTGAGAACAATGTACGATAAGGGCACAAAGTGTGAGATTAATAGAAAAGTTTTCCTAAGAATATTTCCAATCCTTTCTCACACAAGAGAAAATGAGTTAAGCCCTGGTCACACTATGCGATTCCCAGCCGCGCGGGCGACTGCAACCGCGACGGCTGTTCCCGTTGACTAGTAATCCCCCCTCGAAAACCGGCGCGACTGCAACCACAACTAAAAACAAAAAGTTTGTTCTACTGGCGACGGTTGCAAACGCGCATCCAATCAGAAAACGTCTTCGTGCCACGTCATACTATGTGTTGTATATTTGTCAACATATCTTGATTATAACATTTGTATTAACTCAGTTTCAGTACATTTAAATGCTGTATTTGATATAAATAAATCTGAATTTATAAAAGTTATTGTTAGATTTATTCTAAAAAGTTTGATTACTTTTAATAATATACAGTTGAATAAAATAAATGCTTACATAAAAGAAAAAAAATATATCGATTATAAATGAATTAAATCATTTAATCTTTCCTCTAAACAACACTCACCCTCAAATATTCAGTTTTATAAGATCGATAAACAGCATCCAAAACTTCTGGGATAATGACTGATATCGAATTATGGGCCATTCTAAATTGGTATGCCAAACTACGAAACGTTTCGCCTAAATTATATATAAGTATAAATTATATTCATACGGATATATCCCCTATAACCTTCGGCATCCGAAAGCCTTAATTCATTCATCAGCTGGTGAAAGCACGATTGTTTAGCCCGTTGATTTTCATTTCGCCAAGTTTTAACCCAGAGTGAACGTTTTTTCTTATTTTTCTCTTTGTATATTCTCGCCAGTTCTAACAAAATTATCGCCTTTTTTCTTTTATTCATTCCAGAAAAGGAACTGCTTGTTATTTTAATAAGAAAAGTGGCTAAAATTCCGTAAATACTCTGAAGTAGAACGTAAAATGTCGGTAAACTCACGAAAGTAGACAAAAACAAGCTACCGTAATTTTATTGGTTTATTATAGGGTCACGTGTTCCGAGTTGCAACGTCAACGAACAATGTGTGACCACGAGAAAACGCGCGCGACTCGCGCTTGTTGCGGTTGCAGTCGCCTGCGCGGCTGGAAATCGCATAGTGTGACCAGGGCTTTAGGAAGCGCTGGGTGGACTTTATGGAACAAAGGGGGCAGTGGATCGAAAAAGTTTGAGTATCACTGCTTTAAATAAATAAATTATTAATCCATTAACATTAAGATAATTAAAAAGGCAGGATTAACTATGTACAGGGTTCCTCCCAACAATCTCTCGACCCTTCTGCTTGTGCAAAATACAAATGCAACGGCCGGGAATCGAACCCGGGCCGCCCGCGTGGCAGGCGAGCATTCTACCACTGAACCACCGATGCTGGACGCAATGGCACCTCTATTTATACATTTATAATGTCGTCGACCCGTATTCCAAACTGGTTTTCCACTCGTCAACGGAAAAACGATCTGTCTTCTTCCCGCTTACGTTAATTAAAATTACTTTAATATAACACTGCTCGAATTACTTACGGGTGTTTCACAATAATGCATAACGGACAACCTCGTTTACTAGCAAATGCATACGTGACGTCGCTGCTTAAAGACAGAAAACATCATAACGTATATTTAGATTCACGTCTAGGTATTTTCGTTTTGAAATTAGTAAATTAAAAAAACAAATTAAGTTACCGGAACAAGCGATATAAATTAGAAATTGCACTTAAATTGCGTAATAGGTTAAGTGTTGTTATGGAAATAACTGTTATTAGGTTGAAAAGTATTTAGAAATTTAAAGATCCACAATTACTGATTTAGATGCAGGTGTTCGAAAGTTGCGCCTTATTCTGTTTTGCACTAAATAAATATTGAAAAAAATTAAGAAAACTTAAGCCACATTTGTCATCAAAGTCAATAATTTTATTTACAACTAAACATCAGTTTTTTTGCCAGTAAAAAACACTATACAGCATCTGTAAGGCGACCTTCTCACCGGAAAGTGTATTAGAACAATAACGTTGATTATTTTAGATTATTTGTTTACTGGTAATCACATACAAATTAAAACTCTGCACGCTTTCGTCACATCAAACATGGAAATATGATTTCAGAAGAATCCGTAAAATGTGCTTATGTGTATAAAATGCCAACTCGAGGTTGCTCGAAATTTACAAAAATGCACTTAATATAAAAAGCTTCGGGATCATCCTTCGTGTCTATTTTACACGGCTCTATTCCATACGTGGAAATTTCTATTGTTTTTAAACGATATTCCTTTTACAAAGTTGACAAAATATGCAAAATTTTACGGCTCAAGTCGTACCCGAGGACTCAATCCTGTTCGAGTTTTTCGATTTGGTCCACGTCTTCGGCATCCAATAGGGTGATCTTGCGCTCTGAAACAGAAAATTCGCAACGTTTAAAATTTTCGTTCGTGTTCAAACTTAAAAATCGTCTAACTACTAAACAAAAATACAAAAATTTACTATAGTATTTGTTTAAATTAATTTAACAAAAGTCGAGAAATAAAAAATATTTTTGAGTGTGCAGAATAACAATTAAAACATTTGTTTTTCTGCACACATTTACGTGTTAAAGAAAACACGAAAACTTACTGAAGTAATCTTCAATTTTTTCTAACATGTCCATTGTTCTTTTTCCATCTATCATGTTTATGGCAATTCCAGGTTTTCCGAACCTGCCCGTACGCCCAATTCGATGAAGGTAGGTCTGGCAATCCACGTGACCATGCTGATCGACGGGCAAATCAAAGTTTACCACTAAAGTAACTTGTTCGATATCGATACCTATGGAAAAAAATTGCATCTTATTAATATTATGTCCAAGTGAATGCAATTTCCATTAATTTAACAATAATAAGAACTCGCATACCTCTCGCACAAACGTTGGTCGTAATGAGGACCTTCACTTTTGCATCTCTAAACATCTCGATGACAGCAATTCGTTGCTCGATGGACAAATCGCCGGATAAAAGGCCAACTGCGTGTCCCTCTTTTCTCATCTTTTCGGACAGCCAAGCAGCGGCTCGTCTCGTCTGCAATATTAATTTAAAATATTTCAACTTTTTATTATAGGAAATGAAATATCTAATGAGTATTTTCTCATTTCTCTGCTCGTTACGCAAACTTTTGCCTTAAATATAAATGATATTCAACGGCGTATTAACAATTCCTTACAAAAACATTTTAAATACAAGTTTAATTTCCGTCTAATTTTCCATAATTAATTAATTCGCGATTACTAGTTTACAATATACACGAATAAACAAAACTTACCTGGCAAAATATAATTGCCTGGCCAATGGATAAAACTCCGTAAATATTCGCTAACGCATTAAATTTCTCCTCGATATTTCGGCAAAGCACGTAATACTGTTTGATGTTGTTCAGGCTCTCGTCTTCTTTCTTCAGCCGTAAAACAACTGCATTAGGCACAATCAATTCGGCAAAAGCCACGATTTCTTCGGTGTAAGTGGCAGAAAACATCATCACCTGGCACTCGGGTGAAAGTTGACTGTTAAAGACACAAGCCATTAATTCTTTCATCGACCACTCGCAGGCCGTATTTAAAAAGCTAAAAATAACTTAATGTCTCGCTAATGTCCTAGGTAAGAGGCGAAGACTCTCTTTTTAATTTTACAGGGGATTTCATTAAAAAAAGGCTAACTTACTTGTGAATTCGGATCGATTGATCGTGATAGCCGTGGGTGGCGATCATGATATCGGCTTCATCCAGTACAAACACCTTAATTTTCTTCGGGTCGAACAATTTGAATCTCCTGCTCCAATCTAACATTTTGCCGGGGGTTCCAATAATAACTTGCTCCGATATCTTTTCACCTCTGCCCACTAAAGGCAAAAAATAAGCGATTATTTCACGATTACTTTCGTAAATGTAAAGGTTCCAGTGGCCCTCCTCGTTGCCCAATACTCATCAGTGAAGCAGGAATATTGGTGAGTAAGAGGCTGTCGGATGGATCGTTACTCGGACAGAAAGACGATAATATTTTAAAACAAGACTTACGTGTTTGTCCTTTTACTCCAAGACGAATTCCAATTTTCGGACAGAACTTTGTCATTTGCTTTGCAACACATCCGGTCTGTTCTGCTAACTCGTAGGTTGGCGACAGAATTAATAACTGAATTCGAAATAAAATGAATTCAATTTACAAATTCTAAAAGTTTCTATTTGCTTTCCAAATTTAATTCTTTGACAAGTTTCTTATATTAAATAAAATTAACATAAATTACCTGTGGAAATCTCTTATGTGGATCCACTCTGTTCAAACCGGCCAGCAAAAAAGCGGCAGTTTTTCCAGTACCACTCTGAGACTGAGCAATCAGATTTTGAGGTCTGTTTTATGACAAAAATTATCGAAATTACGTACTTTATAATTACAGACTGCACATTTATAAATAAAGTAGAAAAGTAAATGTACTTACGGATCCGCCAGTAACGTCGGAACTGTTGTTTCTTGTATTTTAGATGGCGCATTGAATCCCATTTCGTAAACACCTCTCAGAAGTTCTGGACGCCTGCACATGCGAATAGAAATGTGTAATTTGTATTATCACGTTACTAAAATATAACAAAATAATTGTAAAAGTAACAATTGATGAGATATTATGTACAATTTACAGTCAAAATTTCTAATTGTTTACTGCATTCCGTTTACGCTTTAAAGTCATTTCCTTCGCGTATTTACAGAAATATCCAATAAAGAATTGAAAAACTCATCTAAAATTATACCGTTTTGAACATAAATTTATAGCCACGTCAATTAATACTATAAGGAATAACACTTTTCACTTAAATATATGCCCGATACATAATATTTATTTTAAAGTGTTGAAAATTACACTTACAAGTTTAATTCTTCGAAAGATTTGACGGAAAATAAAGGAGAATTTGGGTTCTTTCTCTCGACTTCCAAGTTTTGAGAGGTACGAACAAGTTTCGTATGTAAAAATTTTCTCATTAACGATGTTTCGGCAAGGGAAATTTCTAAAAACGTAAGAAAAATATTCAATTTCTTCAATAGAATAATATTCGTGTAATACGGTTAATCGCTTTAGCATTAATATGTGAAAAATTGCTAGAATTTAGAAAAAACAAAGAAATTTAATGGATTTAAATCACTTCGTTGCTAATTTTTAAGCGATAACAACAAAATTCATCGTACCAGCTTCGTCGGGTTCGCCATTAACAATAGAATTTTCAGGAAAAACGTTTGCTGCAATCTTCACCGCGGGTGCCAAGTCATTTGCAGATTCGATCTTTATACTTTCAATCTGTAAAATATAATTAAAAAGTATTTAAACTCTCATCTCTTCATTATTAAAATTAAGGAAGGATTTTGTTCGATTTGACTCTAAGTTGGACTTTTTTAAAGTACACATCATACAGGAAGCATCTATGTTTGGTTTAACCGCTTACCTTCTGCGATAGACTTTTCTCTCGATCTTCTGTCCGTAGACCGCAACCTGCCATCTTTCCATCCATATTTAGCTTCCAAATAACAGATTAAAAGATATTTTAAAGAACTTCTTCAATCACAGACAACTATCGAAGTGAACTCCGTAGATTCTCGCTCCCAACTGACCAACGTCACTCTCTCGAAAGACAGACAATGTCACCTGGCGTCAAAAAGTTATTGTAGGGGCTCGAACAAAGCCTTTCGGTGCCGTGTGCAAAAGTGTGTCTCGCATACGTTAATTAGTTAAACGAACTAAGACCCCCAACTAAGCAAAACACCTGGAGCGTGAAAATACGCACAAGTAGCATTGTCTTTAAGCCTAGCCATAAATAAATGGCCTTTTCTTTTCCATTAAATAATAATATGCTTAAAAGCACGAGGCCTTAATTGATCTATAACCTTCGTAGGGTGAAGCGGTATACGCGAATATCTTCAGCTTTGAATCAAGCTCTATACAGAGGAAAGTTAGAAATTAACTAATGAATATCGAATGAAATTTTGACGAAAACGAGTTTTATTCTCCAAATTTAACGTAATTAATGTGATTGAAATTATTATTACACTTAAAAGCCTTAAAATATCACAGAGATATTCTGTATACATTACATAGAATGTATTATGAATTCAAAAAAATATGTTATTAAAGTATCCGAGGAGTTTCTGTTCCTAGATATTGATCTGTATTTATGAGGTGAAAGTAAATTGCTTCCTTTACAGACACTCACGAATCAAGAATATTTTTATTTGTTTTAAAATGCATTCTTTTCTTCTATTCGTAAGCCCCTTGCGGCTAAATCTACTTATCTCACTTGTTAACAGGTGGGATACGGTTGCCTTCGACCCGCCATTAAAATGAGAAATTTCTGGAATGGCACGTGGTTTCCTGGAATGTATTTTCCGGAAATCTTTTTCGACTCGGGGTAGGGCACGAAGTTACAATTGGCGAAAATATAGAAAATAGTATTGTCTTTCTCACAATACAACAATTCTTTGGCAATCCGTTAATTCAGCCGGAGCGTATAATTCTAATATTATTTAACATATTTGTTTTTACAACAACAAAAGAGTCGTAAACAATACGTCAGGACTTATTACATTAGCAAGCAAACATCTAAAACACTTATTAAGCTTTGGTTATCGCAAAACGCTATAATTTAAATACTACAATTATTACGAACTTTAGCTCTTTCTTCAGTTTAAATATTGTTACACATGAAACCAATGAACTTTATAAAAATCCAGCAACGAGTTGCATTAACTACATTTAAAACTTTTACCATTTAACAATAAGCCATTAACCTCTTCATTATAGAGAACCAATCGAACGACCGAGTACGTGTGGTCAGTGCAGTTCGTGGGGTTACTACGGTATAAGCGAATTTGAAACGGTAATAATCTATAAGCTGAAAAACTTGCGCATGGAGCGACTAAAATGGTGATACTGAGGTATATTCTGCACGTTCGTGCAAGTATTAAAGTTCAATACACTACTCGAAATGGGGAAGGTCAACATGTATGATCCTTCGAAAGAAGTAGTTAGGGTTCGGTGAAGTACGAGAAGTAAAATATCCACAAAGCTCTTTGACAACAACACCCCTTTTATATAACCCCCCGTGTGACGTAATATATCGTCGAGATGTTTACAGCGCAATTGTAAAGTTGTCGACACGGTTTTTTAAATATTTGATTGTTAATAGTTTTATCATTTTATCGTTTTGTAATATGTTTCTTCGGTTGTTCAGTTGCGGCAACGCGACACTTGGCGATCTGCCTAGGGGGATGCCTTCCGGGAAATCTTTTTAAGGGTAACTGGCCCCTATTCGGGCTTTACAGAGGTGGGAAAAACCCGGAAAACTCCGCGTGACCAGCTCGTCTTGGCGAATCCACGACCCAACTCCCGGTGTTTTCGGGGAACGGAACCGCTCGGCCACCGGTAGCCCGACTCTTGTAATAAATTCTTTAGGACAATTTTTTTTCCTTATATTTGACAGATGCTCACTTAACTGACCAGGTCTATAAACACCGTTGTCGAAGTGCATTTTAAAAGATACATAAAACATTAATTGTTTCCCGTGTGTGACAACCCTTTCATTGTAATAATATTCTACGTATGCGTAATAAAATATATTTGTTTTTAAAAATCTTTTAGTACTTTTCATTATTATAAAATGGGAGAAAGCTGTTTCGAAGTTTGACAAAAAATAAAATAAAATAAATGCTAATAATTAGTAAAACCTTTATTAAGCCGGAGCCCATTCGAGATACGACGAACAACACCACTATATCTGCCCACCCGTCGACCTTTAACCACTAAAATTTAACAGCATTAATTCACCTAATACACAGACCTCGCTGCCAAATTTCACAAATTTTGAACAGGACCTTTTATGCTTTAAAGTGAATGAACAAAATCGTTCTCTCCTACTCACACATACACGAATTTTTTGCATGTAGCGACGTTACGAGGTTCCATGACACGAAAAATATAAAAAAAAAATTTGGCGGGTCATATTTTGACCATTCGGCATACTTTCACTCTTATATACAATAGATCCTGAAAAGTGAAAGTGCTGAAGTAAACTTAATTCTTTTAGATCACACTCGGTAAATTTTACTTTCTATTTTTTGTCATAGAATCGAGTTTGTTTCTCATTTCCCGGTATTTTGCTTGTCCCGGGATACGATTAATTATTTTCAAGATATACAAAATATCACGAAATCAAGTGATATGATTATTTTTAATTTTTTAAAGTAATTTAAAACGTTCCGCAACCTCCAAAATCATATTAATAATGCCGTGTAAGATATACATTAAAAATTTCCTATGAATTACGTATACATTTTCACATATGGAAAAAAGTTTGCTAGAAACTGCATACAACAAAATGCTTTGAATTGAGTTGAAAATTTGAAAAAAAATTGAACTTTGATCAAACTTCTAACTTAAAAGGTACAGTAGAGCGTCGATAAGTGGAACGTCGGTAAGTGGAATGGCCGGAAAGTGGAACGATTTTCAGTCGGACTGTGTCGTGCTGAATCGAATGTTTTTGATACTAAATTTACTTCTAAAGTATAATTTTCATGTTTTTTATATTCTTTAATATATTTATTTTGTTTGTACAAAATGCAGAAATAATTTTTAACGATACGATAGCCTCGATGATTATTATAAAAATTTTCGTTAGGCTTAAAATCGACGAAAATTCAACAGGAAGCGACACGCAACGGAGAAAAATTCAACAGGAAGCGACACGCAACGGAGAAAAATTCAACAGGAAGCGATACGTAACGGAGAAAAATTTGAACATCGGACAGGTTAATGTATTTTTTCGTACAAAGTCGGAAACTGGAACAAATCATTAACTGGAAGGACCCCAGTTCCCAATTGGTTCCACTTATCGACGCTCTACTGTAATTTTCGTTTTTTAAATAAAACATAATACGAAATATTATTGTAAATTTTTATAAGATTTTAAAAAGCAAAGATGGTCAATTCTCCAATCACACGATGTAGTTCTAATGAAAAATCTTGCTACCAAGAATTCCCTTGCCGATTCAATCGATGTGGGTGGAATCGTTTTTAATGCATTTAAGAGAAGACGGATGTTGTGTTTTTTCAGATTGTGTTACTGCTCTCTAGTATTCTCGATCTGTCTACCTCGGCTGCTTGAATAGAAACATCGAGCTTATAGCCCGATAATTCGGCAGTCCGTTTGTCTTTAATAATCCGGTTTATGAGGAAAACTTCATACTCGCAGACTCCGTAGTCGTTTGTATCCTGGCCCAATTTGCACAACTTGGCGTTACGCTGTTATAAAAGCTACCGGGCATGGTTAAAAATTAAGACAGCGTAAGCGCAATTATTACAGTTTCCGACAAATAAAGAATTTTCAGAGTCCTGCCACACACAAGCGGAAAAATGAAAAAAAAAACTAATAAGTAGGTTTAAAATTAATGAATACAAATGTATTCTGACAGTATATGATTTAATTGTACTTTCTATTTGCAAAATGTTTTCAACCTTAACACAAAATAAGAATAAAGTGAACTTTTAAGAAATTTGCGGGATTTCCGGGGTTAATATTTATATTTCACGATTTTAGACTTTAAATCGATTAGACAGTTTGTGTTCATTTTTAAACATTTTTGGAAGCTTTCGTAAAAAGAAAGAAAAAATAGTCAAAATATATATAGTTAAGCCTGTACATAAATTACTAATATGGGATGCCTTCGAGATTCCCGAGAACTCGGGACGAAAAGGGATTGATGAGAATTATACACGTTTAATTATGGACATGTTAGCGTTAAGATAGGATTGATTAAAGAGTTACAATAATGGAGATTTTGGATTTAGTGTTTATCCGTGTTAAGCTCGTATCTTTTTTTTCGTATTAGGCAAATCACTGTAGTTTTCGTTAAAAACGGAGATACGATATAGGTTATTCACATTATTTATTATATTGGTAATTAGAAAATGTTTTCGTTCGTGTAATGGCAAAAAATTGATCTAATTATTCAAAATTACATTTTCTCTGATCAGAAACTTTGAATCTTATAAACAAAATGTAACTTTTGTTTGTTGCGGTGTTGTACTATTTATAAACGAGTTTGTTTGGAAATTTGTAGTAGAATTTCGAGTTCTCCATAAAATTATCATTCATTTTGGGTTTATTTACATACTCTTTTATGGTCCTGTTACATCTAATTTTATAGAAAAGTTCCCGAAATTCAATTCGTTTCCGCAAATGACGAGAAAAATTCATTATAGCAATTGAATATGTGACGTCGCTGCTTAAAGACAGAAAACATCATAACGTATTTAGATTTACGTTTAGGTATTTTCCGGTATATTTTACTGTATATACCGTAAATATATACCAGGGGTGCCCAACCCGCGGCTCAATAAATGCGTAAACAAAACCGACAAATTTTTGAAATTTTATTTTTATTTATTCATTTTAACGGCATAAACTCAAAAAAGAAGTTTCGCAAAGCCGTAACCCTTTATAAATATTTTATATTTGAGTGGAAAGGAAATGTTTTCAAATACTTGGAAATGTGCGAATGAGGAAAGAATACTAAATAAAGCTAGAGTCGTAACTCAAAGGATTATAGACCCAATTCGGTGAAAGGAGAGAAAGGCCAAAAGATAAAAAGTAGTGAGAAAGGTTAAATAGATCTTCCGTTATGCAAATATTGACCCTTAATTTTCCAACCTTTTTCATTTCATCTTTTGTTTTTTCTCTCCTTTCCCCGCATTTGGGCCTATAATCTTTTGAGTTCCAACTCCAGCTTTATTTAGTATTCCTTCCAGCGTTGCAAAATTTGGCTATCTTTTTTTTAGTTTGGCGTAAAAACAATATCATTTGGCGCATTGGATACTTCCTGGGTTACATATTATTTATAAATATATTAGTTAATAGACGGCCGGATGGCCTGAGCGGTAAAGGTAGCAGCCTACCGCTCTGGGGGACCCGGGATCGAATCCGAACGGGTCGAATAATCCCCAGGAATTTTTCGGGGGGTGATCCGTTCGGATATGTCGGGCCCCGTCCCTCACCACCCGGTCGCCCCATTGTGGGCCTGGCCGAACCCATAATGGGCCTACTAAAAGAGGCCCTCTTAGTGCCCACAGGGCGGAAAGAGTTTTAAAAACATATATAAAAATATATTAGTTGAATAAAAATGCACTTTAAAATGGTGTTTCGTCGTTTTTTATTAATTAGAGACCCAAATAAAACAAATATTTGTTTTTTTCAAATAAATTTTTGTTTGTCTCCTTTAAAATAAATGAATTTATCTACAGTATTTCTAAGTAAAAATTGAAAGTGTCTGTAGAAGTAATTTTCTAAAATATCCTTTTTCGTGATAAAGTTTTAATACTTATTACTATAATCTAGACATGTTAATCCTTAAATATACAAGTATATTTAAGGATTGGGCCACAAGTATACTCCACGACTTCTAATGTGGCCCAGAGAAACAAAAACGTTGGACACTCCTGATCTATACCGAGATTTATGATGTGTTCCATCTTGATGCGTCACGAATATTGATATTGCACGATGATTGCCTTTGTACGACGTTTTGCTATGTTAATACTTCTTTTGTTAAGGTACATTGTCTTTTTCTCACCATACTGAATATTTTTTCTTTTTACCATACAGCATTGCATAGCCTCTCCTGCATTACTGTTCGTCAAAACCATCATAAACCTTACCATTTTACAAAGTCGACCTTTTACCATTGTTTGATTGTATAATGTCTTAAAAAATTTTTTTCAGTTCCAACCAAGGTAATTTTTCCCAGCATAAGCCAAAAAAATTGCATATTGCTAGAAAGGAGGGATTTTCTGTTTCCTCACTCGGCATTATAATTCCTTTTGCACTTTGAAATAAATGTTAAAGGTCTATTTCTAAGAGTTCGCATTTTTTGACTCCCCGAGAACAAATAATATATTTTGAGAGCCAAATAACACGTGTCCGGCATTATTAAATTATTTCGTTTCTTATTTTAAAACCATCTTGTATAGTAAAAATCATTGTTTTTATATATATAGTTTTTCAGAAAAACTGATTTTGTTTTAAACTATAATAAAAATCGGCTTTTTTAAAGATTTAATTAATTTCTTACTGCCAAGAAATAAATAAACTTTAAAAATCCATCAATCAGTTGCATAATTTTCCTGCTTTAATGAGATTTTATTTAAAAAATAACTTGTATATCATTAATAATAATAAATAAAATTGCGCGTGGCGCCATCTGTTAGGAAATTTTGTTATAAAACCTTTTTATTATTTATTATGAAATGGCAAAGAAGGTATAATGTTATGGTTACAGGAAAGTATTTGAAAATGTTGTAAATGGCAATAACTGATGAAATCTTCATTAAGTTCTACCCACTATGTCTCCCCTCGACCTTTAACCAACAAAATTTAATCGAAAATCCAAATCTAGCAAGAGGCCAATATTCGTCTTTTAATTTGTAATTTTTATTATTTACGTAATGTAATAAATTATGGAACAGTTAAACGAACAGTAGAACACTTTTATATGAAATTAATTAATTTTTATACTTTATCTTCGTGTCTTATTTCGTAATGGCGAATTACCCAATGGGGCGCATTAGGCGCCTCTTCGTCCTGAAGGCCTCACAAATGATATAGCAAAGGTATGCCTTGAAACTTTAGTGAACGTGTAAAAACTTTATTTTCTCATAATTCATTCCAAATCGGTGTAAAGTTTAATGTAAAAATATTTATTTAAACTTTAAAACGGTTAATCTTAAATACATACATATACATATATATATAAACCCGATTAATATAAAAATATATATTTCTTCTATTAAAAATTTCTCTACGAAACAAACTTTTACAATTAAGATCGTGGCAAGTCTGTAAAATGTACATGCAAGGATTCTGGCGGTTTGCAAATTTCTTTCGGCCTTTTCGGCAGCAAAATTCTCGAAAATATAACCTATCTTCGAGAAAATTTGTAGTGCATTGTAAATAGAACAAACAGAAGAAACGTTTTTTTATCGCAGATAGGTTATATCCGGGCAAAAATTTTTGGAGGAAATAAGACATTGTGTAACAATAGACGACGAGGCACAAATGATTATGCCAAACAGGGTTTAAACAAAATGGCTGCGTTCAGCGGAATGAACAGTTCCGGAACTGCTCGGTCTGTTTTGGAACAAGTTTGGTGTTTTGACGTCACATTTAGTAGCGAATTTCATTTTACACTACATTCGGGCAAAGATGGCTGCGCTCACGTAGCACGTGAAGCATATATTGTTTACTTGTATGAAGTAATGAATTACAGTATTAATGCATTTAAAAAATAATCATCATCAACCGAAAACAGAAATATGCAAAATAAAACTTAAAATGAATACAGTTTTATATAACTTTAATATAAATATAATTATATTCGCTCAGTTGAAACTGTTGAGTCTACTGAACGCAGCCATTTTGTAACAAGGTAGGAGTTGGAAAAAATGGCCGAAGACTGGAACAGATGGAAAGTTGTAACGCCTGTCTGAAACAGTTATTATACTGAATCGCTAATTGTGACGTAAACAAATGACTTTTCTTTATTGAATCCATTCATATTTATAAAATTCGTTAGTTTTATAACGTATAGCCGCTTGTTTTCCCGTAGATATCGAGTTAACACCCGGCATTTTGGTTACTGGTGCGAAGACACGAAAATCGATTGGACAATTTGAAATTCTTTTGAAAACACCGCAATCGTCCCGTCTTTGAGACGGTCTGTAAATTTCCGTAAAATAATAGCGTAAAGATTAATTAACGATTATTCTATTGTTTGGCAGTTTGTGGATGGATTTAGCAGAAAATATTCTATTTAAAGACATTCCCGTGTATTTAATACAGAAAAAGTGGCTGGTGTCTCGTGCTTTTAAAGACCAAATTAGGATACCGATTGCTTTCTTGTGTTTAGTGCCAGAAGGTTCAAAAGAATGAGAAAACCGCTTGGCCAATGCCGTATTGTCTGTAGATTTTTTCCGAAGTTTTGGAAGATTTACACGAAATTCCAAATTTATACAAGTCTGATTAGTCAGTGGCAAGAAAATTCAAATTTTTACATGGTTAAGTACAGAAAAACTAGAAAAATTAAGATATTTTCGTGTTAATTGATAAGATCCGGTCCAAACGATTAAAATACTCTCCGATAAATAAATTATTTTTAAAAAAATTTAAATATTGGGTGAATTTTTGTGGGTATCAGACGTTAACCAGTCGCGACCCGATTAGATTATTAATTAATTGTGTTTTTTTCAGCTGATAAACACGCGGAGTGAGCAATTGTGATTCACAGTTCGGCCGTGGAACCTCTCCACGACATCTGTCCGAAACTGGTTCCGTAGGTTAAACCAGAACCGAAATAGTCGGACGGAGGTAAGGCCCCGGAATTGGAGGGAGGGGAATGGTACTGTCCTTGCAAGTAGTGATTTAACTCCTCTTGCGTGTCGAAGATCATGACCATAAAAGGAGATCCGGGAACGTGCTCCCCGGACCACTTCACTTCGATCCTGTAATCTCCCGGTTCGGTCGGATCGTATTTACATAAAATGGTTCGGTCCTTCTGACTTTCTCGCTGCATTTCCACCCTGAAAGCACCTAAAATGAAAATTCCCGAGATATTAATTGCCGTAAGCGAGACCTCGCATTAGCATGTTATTATTATAGTACACCTAAACAGAATGGCAATTTTTTTATACACGTGCTCTTCATCGATTACTATTTTTTATGTACTAAGACGTCTCTCTCTAGTGTTCTGATGGGTTTTTGGAATATTAAGGAGTATAAAATTAAAGTATTACCTTTTGGACCCCTAATACGGACCGTTAGTTGTCCGGCTCCTGCACCTCGAGTGTCGCATATGAATCGACTTTGATATATGGCTAGAACTCCGGGTTCGATTCCGGGTCCGTAAACTCTTACTTTAGAAGCGTCTGGAGCACCAGCAATTCGCAGAGTGAATGGACTTCCTGAATAGAAAAAAAATTGTAAGATATACAGATGTTAAGAAATAAAATTCCATGATTATATTTAAATATTAGAACAAATCTTAATGGTGGTGCAGATGTTTTTCCTTTTGCTTTCCTGGCTTGTCATTTATATAACACGGGAAAGTATTGTAATCGTGTCAAATTTGACCCTCTGGTTTTCTGCATAGAGTGGCTGTGACCATGGTTACAGCGCTCTTGATGGCAATGACGGGTACTATCGATCGCCATTTTATTTTGACTCAAAATATCCATTTTATTTTAAGTCAAAATATCCAATAAGTGAGTACCACGTTTGGGGGCAGGATTGTTACTTTAGAATATATTTTTCTCATCTAAATCTGGATTGTTGCGTTTGTTCCTAGATTTGACATTTAGGTAATTAGATAAGTGATATAAAGCTAGATTTTTTTCATCTCGAATCTAGCTATTTTGTAGATCGTATTAAATTATTATAAAGAAGGTCAGATCAGAGTTTAAATTGGTATGTGTAGTACTTAACCCTCAATATACCAATATTTTCATAATCTGAGTACGTGCCAAGTCTTGAAGGTCTTTATGCTCAGCCATATAACTGTTTGTTATGGTGGGCTCAGGTCAATCTGATCCATATCTTATTCAGTACGTTGTTGATATTTTCGGGCAGTGTTTTTTTTTCTTTTGCAGAATATAAGTATTGTTGTTATGTTTTTATTATAGTTATAGTTTGTTTATGAACATTTCGGTTTCAATTCAAAAATATTTACGATGAAAAACTACATTTTGACCTTTGTCACGTTATGGATCCACATTGTTGAAGTTAAAATCCTTCTAAAAGGTAATAAGTAGCTAATAATTGTGGGAAATGGAAAAAGTGTTGCATTTTCTCATCAAAAATAGACAAAGAAAACATGCCAATAAGTAAAAGACTCATGTAGAAATGCACAATTAGGATGTGTACAAATTGTGCACTATATGCATCATTCTGGATAACAAAAGTACATTAACACAAACAAACCTTTTGTTCATTATGTTGTAGATGACCTTAGACACCGGCAAATAATTGTGTGTGTGTGTGTGTGTGTGTGTAGACATCTTAAATATCTGAGGACCAGGGCTGTGTTCAGTAACACAGAATACCTAAGTTAGAATTCTGAGTGGCTTAGTGGGCAGAGCTAAGAATAGATAAAAGAAGCTGACTGAACTAGCTAGAATTCTAGTGGTGGGAGGAATCAAGAGGTAGTTAGAAATGAATTGAACATTCCAGCTTAACTAGACTTAGAATTCTGTGTTACTGAACACAGCCCAGGTCAAGATTAAGAAAGGAACTTTGGCACAGTAGTTTGTGTATAAGGGGCTATTAAATTTTGGTGGGTAAAAAGGTTGACAGGATGGGGAGATAGAGGATGGTCACGTGCAGGGCCACCCCTAGCTTTTGTGGACCCGGGGCAAATCTGAAATTGCGGGGCCCTTTCTAAATATAAACTAAGTATTAGAAAAAAAAAAGAAAATTTACATTTTAATTATAAAACATTATTATGCTGCATCCTCCTAAGTGTGGAGCCCAAAGCGGTTGCCCCAGTTGCCTGGCCCTAGGGGCGGCTCTGGCCACGTGTTATATCTAGAGTGGGTTCGAAGGTAAATTAATAAAGATTTTACTCGTTGTTGGTATTTAATTTTTTTTTTTTAAATAAAATTTATCTCTATTTTAAAAATTAAGCCTTTGCCATTTTATAATATTTAATAATATAAAAAATTTTTATAACACAATTCCGTAACAGATGGCGCAACACATAATTTTATTTATTGCGATTAATAAAATAAAAGTTATTTTTTAATAAAAGCCAACAAGCTCGAATATACTACATAGAGTGGCTGTAGCGAGGTCATGTTTAAAGAAAATTGAATACACATCTGCCATTTTCCTTTTAGTCAATGGGGCATACCATTTGTGTTGTGTAAAGGCAACAAGCTGGAATATTCTAACTCATGTAAAAGTGTACAAAGGAAAATAAGAGTTTTAACCCTTAAGTAAGATGGTGAGAATAAAAATAAACCTCTCTAGTTTTTTTAATTTTGAAAGTAAATAACAAGATATGTCTTGTTATTTACTTTCAAACGTTTCTAAACAAGACAAAATATTCTGTAGCGATAAGTTAAATGCATTTCTAAACATTCTTAATTTTACTTTCCCAGCTGTTATGCTTTCTTTTTCTTTTTTCTTTTCTTTTCTGTACATTTTTGGGTTCAGGTCTCAAAATGTAAAGATTTGCAAAAAACTCTGAGGGTCAAATTTGACACAACTCTAATACTTTCTCTTGTTATGTATACATAACAAGGGAAAGTATTTGGAACTGGAACAGTGGCGTGTTATCCTATGGACAAAAAAAGCAATTGCCTGGGGCCCCAAATCAATCTTCAATAAGAAAATATTTCCCTGAAGAAAAATGTCTGGATCCCCTAAACATCAGGGTAAAGTCAATACTATACAGTACATGGTAGCCCCTAATTCAAATTTACCTGGACCCCCAATGAAGTTATAATGTCCTACTGGCTGAGAAAGTAAAAACAAAGAGTCATGTTGGTGGGTGCAAGTACCTAAACATATTCAAATAAAAATTTGAATTAAAACAGTTAAAACAAAATATTTTTTCCTGCAAGTCTGAGTCAAAAACGTGGGCACGCATTGTACATGGCAGAATAGATATGTATCAAGGCATATTCCAATATTGTCCATAAGATCAAAAGCATGTTTCGCACACTGCTATTAAAATTGTTACCAAACATCATTAGATATCGAATAAGACTTATTCTCGGTTCACCTATATTAACACACAAAACATTTTACCTGAAACGTGTTCTCCGCCATATTTTACTGTAAGTATGTGACGACCACCTTCTTGAGGTTTAAGATATAATGTAAAAGTGCCGTCACGATGATCGTAAAGCTCACAATAGGCAACTTTGTGTGGACCCATACAATGCGCTGTCAATTCACCTAATGGGAAATATAAACATTAAAGTTGGTTGAATTTTATTTCATGATAAATTTATATAAAAATAGTAGAATATATCAAAAACTATTTATCTACGTCAGTGATTCTTAACCTTCTTGATAATTGGAGACAACTTAGACACTGCTTAAGTAAACCTGGAGCTTATTAATAAACTGGCAATCTTGTGTCCATTTATAAGGGAATATGATAAATATTCTCATATTCACTTTTCAGAAATTTTCACTTTTTAGTGGTTCTTTTCAGTTTCCAGAAATATACAACACTTAATGCATTCATGGTAAGAGTTTCCATGCAAAAGCAACATTACAATGAAAAATGAATACCGCGTTTGACTCTAACTATTAGTGGCATTGTCTCTGAGATAATTCACAATTTTACCATTTATCATTTCTTAATGTTATCAAAAATGATAAAATTGGGAGAAAAGTTTCCATAACCAAAGCATGTTAATGAAGTACGTAATGAATGTGGTGTGAAGGTAATATACTTTGGCTAGGTTTAAGTGGCAAGCAACTAAGTAAGCAAGCCAATGACATACTTCATTTCATATAAAACAGACTCTGGCTTGCTTACCTAGCTGCCTGTCACTTAGAAGTGTCCTTTATGCCCATCACAATATCGGCACATACATGTAGTGAGGTTTCTTGCTAGAAAAATAAAATTTTTCTTACTAGCTATCAATACTTTTTATGCTATCTGCATTATGGCATACCAGCATGTTCCAGCTGAAAGACAGCTTTGCTCGTCACCATCTATCAACCTGCTGTCACCCAAGTTGGCTTATCAGAACAAATTATTCCAAGGTTAAGAACCACTTAGCTATATACAAAATTATAAGCATGTACCTGGTCCGGCCCTTCTCGTATCTATAAATGCTTTAATTTCTTTTCCGACGGTTCCTCCACGTAATCCTTCTCCGGAACAGCCAACTTTGCTGGCATCACAATTAGCAACTACTGTTACTTTCAGAGGGCATCCTTTAACTTGTCTTTCTGACCACATTACATTAAGTAAATATGCTCCTGAAATTTTATTTGGTAAATGTAAAACATTTTTAAATATAATGAGATAAATTATTACATAAACATCTCTGTTAAATCATCTGTTCAGTTTTAATTCTACATATTTCTGCATTTCTACTCAAATTTTATGTATATTTTTACTGAAAAGTAGCATTTTCAAATTACAAAAAATAGTTTTACGTAGAATTTTCTTATTAAAATTTCATATTCATTGTATTGAAAATATAAATAAATGAAGAGAATGGATTTAAATTAATTACCAGGTATAGAAGGTGTATAGAATGCTTTATAAACATTATTTCCTAGTGATGTTAATCTGATAGGAATGTCTGCTTTCACTCCACTTAAACTAACTTCTGGAGATCCTAAAAAAAACATTCATTCATTCATTTTATTTTTCCTTCGATCGTGCAAAGAATAAAATAATAATAATCTGATCAAATGTCTTGAAACAAATCAAAATTTACAAATTTAAGACATTCAATCAGAACATTAGTTTTTTTAATGCTATATTCTTGTTGTATTGAGGAAAGTCATCCTCATTTCTTTATGATCTTTATTTATTTATTCATACACGCATAAGTAAAGTTAAAATTGTTTAATTAAACAGCAATCAAGCGATATACAGGAAACAACATGATGCCATTCCGAAAGCATTTTCTGCTTTTTGTTATATTTGAATATATTAATTCATATTATATAATATAATATTAATCTTTATTACAGTATATTTTAGCTTTCAATTTAGTATTAGCTTGAAAATATTTTCCCTAAATGTTTTACAATATATATAATACAAAAGTATAAAAAATACTGACCTGGTCCCGCTTCCGATCCATCTATAATAAACTCGGCTTCGTCTGCAACTCTTGCACCTGTTAATCCGTGGCCACGTAATACGACTCTGGTGTGATCTAATGTTAATCCGGATTCTCCGGCAAAGGCCAAAAATGGTGACTTTGGAAGTGGGAGATCAGAATAGTAAATGTAGATGTAATATTCACCTAAAAATAAAGATTTTTGAATCTTTTAAATGATTGAGAGCTAAAGTAATTAAATACAATTAAACTAGATTATACAGTTTTATCATATTTATTAAATAAGGTTCCTATAAAATAAAAATGCTTAAAATAATAATTTCTTTTTGTTGGAATTATTTATCCATAATTAACAAAGATATTCTGTATTACAGGTACTCATAATAATAGAATAACATCAAAATACTGCGTTTTATGTGATAAGATGCAGTAATGCATCACAGACCAAATTACTGCATATAAGATGCACCCCATTTCAGTGAAGAATATTTGAAAATAAAGTATTTAGTGTATTTAAAAGCTATCCCATGCCTTTGGCTCTTGGCTCCCAAATTATTTTTACTGTATTCTGGTTTAAAAAAGTCAATATTTACTTTTATTTATTGGGGAAAAAAGAGGAGTTCAAAAGTAGTCATTTGCAATTAAAAGTTTGTCATTAAAATATTCTACACAAATACATGCAAAAGCTGCTGCTTAGTGTAGCAAATAATATGTTTAGTTAAACATAACATTTCTATTCAAGAGTTGGACAAGGTTGTAGTTATCTTTAGCCTAATGAAAACTGCTTGGGAAATTTATTAACTTATAGGAGATTGCAATTTCACATATGAGCCATTCAAAGTAAAGTCAATTTTCATCTAAATTGAGAAATGTAGACCTAAAGTTAAGTACTAACTTAAAAATTACCGCGGATTTATTGCTAAGTGCTTCGTAGTGGGTGAGTAATGCAAATATTCCTATTTCTTTACCATAAATTCGTAAATACTGCTGTCGGGAACTGAAACTCAAAAGCAATGTAGTCTTTTGGAAAAACTCTTACACTACTTTTGCTTTCAACAGTCCATATAAGACACAAGGTTTTTGTTTTGTTAAGAAAAGTTGCATCTTATGTTATGTAGACAAATCAAGAATCATTTTTTTTTAATTTTCTGCACTTTAGAATCATTAGTTTAATGAAAAAAATGATGTTTTGATGAAATAAGGTAATGTAACATAAGTGAGATGACTACTGGGAGGGCTTTTTTATTAGACACATGAACTCCACGTTGGTTGGGTGCAAACTCATAACCAACTATCTTATCTACTTGATTACCAACAGGCAATAAAAATGATTATTATTAAAAGCTATTTTTCTCAGTTTTATACAAATACACAATTATAAATACCTTCTTCTAGTGGAGTAAAGCACAGATGATAACGATGACTGCCTATTTGTTCGACATGAGAATCTATTATTCCAGTGGGACTTCTAATTTCAGTTTTTAGTTTACCTAATAAAATAAAAACAAAAATTAATTTTTTACAATATCTTAGAATTTCACCTTTATTTGAATTAATTATTTTTAACTCTATCTAACTCTATCAAGACTAAAGCGACAGAACTGTTACAATGTAGTACTTATCCAGTCAGAAAGAAAGGTGCAGATTTCATCACAAAGATGGCCAAACCCAACAGAAAGATAATGGAAAGAGAACTAAAAGAGATTTGCAAGAATCTGACTGACCACAGAAATAAGCTGGAGCAAAGAACTGAAGAATTTTGTTCAGAAGGGAAAGGTTGGACATTATGGGTGGACACCAAATAATTCTGCAGAAAAGAAAAGACAGAATAAGCAGAAGAAAGATTGCCAGATGATCTTGGAAGGCAAATACATAACTATAACGAATGCTGATTTATAACAACAGTGTGAAGAAATTGAGAGATACAAGATCAGGTGTGAGTTTCAGAATTATCTGTAACTAGTAGTTGGCAGAAAAGCCAGAGATGTTTGTTATGCCAATACACATAAAACAGAATTGGACTAGTCAACTTCAAAAAATCCAAAGCATGATTCATTTAAAATCTTAATGGCATACTTTGAGATTCAGAACTCATAAAGAAAAGATGACCTGTATATCAGAATAGATAATAGAAACCAATTTAAGATATTTAAGAATTAAAACTTGTTTTACTCCATTAAGGTTACTCTAAACTTTTACTAAAAACCATAGCATTTACTGAGGAAGATCAAAACAAAGATAAAGTGGAAACACTGAAAGTATTCTTTCAAACATTCATATTCATTTCTATTTTGAATTGTCGAACATTAAAAATATTTCACCTGGTCCAGCATCTCCTACATCAAAAGGAATTCTTTTTTCCTCTCCAATACTCAGAGCGATTCGATGTTGCTCGTCCATTAGACTTTCCCAACCTCCAATTATTCGAACTTTTTGTGGACTAACTATTCTCGGATGGAACGGACTTCCTATAAGATATATACACAAAAATGATCTTATCGTATTGTCTTAAAATAATTTCTAAATCTAGTTGTGTATAGTGCTATAGCTATAAGATGGCTAAGCACCTCGTAGTAGCTGCCATCTCAATACAGAAGTGCTCATATGCAGTACGTATTAATTAATATGTATAGGGTCTAAATTTTCAATTTTATTAATCAAATATTCAGTCTATTGATCTAGTAAATTTAATAGATTTTTAAATTTTCAAAATATTTATTTTAATCACAATATGTTTAAAGAAATCAATATTTTGGTTTTTAAGGTAAGTTCATTTACTTAATTACTGTTTACACAAATAGCTATAAAAATCCAATTTTTTAAATTACAGCACAAACTATATTAAATATAAAGAATACCATTGACTAAGATTAAAACTGTAAAACATTAAAAACAATTAAATTAATATAATTACCGGCTACTTCTCTGCCATTCCATAAAATTCTAATGTCAAATACACCAACTTCTTGTGGGATATAAGTAACAATATAAATGCCTTCTTCCTCTTCTTCGATTTCACAATCGACTTCACTCTGAGGACCTAAATAAGGAATATTATAATTCATTAATTTTAATTAATTAATTGAAAATTTTTGAAACATTGATAGTTACCATCAATATGGACCTCTGGTCTACCCCAAAGTCCCTTTCCGTTTAGTTTGAAAGATGCCGGTATGCCACACTGAGCCACTGTTAGACCCGCTCCTTCAATTTTAGGATTGCCTTCTTCTTGAGCTATGAAAGTTATTGGACTACCTGGAAATGATTTAGTTTTTTATAAAATTATGTATTTCGCTCAAGAATTCAATTACTGATTTTAAAATACTATCCTTTAGAGAGTATGTAATGATTTTTCCTAACATCCTATGAAGACTTTTAAAATCACAAATGATTATTATTAATTATAAGATAATGTCATTACCTGGAACTTCAATTCCACCATAAGTAATTGCAATTTTATATTTTCCGGGAACAGTGGGTGTAAATTCTATTAGTTCGCCTTCACCGTCATCGGTACCTTTCACTTCTATCGGAAGATGTCTGCCCAGTGGACTAGTCACGGTCACGTCTAACTCGGCGAAGCCCGCGTCCTTTCGATTTACTATTAAAATATTAAATTATTTAATAACACTAAACTATAGATAAATGAAAAGTTTTCAAAAATTTCCATCTTACATGTAAAGGATATTTTCTCGTGAACAGAAAATGTTGTCGTCTTCACTTTCTGCATGGTGACGGAGTTTGCATCGAACACTTGACATATATAAGGAGAACCGGATATACTTTTTCCACAATAAAAAATTTCGACTTTATGACTTCCTAAATAATTAATACAAAAATAAAACCATCAAATCAATACTCGCAGATATTAGTACAATGTTATTTATACTAATCATTGATTGTCGAATGCCATTTGAAGTTAATATTAATAAAATAACTTCTTAACACTTAACAAGCAGAGTGATGACTGAAATGAATGCTTCTAGCACTTTAGTCACTGAAGATAATTGTAATATTCAACTACTCAAAACTGGGTATACTTTAATAAACAAAGTGTATGGAACCAATCTCCAACACAATTGTACAGAAAGCAAACATTTTCGACCATGTTAAACAGATATTGTCGAGCTAACTGACCTTCACAGTTCTTACGCAGCTGTTAAAACAAGGGGATTCCATCCACGTGTTAAGTGGGGTGAGATAAGAGAGAGAGGAGGGAAGGAGAGAAGGTTGTAAAATTTAAATTTGTAGATCGAGTTCCATGCAGGGGGGAAGGAATCAATACATCATGAATGTTCATAGCAGCATTTTTTCTTGCAACATTTATCTTACAACCCTCTCTCCTTCTCTCTTTCTCTCTCTTATGTCACCCCTCTTAACAAGTGGGTAGCAATCCCCTCGTTTTAACAGCTGTATAAGAACTGTGAAGGTCAGTTAGACTGAAGACTGCCCATTAATTAAACATGGTCAAAAACGTTTGCTTTTTGTAAAATTGTGCTAGATTGGTTTCATTTGCTTTGTTTATAATTATTAATACAAATTAATCACAATCTACATTGACATATTATTATAAGTGAAATTTTTATTGAACTTCAATTAAATACTTGTAAAAATGATGGTACTTGTCGGTTATCCTCCCACTTTCTAATCTCGTGTATCTGTCGCATTGCTTACAAAACAATATAGTTTAAACGGATGACCAAACGAAATAATATCTTTGATTTTGGCGAAATTTAATTATTAAATTTTATTTGTTTCAATAACGTTAAAACAAAATAGCTTTTTAACTTTATGTTTTTAAAGAAATTATGCATTAATCTGCAAATTATTCTTTGAGAAGTTGTGTTGAGGGGACATTTTGTGGAGAATGGATTATCCATTCAATATTTGGAATTTACTTTTATCCAAAGATGACAATGATCATGTCTTGCAGTAATGTAATACATTACATTACATGATTAAACTGTTAGGAAATTGTTTACTTTAATTAATTTTCTGAATTATTTTTGATTATTCACAAATAATTATTTTTATATGTGTATAAACCGATTTCTTAACCAAAAGACCGATAAAGATTTCAATAAAACAATCTAAGTTAAATAATTTAATTAGTATTTTTAATATTAATCAAAAGCAGTTTAATATTTGAAGCTTACCTGTGTGTTGCGGTGCCCATTCTACTAAAAGACTACCATCTTTTTGCTGATAACATTTTACCGGTAATGGGGAACCATTTGGACCTATACATATAATGGATATAAATAAATTCATCAAAATTGACCAAAATACAACAGTATTGAATATTTTCTAACCTGATACTAAAATATCGAAATCTTTCGCTTCTCCGTAACCGCCAGTTTCGACGAGAAATGATGTGTTTTCGCCGTACGCTACAGACTTTAATCCGATTCCGTGTGCAATAATCGAATGGCCGGGGTCTCTAATGTCGACGATCTGAGGACAACCTATACACGTTGCAATTTGTACAAAAAAATAAAAAATTTTTAGTAAAATATTTTAAATTCAACATGCATTAATAATGAAAATATAACCACTTTTCAGCTTACAACAGATTTCCTGTGAATTCTAATACAGTAAAATCTATCTAATGCAATGGTACCACAAGCCAGAATTCTGCTTTAACAGGTTTCTGTTTTATAGAATGGTACATTTGGTTAAAGTAGGAAAATAAAATTTGAAAATAATTTTAAATTGGAGGAGAGGCATTTCTAAATATAATGAGCAAAAATTATTGTTATTTTGCAATTTTTAATTTAAAATATATGCTCTGTATCTCAAATTATTAGTGTCTTGCCCCTACACACCATACTTTTCCTGACAACAAAAGAGTCATGCCGGTCATCTACGTCAGTGTTCCGCAACCGGTGTGCCATTGCAAGGTGAAAGGTGTGACGTGAACTTTTACATATTCTTTTAATTTCAAGTTTCATTTATGTATTTTTATCACAGTTGCTGTGTTTCTTATGCTTGTATTTTCTTTTCTGCACATCACTGATGAAATAAGATGATGTTTGTTTATTCTTTATTACAAGCTATGCAATTTTATGTATTCTAAGAAATTAAATGTGAAATAAATTTGCTTACAGGTGTTGATGTTTGTTTAATACTAATACTAATACTAATAATAATAGGTTAATGGCATTATGTAATTCTATTAATAGTATCGTATCATACGTTTTTGAGGGGATTGACATTTTGGTGTGCCGTGTTGAGTCATGTCGAGTCATGGTTGCGCCACAAGTAGAAAAGGGTTGCGGAACACTGATCTACGTAACTCCATTCTGGGGAACATTTTTGAATTGAAGTTATGTGATTCCTGGTCTATACTGGAAGTTCGTATATAGTTATTCGAGTTTCCGTTTAAGTTATATTATAAGTTATTCCCATCTCCATGCTTTCCATATATGGTCTAGACTTTCATCTATCTAACATTGTTCTTGAGATTAAAGAAGGACAGACAGTCAGATGGATGACAGTGGGAATTTATAGGTCTGCAGCCCAATTTAAGTACTTTTACCTCATATATTTCAAAGACACGTTAAAAACATTGGAATGTATATATGATGCACAGAGAAAAAATGTGTGTAAAATCCAAAACCCTTGAAATATATTTCAATTATCATTAAGAATTAAGCTTCTTTTACATGAAAAAATTTTGTTTTACTTAATTACTGGTTATGCTATGCAATTAAAGAAAAAATTTTCTGTTTTACATTAGACAGGTTTCCAACTTTCATAGTGTTTTACATAGAATATCATTGTTACAAAATTTATTTTCTTTTTTACACAGAATTCTGTCTTATAGAGGGTCTACTTTAAACAGGTTTTACTCTACAATATTTTCAAATGGAATTTCGGTCTTTGCCAATTACCAGAATTATTTATTTCAATATTACTCTACTTTAATATTTCATGATCTTTGTCCCTTTTAATAGATGATTTTATCTATCTTTTTCCCTTAATTTAATAACTGAAATTTAAACAAAGACAGCTTTTTAATCAGCTCCATAAAACTAATACAAGAAGATCGCATATTCATCTTTCACAACAAAAATATGAGGGTCATTCTAAAAGAAAAGAACGTTTTAATCTGATGAGCTGTGCAGTTCTCCTACCACCCCCCACCGCCACGTCACGGACCTTCTCATTTTTTCATGCCAGTCTGACGCTAATAGCAAGTGGGAACGATCGCTTACTGTTTATGTTGTGACAAAATTAAAGATCCTGCCAAGTGTGAGGTTCATAGTGTAATAAGCTTTTTGAATGCGAAAAAGTCTGTCCTATTGAAATTTACAGACAGATAACCGAGGTTTACGGTTATGTGATGAATGAAGCTTTAGTTCGAAAATGGTGCATCATGTTTAATGGCAGGAAAATGAATATTCGTGATGAAGAACGCTCGGGCCGACCTTCAGTTGTGACTGACGAACTCAAATCCAGGATTAAGGAAAAAATTCAACAGGAGAGATGTTTCACTAAGGATGGACTCAGTTCGTTCTTTCCTGAAATTTCAAGAACAGTTCTTTATGGCATTGTTAGTGGTGATTTGGGC
This sequence comes from Centruroides vittatus, assembly GCF_030686945.1. NCBI lineage: Eukaryota > Metazoa > Arthropoda > Arachnida > Scorpiones > Buthidae > Centruroides > Centruroides vittatus. The sequence goes on along the minus strand of NW_027122665.1, from coordinate 546,356 downwards.
TACAGAAAAGTGTGTGCCAGGTGGGTTCCTTAACTTTTGACAGATGAACACAAATAAAACTGGATGGGAACTGCACTGACTTTTCTCAGTCGGTACAACAAGGATGGTGAGGAGTTTTTGAACCACATTGTTACTGGTGATGAGACCTGAATTTCGCATAAAACTCCAGAAATAAAGCACCAGTCAATGGAATAGCATTATTCTGGATTTCCAACAAGACCAAAAAAAGCCAAACAAATTCTGAGCACCCCAGACAGGCTACAGTGTTTTGGGATAAAAAGGACATCCTACTCGTCGACTACATGTCTAGAGAGGAGACAATAAATGCAGCAGCCTATTGTCCAGAGGCATTGTGCTTCTTCAGTATAATGCATGTTTGCATGCTGCTGCATTGACAAAGAACTTGCTTCTGTAGTTTAAGTGGAACATCCTCATTATAGACTGGACTTAGCTTTATGTGATTACCATCTTTTCCCAAAATTGAAGGATTTTTGGCCAGGAGTCACTACGGAAGTGACAACGAACTGAAAGAGGACGTTAATGACTGGTTCAAGAACTTGGCAGTAACTGAGTGTGCAGAAGGCATAGAAAAGCTGGTGATATGCTATGACAAATTGTATGGCGACTACATAGAAAAATAGCTAAGGTATCATGTGTGTTGTAAAATAAGTTTTGTTTCATTATCTTAAATAAAAATATCTAGAGAAACAAACGTTCTTTACTTTTAGAATGACCTTCATAATTCCATTAATATTAAAGTATATCATTTGTGATTTTCAGTTTTTGGGTAAACCAAATAATTTAAATTTGTTAAATTATTAAATTAGTGGCACAAATTATAAAGATTAAAAAAAGAAAATCTTACCTGGTGCTTGATGACCATTGTAATAAACATTTATTTTATGAGGCACGTCAGATTTCGGAGTGTAAAGTACCTGATACACTCCGGAATTTAATTCTTGTAAAGAATGTTTTACTTCGTGATTACCGGCCATGATCGAGACCATAAGATTTCCCCGTCCGGCTCGAGAGGTGTCGACTATATTAAACAAATGCCATATTTTAGTTTCATCAGCATTATAATTTAGATGAGAAAATATATGCCAAGTCATAATACCTTTGAACGTCTGCTCTCTTCCTATGACGCCGTCTTCTATGTCCATTACTTTGACGCGACTCGGATCGCAAACTTCAACCAAGAATGGTTTTCCGAATATGGGAGAACCGGAATGAAGCACTTCGATTTTGTACATCCCCACTTCGCGGCAATTATATTCAACGTGATGGGTCATCTGATCAGTCTTAACCAGCGTAACAGGTACAGGAACGCCCATTGGCCCTGAATATGTATTAAATTTGAAAAACAGAAAAATTTCAGTTTAGGAAATAAGCCGGCAGTTGTTCGGCAATACACAGTATATTAGTAAATTAGGACAATATATCTAATAAATTAATTAAATATAAATTTTATTACATTGTTTAAAACTTAAATAATTACCTAAAACTTTGACATTTATGTCACCCTCCAATCCATTCGTATCGATTTCAAAACTGTTCACCGAACCAACGAGTCCCTGTCTCAATCCTTCTCCGTTAATGGTAATGGAAGTTTTTGTCATTTTGCTGCTACCACTTAACGTTCCATTCGACGAGTCTCGGATATCGATTTTAAATGGACTTCCTGCAATAAAACAAATTGAAATTCATAAAAATTTTTAGGATTTTTAAATATTATAAATATTAATTTTTTTAATCTAATTATATATCAATAAATTAAATAAAATATAATTAATTATTTAAACATAATCTTTTTGTTTACAGATACTTGTGGGTGCACAGGGTGGCCAAGAAAAGGTGTTACAAAATAAAGGGCTCTCCTCAGTTTACTGGGCATTCTAGTCTTGCTATTTTTGTTTGCAGTACACTATACAGGTTAAAATACGAAAATGTTCGTCATTTCTCAAAAATGTCTTCAAAACAGTGTCCCTTGGCATGAAGTGGTGACTATTTATAGTTTCAAAATGTTATGCTTTGGATCTAGGGCAAAATGTCAGACATTTATGTAAGGAAATTTGCTTGTTTGCGGAGAATGGTACACATTCACATTGAGTCACCATTGTGTTTTCCTGGCTACAGGACACATTTTAGGACTTATCATCACTTCAGGCACAGAGAGGTTTATTGATTGCACTATGATATTTTTCTGTGAAGTTATTTGGAGAGCATCTTTCAGACTGGCCCAGATACCAGCATGGGTCTCATTACAAATAAAATCCAGACCATTGAGAGAAACACGATGGAGTGTATTCTCGGCAAATTCCAGTCCTGCCTCTATAATATGGTTTATGGAGATGAACCAATTTTGAAAATCTGCTTTGTTAATTTCACTTATTACTTGAGGTTCTCTGAAAATTTCAGTAATAACAAAGTTGAGTTATTTTAACACATTTCTTTGCCTACTCTGTATATACATCCACATGCACAGAAGCACGTCTATACTAAACTCTGTTAATGAACATAAAATTTCAAGTGTCTGAGAACAATAATTTAGGGCCTTCTGATAAACTAGACTGAAAAAATTATAAATTTTAAGCTTACACATGTCTGTCTATCTGACAGTAATTAATTATAATAGTAAAAGAAAGTTTGATACATTAAGTGAGATTTTATAAGTATATTTTAACTCGTATGTTTTAGAGCATAACTTTTTTGGAAAAATTCAAAAAATATTTTTAAAAATATCTTCGCAAATATCGGGCTGCAATTTGAAAAAATTTTAGACCTATAATTCCCACTGTCGTCTGTTTGTCTGTCCTTCCTTAATCTTAAAAACAAAGATGAAAGCCGAGACGAGATAAGGAAGGATTAGGGGCAGGAGGCTCCAGTTAACTATATATGAACATCCAGTGAAACCGAAAATAATGTTATTTCAATTTAAAAATTTTCTCCCAAAAGGAGTAGATAGATGACCAGCACGACTCTATTGCTGACAGGAAAAGTATGTTGTACAGGGAAAAGGCACTATTAATTTGAGATTGAGAGCATATATTTTAAATAAAATAAATTAAAACTATGATTTAATTAAAAATTGAAGCCCACCAGTGGCCGAGCGGTTTTCGTACCCCGAACACTGGGAGTTTGGTCATGGTCCATGCCTTGCTTGGACAGGCTGGCTACCTGGAGTTTTCAGGGTTTTCTCCATGTCTGTAATGCCTAAATAGGGGGCCAGTTTCCCTTAAAAGACCTCCCAGAAAGCATCCCCCTAGGCAGATTGCCATACTTAACAAACAAACAAACAACAAACATTAAAAATTGCAGCCTGGCATTGAGATGATGTCACAATAAATAACTTCTTGTTACTTTTATGTTTCATTTAATTATATCAGAATCTAATACAACTCTTTGGGTCTAAAAAAAACAATTAATTTTCACATCTAATTTTCTTGTTCTTTTCCTTTATCAATCACTATAGACAACTGTTAACATCTTTACAATTTTTCTCAAGTCATCAACAGTGGAGGCTCAACTGTCTAATGTGGGAATGCTGAGTAACAACACTACTACTTTGCATAATAAACTATATATAATAATTTATTTTAATTAAATTATAATTTAAAAAAACAAAAATTTCAAATCATATTTTTTTAAACATTTACAGGTCACAGAATACTTAGCACCTTTGCTCTGATCCAGGGATTAGTTCCTGCCATGTGCTATCCTGCAACAGAACTATTAAAAATGCAGTGCCGTCTCAAGTGGCATTGTATTATGAGACACAAATGACCGTTCTCCGAGCGGGAGATGGCACTGTACTATTTAACAGTGCTGTTGCAGGAAGGAAAACTATGTTTCTGTCCACTTTTAGAATCTATTAATAACAGAGAGTTTTGAATCAAAAAGTTTGATATCAAGATATTTACATCTTTAAGAATTACTTGTGTTGCGACGTTGTCAATTGAAACTGCAGTTTAATTATTTTAGATCCATTTACCTGGAACATCTTCTTCGTTAAAAGTAATATTTATATAATGGGACATTTTTTCTTGAGGAACGAACGTCACATCGTAAAGACCTCTGCTTTTCATGGATACTTCGGCTCTTACTGATGATTTTCTTGTTGTAACCACTAATTCGAGTGTTCCTTCTCCTGCATGCGAGGCATCCACTAAACAGAAATAATAATCATTGTACATTTAATTCACTCGTCAATCACATTACGAGTGAATTAAAATTTAAGAATTTTGTAAACACAATAACAGATCATATAGCTGAAAGTCATAATTAATTTTAATTATAAAATAAAATTTTAAACAACTTTGACTTTAATTCTTGTGTCACTGTCTTTGAGGAATTAAAATCATTTGTATCAATGTTATAACACTAAATATTTCAATTGTAAATAAGGGGCCATCCATAAATTACATAAGGACGCTTTCGGTCATTCTAGACCCCCACCCACCCCTGTGTAAGAAACCGTAATATTTTCTTTGATCCCCGCTCCCCTTTCCTATCTTACATAATATTTAGGCATGATTAAAAAAAAATTTTAACAAAAAAAATTTTTTATGAAACCCTAAAAACCTTAGGTCCAAAATATATAATTATTAATTAGTTAATTAATATGTACTATTATTTATAAAGACTTTATGTGAACAAATTTAAAAATATAAAAATTTAATGAATTCGAATGAACAATTTATTTTAAGAACTTTATTTTTTAATTATCAACAATCTTTTCGTTATTATCATTAATCAACGTCGTAATATTCATTTTTATATTAATTTTAATTTTCACAAAAGAACGCGAAAAACTTTGACAGATCGACTAGCTACTACACGTGTAAATAGAAACGTCATATAAAACAAAACAAGAGAAAGAAACTACCACACTGTCCTTCTCCCATGATAAAAAATGTGTAGAGCGTGAGTCTGCTAGCGTTATTATTCTATCAGTCACACGAGATGGCATTGGTACAACAAGCGTTCTTAATAGAAACTGACAAATTGAAGCCAAATTCAAAACTCCACCACTCAACGAGATCAAAAAATAAAAATAAGAATATTACGCAAGACGAGATCTATCACCCCCTACGCCTGAATAAGAAATCATAAGAAATCCTTGACCCCCACCCACCCCAAAATACCTTACGTAATTTATGGACGGCCCCTAATTGGTGAAATAACAATAAAATATTTAGTTTCGTAACATTGATATAAATGATTTTAATTCCTTGAAGATAGAAACGTAAGAACTAAGATCAAGTTAAACATTTTATCTTATAATTAAAATTAACCTTGCTTATAATCTTTCAAATAAAATAATACAAAGCAGGTTCAATATAAAATCAGATAAGTGTCATTAAAAGTCAGGAAGGTGAGCAATAATGTAGTAATTTTGACACACAAAACTCCCAATTCTATTGATGTGCAACAACATACAACAAAACACTGATAAAATGGCAACACTTCTCTAGCAGTGCACAAAGGAAGAGCAGTGTGGTGGTGTCCAATTTTTGACAAAAACCAATTGAGATCCATTGGCATGTGCAGATATAGTAAAGAGATAACTGCACGAGTTTACACCCAGGCGTGCGTGTAGAGTTCTTAGCTTCAAAACCACTACAGTTATGTGGAAAATTCTTCACTGCATTCATTGCAACCTCGGCTGTGGAGAATCTTCTGCATAACTGTGGTGGTTTTGAAGCTTAGAACTCTACACATACACCTGGGTGTAAACTCGTGCAGTTGTCTTCTCACTGCACCCACACATGCCATTGGATGTCAAATGGTTTTAATCAAAACCACACGTTACATTACTCTTCCTTTGTGCACTGCCATTTTATCAGTCTGATGTCTTATGTTCTTGCACATCAATAGTATTACCAATAGGAGTTACTGTTGCTTAGAGTTGGAAGTTTTGTATGTCAAAATTACTGCTCACCTTCCTGACTTTTAACGGCACTTTAATGGTTTTCTATTGAACCTGCATCATATAATACTTGGTGTATATAGATGTTAAAATTTGAAAAAAAAAATTAAAGCACTGAATAATAAAAATTCATTATAAATGTGTTCAAAATCTTCAATATGTTTGGCTTTTTTTGAGGAAACTGTACATTTAAATTCTTTATGTAACCTTCATCTTTGGTATAATGTAGATTTGATCTGTTGGTTCTTTTAGTGTGGCTCTTTTTAGTACAGAGCTGTAATACAACTGCATGCAATATTTCTTTCTTCTTCACCTATAAATTATACTTTAGCAGCTTGATTACTTAATTTCAGAATCACTAAAATATTATACTTTTATATGTGGTATGCTTATATATTTCATTTTAGTCTCTGTATATGCATTTATTTTATAATATTTTAATCAATTTTTATTTATTTACTTAATTTAAAAATCTTACCTTGAAATGTACACTGTTTTCCGATTATTCCTTGACTCAATTTTGAAACTTTTACTTTAGAAACGTCGTAAACATTGCAAGTAAAAGGGCTACCGGGTGAATGAGAACCATCTAACATAACTGCTACAGTATGGGGACCTAAATTTTATATGTGTATTTTATTAAAGATGATAATTTTGTTTAAAAATGAAAATGCAAAAGTAGCTTACCGACGTCGATGGGATTAAACTGAACTTCAAATGTTGTAACGGACGTTTTTGTTAAAGTAACGGGAATTTTTTTCCCGGAAGGACCTTGGATTGAAGATTAAAAAAGCTTATTAAATTAATTTCTCAATTGGTGTATTGTTATTTTAAAAATGACATTTTACCTGTGACGATTACTTTACATTCGGCATTTTCGGCACCTCTTGTATCGACGGTAAAGTGAGCACCACGAGATAATGAAGTCATTCTCAACGATGATCCCGTTATCACCGACTGACTGCTGTCTGTGACTTTAACATAATACGGACTCCCTAATGTTAATTAAATGGTAAATTGGTTAAGCTACATTATACATTAAATTTAGAGAAAATATTTTGTAAATTTATAATTTTATCTGACATACCTGGAACTGGTTCCCCATTAAATTTAACACTAAGCATATGCATCTGGGGTTCGGTTGGTTTGAAATTTACTCTAAACTTTGCATTTCCTTCGGACTGAACATAATTTGGAACGTTTCTACCATTCACGGAAACGATAATTTCTAAATTACCGGCTCCGGCTTGACAAGCGTCGACTAAAACGACAGAATTACATGTAAATAAATTCAAATTATATTTTTAGAAACTCGTTAGGAACTACATAACTTACTACTAAAATATACGGGTTTCCCTACGATTCCACTTCCAACGTCGGTTACCTTTACTCTACTAGCATCGTACACTTTAACGAGAAAAGGGCTACCCATGATCGGATGACCATGTAATCTAACGTCAATAGAATGATCACCTGAAAAATAAGATTGATAATTTTCTATTATGCTATGAAATTAATCATTACATTTAGTTTAAATAAATGTATCTTACCAACTTCAACAGGTGTATATTCTACTCTATATCCACTGTGATAATTTCCATTAATGTATTCTTGTAACTGTTTTTGATTTGGACCTAGAATTTACATAATTAAATAATAGAATAATAATGAAATTTAGTTTGTAAGTGTTAAAATTTCACATTAAGAAAGTCTTAATGAAATTTACCTAAAATAGTGACTTGAAAATCGCCCATGTCTGTACCGTGTGTATCGATAATAAATGAGGTAGGTTGTTGAATGGGAACTCTCTCTATACCTTCGCCTTTAATTTTAATTTTAGTGTAGTCAACTATTTGACATTCAAATGGACTTCCTGTAAACAGTAAATTAAAAAATTCAGATGAATTAAATTCATTAAATGGTTGGTTGTTTTCAGAAATAATTAAAATTTATTTATTTAAAGAACCACTCATTAAACTGCTTATAAAATAAATTTTAAGTTTTATTATTCCATTCCTTTGAATCCTTTCTAACACCTTTCGGGAAGAAACTTTTGAATAGAATAACCTGACTTCCAATATAAACAGGAAATTTGTATATAGTTAGTTGGGCCTCCTTTCCCTAAGCTTTCCACATCTGGTCTTGGCTTTCATCTATCTAACTTCATTCTCAAGATTAAGGGAGGTCAGAAAGACCGACAGACAGAGGACAGTGGGAATTTTTTCAAATTGTAGCCCAGTTAAGATTGAGTGATGCTCGAATTAATCATCAAACAGATGTTACAATAGTCTACGAGACAGAGGATCTAAGATATTTGACATTTTTCGTGCGTGCGACATCCTCTTTTAAATGTTATTTTTCGTTTTTCAACATTTTTCTTCAAAGAGGTCTTTTTGTAAAAAATAAATCCAAATTAATGAATATCTACTCCATTTTTATAAAATACTTAGCTTAAAATTGGAAAGAAAAAAAAACAAAACAGAAACAGCAGCAGAGAGAATTGATGAATCGTCTTGAAATTTTTGAACAAGTGAGCAAAGTAAAGGAGGTATGGCCTAAGGGGAAAGCAAAGTAAGTGGGTTGGGCTGAAAGGGAGTGAAGAAAATGGGGAGTGGGAGGGTGGGTTGTCTGCCCCATGAGAGGTAGAGCAAAGTGAGTGGGGATTGGTCCGAAGGAGATTGAATAATTGCAAAATCTTTGTTACGAATAGACTATATTAGAAACAAGTGGGTGAAGCCCCCTAGAAAAGATATAAAATCAGAAAATTTCTTACCAGGAACAATTTCCCCATTAAATTTTAAATCAATAATGTGCCTCTTAATATCTTTCGGCACAAACGTAATTGCATATAAACCGGAACCTTGAGCTTGAGGAACCGTAGGAACCTGTCCGCTGTTTTACCATCACCTCCAAATTTCCAGGACCGGCATTTGCCGTTTCCACTAAAACATAATAAAAATTATTATAATATACATTTAAGATATTATTTTAAAAAATAACACTAATTTTCAAAAATTCAATCTTAAGAATTTTTAAACACGTCTATCAAAGAACCTTAATTGAATTCCAGTGAGATTTAATTTGAAATAAACTTTTAAACTAACGCTTTTGATCTGCAAATGGAGATCTTCTTTGGGTCCGTATATTCAATGATGGACTCGAAGTCTATTCAAGCATTCCGTCATCAAATATACGTATAAGCATTCCATCATAATATATCATATCATCAAATATACCATTATTTAAAATTTGTTTGCATAGTTTTTTCGAATTTCACATTCGATTTAAGGAAAGTAACTGATGATGGATGTTTAATGCATTTGAAAATGTTCTTATAATATTAAAGAATTGTGCTGGATGTTTGAATGGTTTTTTTATTTTATTGGGTTATTAAACCCAATAAAAGCTTATTAAATGGGCGTTCCAGTAAAAGCTTTAATAAGCTTTTACCAAAACGTCCGGATAGTAAACATTTTTTTAATATAATAATTAATAATAATAAAAGATATTTTCACCACATAAAAGTTCCTTTAAAATTATATAAATAATTATTTTTACCTATGAATGATACTGGTTTTCCTATAAACCCTTTGGGCATGTCTTTCACTTTTATCTGCTTGATGTCATAAACTTTACTGATAAAAGGTGAATTAACGATTGGCATTCCTCTATAATTGATGCAAATTTTATATTCACCTAGAGTTAAAATAATTAAATATAATAAAAACTGTAAAATTTTAATTTGAAGGTAGAACTGACAAGCATAAGAAAACGATATTGTTTAACAAGGATGTAAATAAAAGATAATTAAAATAAATTTTTCATTAAAATGATTAATAAACTTTGACAAATTTACAATTGTCTCCATACTAATAAAAACGATCGATAACGGTACCATTAGTACTTAATTACCTGTCTGATTTGGCACGTATTCCACTTTTAAATATCCGTTGCTAGCTTCTTTCATACTGTAAGGAACCGGTTTCTCGTCCGGACCTACCGATAATAAAACCTTTTTGTTAAAGGAATGTTAACAAGGGATCCAGTTTACGAAGAAGAAACTAAATGGATACATTTGTAGCAAGAAACAGCAAATAAAAATATAAAGAAACATTTTAAAATATATTTCTATCCCATTTGCTTAGGAAATTTAAGGCCATCATCTAGGAAGATATTGTGTTTCTCCTAGATGATAATGGCCTTAAATTTTCTCCTAGATAATAAAAAAGTATGGATGAACGACTGTTTTTGTCTGTCATTCGTCCACTATTATGATTTAGAGTACTCGATGACGTACTTATATAATTAGGATATTCAAAACTTAATTTAGAATTTACTTCTTGTTTAGTTTGCCAAACTTTGTTTATACTAGATACGTCTAAACAGAAAGTTCAGTAAATCATAAGAAAATTATTTTAAAACCAGTGTTTTTTAACCCCTTTCTATAAGATAGTAGTTCCATAATTTTCTCTTTGCAACCTATAAAATTATATTACTAAAACATCTTCCTATCTCAACTATAAGTAATTTACTTAATAAGTAATAATACTCAAGTGTTTTATAAGTTTTCTTACCTTCAATTTTAACATTAATATCTTGTTCCAGCCCCGCTACGTTCTGTATCATGAATATTGCCGTTTTATTAATTGAAGTTGCGATTAATCCCGCACCGGCTGCAGATATTATACCAGCTTCTATAATATGAACTGTGAATGGGCTACCTGAAAAATTCCAAATATATTTTAATATAATATAATTTATACAGCACTTATCGTCATTTTTGCTACATGTAAACAGATTTCTATAACATGTAATATACGAAGTAATACATTTTAATGTTATTAATATCACGTGAACTGATAGGAAGTCTCGTTATTTTGAAAATACATTATAAAAGGACTAGTCATACATAACAGCTACATAATATAATATTATTATAATATAACATAATATTTAATTTTGAAGGTAAAGACAAAGTTTTTAAAAACTGTAAATGCCAATAATGAGTAAAATTTTAAGTCCAACCCACTGCGACGCAAGACACTCCCTTGACATTTAACCACCAAAATTTAATTGTATTGATGCCCTTTATATAAATATTACTGTGCCAAATTTTGTTTCTTAATCTTTATCCCATCCAGAGATATTAAATAAAATAGAGGTTAACACAAGCAGACACGCGTGAAAATTTTTTTGGCATTTTGAGTTTGGGGGTCTCAAAATGTCAAGATTTGCAAAAAACCCATATCAGCCAGGAAAGTAAAAACCACGAGTTTCTGTCAATGGGTGGAACATATACAAAAACTAAAGTTCATAAGTTTATAATGGAAATTGAAAGCAAAAACAAGGTCAAAGTTGATTAATAGATTTATTTGCCTACATGTTATACTGTATAACAGATCATTTTCTAATATATATTATTAGTTGGCCATTAGTTATTATCATCATTAATACACATATAACTACTTTTTAAAGTTATGAGATGTATAAAGTATGTACAGAATCTCTCAAACAAATATTAATTTTTCAATAATTCATATTTGTTTTGGAGAGAGACAAAAAAAAAAAAAAAAGGATTGAGTCAAAAAGGAGTTTTGCTTTCTAATGGCAAATCTTCATTTAAACCCATTAAAATAAAAACAATACAACATCAATATCAATATTTTTATTAGCTAAAAGTATTTGCTTTGGCCAAAATGCTGCAGAACCATTCATCCATTATTAAAAACTCGTTCTCAAAATTTAGACAGTCGAGTGACGTTCGTTGGAAAGAACTTTTATTAATAATCAATTAATAAATACAGGTAACTCCCGTATAACACAGGAGTTACGTTCCAAAAAATTGCCATGTTATGCAAATCCGTGTTATATGAAACAAAGAACGAGTATGAAAAGGGGGGTTAGGTTCCAAAAATTAAAAAACACGCTATTATATTTTCATAATTAAGATAAATATCTTTATTAAAATTTTCTTAAGAAGTGATACATATTAATATAAATTAAACAATGTTTTCGTCGTCATCACTAAGCACTATTACCGAAAATTTTTAATCTACGTAACGGTCCCAACGGTTCAATGCTTAAAAACCGGTGATGGAATAAAGCAAGTATGGAATAAGGGAAAAACATCTGACAACACTAAAAGCAGAAGCGTCGAGATCTGGCGACACTGAGAGAAGTTTCGATAAGGACCACGTGTATCGACAGAAGGCGGGAAAAGAAAGTTTACATACTGTACTTAAGTACTAATAGTTCACGAAAATTATGCATTAAAATCTGATAGTACGAAAAATGTCAAATGAGTTATCTTTCGCACTTAAAAGCTTTATCACGTTTATTGAACGGGGATTTCCCTATTTTCAAATTAGATAAAGTTTGCTTTTAATAGTTTTTATTACATTTCATGTTGCACGAGGGTTTTACCCAATTCTCGAACCGTGTTAGAGTGAATCTGTGCTATAAAAGTGCTGTGTCATACGGGGGTTACCTGTAATTTGGCACACAGGCTAAGAGAAATAGCAAATGTTATAATAAGAATAATGATAATTCATAAATGAAAACTATTTAATCAACTTTATCTTTTTGAAGAGATCTTGCAATTCAACCCCTTCAGACCTCTAAAATTTTCAATTTAACTGTAAATTTTAGAGGTCTGAAGTGATTGAATTGTGATCAAATACTTTACTTAAAATAAAAATCTCTTTTTGGCTATATAAATCAAGCAGTATATTCATTCATATAATTTTGAAAAATACAAATAAAGATATTCAGACCAGGATTTTAATACATAGACAAGATACAGAAAGTTTATCACTAAGCACTTGAAAATTTAATTCTCGGATGGAATATCATAATTCGAGTCTAACAATATATTAAGTCAGAAAAACAATTTCGTGTATCTTCTTACTGGTTAAAATAGAACAGTAAAAATGATTTCTATTGATTTACGTAGTACAATCCAAAAGTTCGGGGACTGCAGTAATCTATGACAACAAAAGCATGTATTTGAAGTTACAGCATATGAAATGGATTCTACCAAACCACCTCTACGTGTTCAGGTTAATTTCACCCGTGTCATGTGATTAAACCGTGAGCGCTGCTGGTTTTTTTCCGGAGATGGTTACCTTTGTTCTGCGACGTAATCAAAGTGGAGTTTCAAGAACAACCTCCAACATTAAATTTTGTCAGCGTTTAGGTAAAACACCTACGGAGATTTTAAAATTGCTAAGAAAGGTGTACAGTGATTCTACCATGGCAAAGTCGAAATGTTGGAGGTTGTTCTTGAAACTCCACTTTTATTACATCGCAGAACAAAGGTAACTATCTCCAGAAAAGAACAGCAGCGCTTGCAGTTTAATCACATGACACGGGTGAAATTAACCTGAACACGTAGAAGTGGTTTGGTAGAATCCATTTCATATGCTGTAACTTCAAATACATGCTTTTGTTGTCATAGATTACTGCATTCCCTGAACTTTTGGATCATACCACGTAGTAATAGAAATTAACACAAATTTTTATTGCAGTTTCTTCCGTATAATATTTTATTTTCAATATTTAACGGTAGATTGGTTCTCGGGCAATCATTTGATTGAACTTTTAGTCCATTATTATATTAAAAATTAAATTAAAATTAAAATTAAATTGGTAAGTTTGTTAAATTTTCATTTAGAAATCTAATCAAAAAGTATGAAAACCAGTAGACAATTTTTTGACAATGATAATGAAAATGATAAATACATTTAAGACATATTTCTTATTTATATATCAATAATAATAAAAACAAATTTAAAATAATAATTTATAACAGATACCTGGAACAGACTCTTTATTAAACGATATACTAATTATGTGTTCGTGAAGATCCGTCGGAATGAAGGAGACTCCAAATTTTGCACTTCCCAGAGGATGAACCTGAGTCGGAATATTCCTTCCTTTCGCGCTTACCGTTATTTCTAAATTCCCTTCTCCAGCTTGGCTCGCATCCACTAAATATAAAAACATAATATTAGAAAAGTACAGTGGCCCTCCATGTAACATGTTATATGAGTCAATATGCATAAAATGTATTTTAACTTTTTGACTATTTTGCTATTATGCCACACTCACTGTTCATAAAAAATACGTGCGATTCATATAATGCAGTTTCCTATAAGACGGAGCATATTCCCTGATTTGTATGTGGTTAGTTTATGTATTGTTTAAATAAGGTTAAATTACATTAACTTTACTTTAAAAATTTAGGATTATTTACACTAAGTCAGTTTAGGAACTGAAAACATAAACAGTTTTTATATGTATAACATATAAAATATTCATTTGAAGTGTATAACACTCATTTAAAGTAATTTTTAAATTCTTAATCGATAATTTTTTAGTTAGTTAAATCAAATGTTTTAATGTTTTCTTGACTAAATTTATTAAATATTAAATTTTTTACCTGTAAACTGGACAGTTTTACCCAATAAACCTTCGGGCATTCCACTCACTTCTACCCGCTTGGCGTCGTATACCTTTATCGTCGAGGGCGTTCCGTTAACTCTATTTCCCAAATATTCGACCAAAATTGTGTGTTGACCTAACGGAATGTTAAACAAAGTGGTGTAAATATATTTCAAATGTTCTATAATATAATAATTCTTTAAAAATATTTTTTATTACTCTAAACAAATTATTATATGGCAGAATCTGCTTATTGGTATTTAAGGCTCCTCAGAATGAAAAAATGCAAAAAAAAGTTGGGGTTTTTTCTGTATAAATGGATGTCAGTGTGTGTGTGTTTGTGGGACATGATTTTGTTTACTCATTTTAAAAGTTTAAAGTACCTGTGCCTTTTGTCAGAAATTCCGCAGGGAAGTTTGGGTATTAGGGGCATTGATGCTATTAAATTTTAAATTAAAGGTTGAGGGGGGAGATGGAGGGGAGGTCACACGTTGTATCTCGATGGGGTTGGACTTAATGAAGATTTTACTTGTTATTAATAATTAGAATTTTTTATAAAATTCATTTCTACCCACAGAATTAATTTTTTTGTCATTCATTTTATAATAATTAATGATATTATGAGAACCCGGGCTAGCATTTTTGTAATTTAGGTGATTTAATATTTGTTCGAAGAGAAAGAAAATTATTTAAGCCCAAGATGACAAATGTAACAGAAAGTTTATGAGATTTTCTCTTTAATAGACCAGGTCTGTAATCCACACTGGCTGGACTTCTTCATTCTCTTTAATAACATTTCATTCATAAATGACACATCTGGCAAAAACCTACTCATTGAAGGAACTTTCACCAAAAGTTAGAGATTGGACTAGCAGCCAATCCTGACACAAACTTACCAAATTTGGACATCAGAATGGAGGGAACAAGTCCCCAAATAAAAAGAAAAATGAGAGAAAGACACAGGGGGAGGAGTTGAAGAGTTTGTCCATTTTCCTTTATAGTGTGACCATCCACCCCAATACTTTGCCGCCACTGATCTTCTCGATTCCTGACATTTTACCAGACCTTAGCTGCTCTATGTTAGAGAACTGATGATTTTAAATATTGGCGATCAATTCTGGATATAACTACGATATTACAAATATTACTGCGTGGACTCAAGACTTTAATAAAACTAAGAAACTCTTTTCCCTCTCAGAAGCCCAAACCAGCCATCAATCACTGCACTTCAAAGGTATTTATTGACATGTTAAATTGGCTGTAAACACTCTCTCTCTCTAAGATAGGCACATGTAGAGATTTTAGACTCCCTCTATTTCTATTCATTTCATTTGTATTTAGGACAACAAATGTTTACTGTTTAATTCTTAACCAGTCTAAAGTGCATTACTTCTGGGTTCCCTCTGAGTTGAGCTGACACATATTATCTATCATTTCTGTAATTTAGCTTAATGTGTATTCTGAGTGTTCAATAAGAAGATTTATATGAAATTTGTCATGATTAATATTAAATAAAAATCTTTCTGTTTCATAAATGAATATTAATAAGACATTCATTGTAAATAGCTTTAACTTGCAGTTTTTAATTATTAGAAAGCCAAAATACATATGCTTACAGTCTCAATTTGCTACATTTCAAGGACTAAATCGGTAAATTAAACTGGCATTTATAAATTTTTGTTATTCAATAAAAATAAAGTTCGTTTAATTATACTTGATTCTATATTTTATTTTCAATTTTGTGCTTTGTAAAATTAATTTTAATTTGGTGACAGCTTTAATAGTCAGTATCTTTAAAAATATCAAATTAAACAGTGGCTCCAACATTAAAGTTAAAACAAATATTAAGAGAAGATATTAATAATCATTTTTCTTCTTCTTTCCTAACATTTATCCCACATTGGTGCAAGATCTACTTGTTACAGTGGCATAGCGAGGGGATGCAAGGGGATGTATCATGCACCGTATGCCACTCACACAGAGGTGCCCAAATGGTCACGAAGACAAACTATATGTGTTTCTAGAGGGGGGAGGGGGCACCAATAAAGTGTCATGCCCCGGGCGTCAGTTATGTTCGCTACGTCACTGGCTTGTTAACATACATTTCTTCATTTTACCCGATCTAGCGAATCACTTGGTGAACTTCCCATTGTTTCTATTTCTTGCTTGATTCAGTCAAGCCTCCATTTTTTGGGGAGTCCATGAGGTCTAGTTCTCCCTGGGTCATAACAAAGGATACTTTTTACCATCGAGTTGTCATCACATGCATAACATGTCCATACCAGCACAATAGAGCTTCTCAATTCTTGTTTCATAATTGGCCTAACTCCTGGTTGTTTTCCGATGTCATCGTTCATTTTGTGATCAAATCACATAAAACCCAATTGCTATCTTAGCATTGTCGTTTCCATGGCTACACACCATGGAAACGAAAATTTTCCATTAATAATCATTATTAATCATCAGTTTTGTCAAGTAATCAATCGAAATAACTACTAACACATTATTTATATTTATTATTGATAATAATCATGTCATTTCTTAAATTATATTATACACAACAGAAAAATTTAACTTTCCAATATCTTACCGACTTCTTTTGGAACAAACTCTACAAAGTAACCGTTTCGAATGTTTTCCCACATTTTAACAGGTAAGACGGCATTGCTAGGTGCTGAAGCAAATTTAAATAATTAAATTATTAAAAAGTTACGAAACAAAACAGAAATTTTAAAAATTACAAAAAGCTTATTTACATGTCACTGTAACTTTAAAATTTGACTCTTGAGCTCCTTTTGTGTTGATTACGAAACGAGCGGCATGATTGACCGGTATCAGTTCTAATTTATGTAAATCTACGGAAATGCTGTTGGTGTCCGACACTTCAATTTCGATGGGACATCCTGAAATAAAATTTTAAAAATTGTTAATTGTTAAATAATTTAAATATTTTGTGGTTTCTTTAGTGGTACACTAAAACAAATCCATGTAAACAATGTTTTTATCCCTCCCTCTCCACTGTGTATAATAATGTACGTTTTCTGATCCCCTTCCCTTATTTATCAATCTAAATAGACATAAATGATGCAATGTAAAAATAATAACTATTAGCCATTAAAAAACACAATCTGATAATATCATTGTTTGCTTTTATCGTTACCCGCTAAATATTAAATGAAGAAAAAATATAATTTATAAACATATAATTAAAAATTTCTATTGCCAAATTAAAATACAACAACGTAAATTAAATGTTACCTGGTACATTTTTATCATTGAATTTAATATCGATTATGTGAGGAATTGGTGCTTCAGGCCTGAAACTCACTAGACATCTCCCGTTACCTAATACTTGAACTTGATTTGGTACGTTTCCGTCATTAATCGATATTTCTAATTGTCCTTCTCCGGCTAAAGAGGCGTCGACTATATTATAAAAATAATTACGATTATTTATAATATAAATAATTCGTACTGTTAATTGTTAATAAATTGAACTTTATTATTAAGTTTGATTTCTTAGCAACTATTATACAAGATATTATTTCTAAATATATGTTATTTTATTTCTATTTTTGAAATTATCAAAATCGTGAAGAGAAACAGCATTGTTAAATATTTTTATTAAATAATAATTTATTTAATATTGCAATTAGAACTGCCGATTGTCTTTCTTTGGGAAGATGGTCCTATATTGAACTGTATTGATAAAAGAACAAGAGGATAGCAATGTCCTCTATAACAAACCCCAAAATATTAAAAAATCTATATATTTACCATTAAATTGGCACATTTCTCCCATAAAACATATTCGTGGTACTTCGGTTACTTGAATTTGCGATGCATTGTAAGCCTTGGCTAGAAAAGGACTCCCGGATACTCTCTGTCCGGCTACTTTTACGTCAATGGTGTAGGTACCTAAAAATAAAAATGCTTGCACTTACTCTGTTCCGTAAAAAAATCAAATAAATATAATAATTCCCATTTCAATACATCACATCTGCTTAAATTTAAAGCTACAGAATCATAGTTGTATTGGATTTCATATTTCCAATTTATTTTGTCACTGGACTAATATAATGTGGTGTATAAAAATTTTAACTTACCTACTTCGTATGCATTAAAATCCACTCGATAATTATCATTGGCAAGATCAATTAGATGATATTGAACATTGTTTTGAGAAGGGCCTGAAAGATTGGACAAAAGTATACAAAATAAATACATTATAAAATAAAAAAAATAAAGTATAGAAGAGATGGAATTTACACAATATGACACAATAAAATGCAAAAAAATCATAATTAAAATTGATGTTACAGTCAGTGCCTTGTTCATTTTCATTTTATTATTCTCAATTTGTTTCCAATTAAATATATGATTTCTAAATTTCTAATTATAACAATATTTATTCTTATTCAGAAATAGCTTGCTCCTCATTACTCTGTTCAAATCGACAAAACACCCGCTAGCTAGTACGGGAAATTGGAGATCGCCGAGCGGCTTCAAAATCACGGTGTAGAATGCGATTCACCATATTGCAGTTTATAACGTGTGCCAGAGAATTCAATTGATGCACAATGATTCGCTATCATGCAGACACTTGCATCCCAATGTAAATGAGAGAACTATTGTTTTAAAAATAAATTTTAACAAAAAATAGCATAAATGTAAGTAATAAAAAGTGGATCAACATCAATGTAAATACCATATTAACTAATATTATGTATTTTTTAAAACAGAAACTTGCATCTCCTCTTCAAAAAGTGTAGAAAAATTATTAATCACTAAATTTTAAAGTAAAAAAATGCTGTAATACACACTGCTGGCAGCAATGTTGGCAAAATGGCTAGTGGCATTCGATTCAGCCACTAACCCCTCACTAAATACTCATCTTTAGGAGGATTTCCTCTATGCATATTTTTAAAAGGTCTGCTTCTGGCATAATTTTGAATAATGACTCAAATGAAGAATACATTTACAGAGAAGAGCATTAGTAAATGTAACTTGGTGCAGTCGGGAGCTTTGCGTAAAAAAGAAGAGGAAGAAAGTCCAAATGACACTTTATTAAAAGAAAAAAATTACTCACACATCTAAAAATTTAGTTGAATAATAAAGTAACAATGTTTAAGTTTAATAGTAATATTTCATTACATTTTGTAGATTTTTTCAATGTTTATATTACTCGTACAAGACAACATCCGTAAAAAAAAAATTCGATTAATGTTACCTATGGTTCCAAAATGGCAGCTCGTCTCTGATTCCAGCAAATAGAAGAAAAGAAACAGTGGGGATGCAGATTCTAACCTAACCTAACCTATTCTAATAATTTTGTTGGTGATAATTATGGTAATTTATTAGAATAGGTTATGTTAGGTTAGAACATGCGTCCCAACTGTTTCCTTTCTTCTATTTAAGTAGTCCATAGATCGATAACTTTAAGAACTACCATTCCACAAATTACATTACTCTGTTGACTATTGTATTATGAATTTTAAATTTGTGATAAACAAGATAAAAATTCAAATTATTTACAGTTTTTTTAACTGTATTTACTGCCTTGCTTCTTCCTCGGCAACAGTTTGGTGTAAACTGCCCACTTGTCAGTGGATGGCTGGTTTACATTTTATGATCCCGAGAGGTTGGGATTCTTTTTGTTAGGTCGAGTGGAGAAGGAGAGAGAGGTCGTCGATAAGGCATAAGCAATAAACGAGTAAATGACACCATTTAACAAGAAAATCAAAAATTTATTGGATAACAAATAGATGTTACAAACAAAAAAACTGACTATTTATCAGGATTCCCTAACTCTTAAGTACAAGTTAAAGAGGGCCGAGAGAGAGAAAGTTTACACAAGTTGAAGTGTCGGAGATGCCTAAGAGGTACACGTTGAAAGTGTCTAAGAGGCTTCCACATGGGTTTGAATCAGTCCTTCCTTAATTGTTCGCACAAAGTTATAAAAATCTAGGCTGAGACACGGATTGCACTTAATAAAATGATGCTCAGAGATACGTCTCCTCGATAGATCCCTCGATGTCACTGAGCTGGCGTTCGATGAGAGACTCCCCTGAGGGGGGACAAATAAGGCTTACATTGGTTCGGCTTGGGAAAATATGTCACGTGACTGAATGTTGTCCGAAGCAAAGGTTATTTTTGCAGGGTTCAGGTTATAGGTGTTCCTGGGACCATAATAAAGAAAAGAACTTGGACAATAACTGTAAACTTATGACTTGCAATATTAGCTTGACAATGTTTAGATGGGTGAATGTTTACATTCTTGAAGGCAAGTTATAACTTTCTATCGTTGTTGACGAGATATTCAATCTCTTTTCTCAGCGATGTTGGTTTTTTTTTCGTGTCAGTCAAAATGTGGGGTGAAATACTTTGAAATTTAGAGGAAAAACAAAATGTTTATACAAATCTGGATCCCACATTCCAGTTCTAGTTTTATTTTCTGTCTCCACATTACAATTAAACAGTCTTAAATGATAATAATCTAAGGAGTCTTACTATTTTTACTTCAGATAAAATATTTTTTGAGATCGACCATCTCAGCATCTGTATATTTTGTCTCTCCAGTAAATGAATGTAAAAGATACACGATGAATTAAAATGTTCTTTTCTCTAGTTAAACAGCATAGAATTGCCCTTTGGAAAAATGACTAGATCAATCTGTGGACCTTTTCAAAATTGCTGACCCAGACAATAGGTTTGTTCCAACACAAGTCCCTGACTGGTTTGAATTTGAAACCGCACGAGGCATGCACAATGTCATTTTACAGCGAAGAACTGAATAATGCACATGCCAGTTTTAAACCAGTTAGTGTTGAAACAGTAATATCTGCCAGAGATATTTGCAAGTTAGAATTTTAAAAGTATATTTTCTGTCACTCTTAGCCTAGGGATAAGTTTGGGTGGGGGTGTGAAGTTAAAGTAAACATTTAACTGTTAAAATAAAATACTCGCAAATATTTTTATAAATTTATTTTGTTTTATCATAATTTCACAATTTCTACAGAAACCAGACAAATTAATAATCAATCCAGACCACGAATTTAAAAACCGGCTTGTCCGGGTGAAAGTCAGCATGGTGGCAACACTAGTGGACACTTTGAGAACTGCGTGACACATTAACTTGAAAGTAACAACCAACTGATAGATAATTCTCAGTTATATAATACTAAGAATTAATTTATTGTAATAAAATCAACACAATCAATACAGAAAATTCGTCAAATAAACTTCTTATATTTGATATATAAACATTTATTTCGCTCTCCTACATAATTATTAATCTTAAAAAAAAAACAGACATCCGATATTAAAACTGTGCAGAAAAACTTCCCATTAAACCAATCATCTGTAAGATTTACACATTATCATTATTAATACAATAAAATTAAGATATTTACTTACTTGTAATGTTAACGCGAATATCTTCTTTACAATATCCAGACGTGTTTATTTCAAAAGAAGCAGTAGAATCCGTGCTGAACGTTTTTAAAGATTCCCCTTTTACCGAAATTCCCGAAACTCTCTTATTTAAATCGACAACTTCGCATTTCCAAGGTGATCCTGTAATAAATATTATATTTAGAACTAATATAGTAGCACTGATTTATGTTTATATCCATATAACTCTTCTAAGATAGCAAATATAATTAAAATTGATAAATTATCAGTCTCTTTAGGAACAATCAAATTGATATAAATCTACAGACTGATAAATAGAAAACCTCTATCAATCTTTTATTGATACATACAAAACTAATTACACGAAACAAAGTTCATTTCGAATTTAAATGATAAGGATTTAAATATATTTTTTTTATAACTTCCAAATAAAAAAGATTATTGAATTTTAATTTAACAGTCCAATTGAAAATAATCTATTAGATATACTTTTCCATAATTAATTAAATGATAATTTTTGATAAAGAGATTTGATTACTCATAACATTTATGGTAAAACTTCATTCAGTTGAACTGCATTAACTTGAAACCATTGATAGATCCCTGGGCAAGGTATGCAGGCAGGCCCTCCGTAAGCGGGCGTGCAAGGCGTGCACCGCACGCAGGCAGCACGTCCAGGGGGCGGCAAATTGGTATTGCTGGCAAGCTCAGCGTAGGTAGTCGTTGTTAAACAGCGGCGGCATAATCGGTATTGCACACGGGCGCTCAAACAGCTAGCGGCGCTGCTGTATGCAGGGTATTCCATGTAATACAGCCTTTCAGTATGCAGTATTCCATGTAATAAGTCAAAATTGCAGTTATTTTTAACTCAAACCTATTGTCCCATGTATCTTTGCCCTTTGCTGAGTCCATGATTGTCATTTTCTATTGTATTCTGTGTGAATATAGATGATTAAAATAAACAAACACTACAGCTCATTCCAAATGCACCACACCATTAAAATGCTGCATTGATATCCTTTTTCCCGATTTACTATTGAGAGAATCTGAATTTGGAATTCATTTATTTTATAAAATTATAAAATTTGATGTAATATTTTGTAACTAAAAATTGTACCTTTTTCTAAATTTTGAAGGAAATTAAGGGAAACCAAAAAAATACACTTTCCTTTCCCTACAGTTTATTTCCTTTCGAAAAGTTTATCACATCCTATGACTAAATTTCGATCTAACTTCATCATGGTCAGATGACAAAAAGTTCAGCTCCTCATTGGCAAAAAACTCTATTATAAAAGGGTTATACGTCTCAAATTCTGCGTGAATTCCTCAGTTCCTTAAAAGCAATAATTTTGTTCCTGGTCTCTTCTTGCTACTTAATTTCCACCTAACATATACTCAATGTATCATTACAAAAGTTCAAGATTGAAATTATCATAGAGGTATTATTAAATATCATTGTAAACTCTCTCTCTCATCTAGGGTTATTTTTAAGGTGTATTTAACTTATTTAGTTTTCGTTTATACTTAAGTCATTTTCTTTGTATAATACATAGATATATTAAATTTTATTTGTTTTGTTATTCCTTCAATTGACACCTATCGACTCACCCGTGATTCTCCCCACTCATTGATAATTAGCCCTCCTTCCTAGATTTATTTTTATAACTCTTCTTGCGAGTTAGGATGCGTCATTCCAATCCTAACTGGTGTCAGGTCCTGATAATTACAAGGATTTCTCAATGCTTGTGATAAACATAATTTAGCCATCCTTCGACAGCAGTGAGAGAATCTTACGACTCGTCGATTAGAAGATACGATACCTTCGCACGTAATCTCACACTGTGTACCGGAATTCTGGGTAATATAGTATATCGGTAAAAAGGATGCCACAAGGGAGCATCCTTTTTATGAATATGCTATGGGTATCTCAACATTGCTCTTAGAAGCACCTTAAGCTGTACACAATTTTAGAAAATTAGGTATTAAACTCATTAATTTGAAACTTTAAGGAGTAAAATATCCCAACTTCAAGTTAAACTTTGACTTAACAATGTTTTACTGTATTAGAAAATTCATACCTTAAAAGAAAGGAAAATTATTTTTATGCATTTCTGTATTTAAACTGCAATCAAACTTATAAAATTAATGTAGAAAAGATAAAATTAATTTATTTTTCATAATAGACTAGATCATTCAAATAACTAAATATGCTTGGGTGCGCTCTTTTATTCCTCCGCATAACTCTGTGCGAGTGACGTCTGTTTAAAAATTCCTGCGGAACGCATTCCTAAATTCTGGTTGGAGTGCGCGCTGTCAAATGGCAAAAACAACCGCTTGTAGCAGTAGTTTACGGTGGAAAGCAACATGGCGTCCTCCATGGCTCAAATAGTTTCATTTTGGGGTCCATTATGTGGTTTCATGAATGAAAATTTAGAAGTTGTGAAGGCGCAAGTTAGTGCACACGATGATGCAAGTGTCTTTTCGAATTTTTTTCGAATGGTAGCTGGCATTCTAATTTTTTTCGTGGCTATTTTGAATGCTCTTTCAACAAATAATCCATTCTATAGTTAAATTTTAACAATTGGGACCCTTCATTTGCCTTTAAAACCTCATAGTTTAGAATTATAGATTCCTTCATCACAATACTATTGATAGTGCGGGCAATGCCATCTTTCTTTCACCGTCATTCCTAAATGCCTACAAACGGCAGCGCACTCCCGTAGTAGCGGAGACGCAGAATGACCGCTATTAACGAACGCACCCCTTAACACCAATAATTGAAAAGCATCAATTGTCACATTCGAGTGGTCTTATTTAAATGTTATACAGAGTGGTCTAAAAAAACACCTATACAACTTAATGCTTAATTATAATCAAACAATGGAATATACAAATATTACTCAATTATTACTTAAAACAGATTTCAAAAACAAAAATTTCTTTTAAGTTTTAATCAAATTTTATTAAAAAAAGTTACAGGACATCGCACAACTTTGTTGTATTGTGATGGAATTGAAGCAAAGGCGAAAGGAAAGAAGCAATCTCTGCACTTGTTAGGCACAGCAGAGGCAATCCTTGTACAGTACCCAACAAATGCACACAGATGAACATTGCACTTGGCACCACAAAAGAGGCTATCCTTGTACCTGCAGTCCACAGGAAACACGATCCTTGCACTGGCCATGTACAAAGAGACGATCCAAGAACAAAGCAATTGACAGCAATCGCTTTGTTCTTGTGTTTTGTTCATTTTTTGCACCTATTTTCCATTAGGCGCACGCAATATTGTTTTTATTTTTGATCCCTGGGCCTAAATTCCATTATGTTCTCGTCGCATCGGAGAGTATGGACATTGTCACTGTAATACCTTTGCATATTGAAAATGAAGTCATGAACTCCTGTCTTTACTTTCCTGACTCTGTTATAGATAATAGAGGAAAAGTATGGCAATCCAAAAAAAAATGACCTCCCCGAAAATTTTTACATTTTTGAACATAGGGGGCCTTGAAACATCAAGAAATGCAAAAACATTCAGTTTTTTTCTGTATGTATTCGTGTTTTTTCTGTATGTACAGATGTTAATGTGTGTGGCATGATTTTGTTTATCCTTTTGAAGCTTAATATTTAACTCCTGTGCTTTCGAAAATTTCTGAAATTTTGCAGAGAGATTTATGTATTAGAAAGATTCATGCAATCAAATTTTGATGGTTTAAGGTCAACAGGATGGGGAGATAGAGGGTGGTCATGTGTCATATCTCAAGTAGGGTCGGACTTAATGACGATTTCTAGCATTTACAATTTTTTATAAAACCCACCCCTGCTCTGAAAGTTAAGCTTTTTCCATTTTATAATAACTAAAAATGTGAACAGCTTTTTTAATGAATATCATAATAGATAGCACACCAGAATTTTAAATGTTGCCGAAAAAGTTAAGCGATTTGTTGCTGAATTTTTTACATTTAAATGGACCCACATTACATTTCTGGATTCCTCGTCTCAATTAATGGAAAATGCCAAAGTTTTATTGAAATCGATCCGTTAAATTTTGAAAACAAACTCGATTCCATAAGCCCATACAAGACATGCTGGCAACCGTGAAACATCGCACAACAAAGTTGTACAATTCATGCAATATCGCTTTATCATGCACATGCATAAAACGACCTTATATCTTGAAAACAAAGTCATAGACCTCTGGTTTTTATTGAATTTTTTGGATTCTGCTTTGAAATGAATAGAAAATCACAAAGTTTAATCAAAATCTATCGAATGGATTTTGAGAACGAACACAATTCTGTAAACCTCATAGAAGCTTCGCTAATGCTCCACTTCAATTAACTTAACAAATTAATTGGTTTGCAAAGTTTTGAGTGAAACTTCCATTTTTTTTCTTCTTAGAAAATAAGTTTTAAGTTGATATTTTTATACTAAACTGCTATATAAAATACAACAAAATAAACACCGCAAAAACGTTTTGGCAGAAAAGAAACAAACCATTTGTTTAATTTAAAATGACCATCCTTGGGCAACCAAAACTCAAACACAACAGAATAAAATGTGTAAAATAACAAAATAACTTGGAGATATACATATTTCTGAAATATATTTATAATTATAATAATAATAATATACTTGTCACACTTAATTATAGTTTAACTTAAAGAATTTTATTCTTTTACTTAAAAAGAAACCATACCTGGAACTCTTTGACCATTGAATTTCATTTCTATTGCGTGCATCGTAGAAGTATGAGGAATGAACGATGCGAGAAAGCGATGATTACCGAGACTTTTGACGTTGCTCGTCACGTGACCGCCATTAACTAAGATTTCTAAATTTCCGGAACCGGCATCTGCGCCGTCGACTGGTTTAAAAAAATTAATTTGTCATTAAAAACATTTGTTTAATAATTGGTTTTTTTTCATTTAAGATTTGAATATAAATCAAAATTCTTAATATTTTGCTAATTGTAATTAAACTTATGTATTAAAATAATTAATTATTTTGATACAAAATAACATTAATTGAAATTTAATGGCATTTTGAAATTAATTTTTTAACATAAAATAATAAAACATTACTTTATTACAATAAAAATTGAAGCAAAATTTTATGTATGAATTTCTATTTTAGTTACTTCGTTAGTTAATGTTACCTACGGTTCCAAAATGGCAGCTCGTCTCTGATTCCTGCAAATAGAAGAAAGGAAATAGTGGGGACGCACTTTCTAACCTAACCTAACCTATTCTAATAATTTCGTTGGTAATAATTATGGTAATTTATTAGAATAGGTTAGGTTAGGTTAGAAAGTGCGTCCCACTGTTTCCTTTCTTCTATTTGCAGGAATCAGAGACGAGTCACCATTTTGGAACCATAGGTAACATTAACCACTTTGTTGTTTTCATAACATCACACAATGAATTGATATAAACTGTTGCATAATTTGCATTTTGTATGCATGAAATTTTACATATTTGTAAAGCAACGAATACTGGAGTTTCCAACCTGATTTTCTTTGACTTTGAACAAAAGCAAATCGCATGATTTCAACATCATATAAAAAACATCCTGGATTATAGTCCACTTTCTGCTATTTTTTCTCATTAACTGTTGAAACTTTGGTTCTTAAACTACTCTATTATCATAGAATATGGTCACAGGAAAGGAGAGAACCTCACCCGGGGGTTTCGAATTTTTCTAAAAAATAACAAATTTTGACTCTGCTATTCATAATATATAAGTAATCCTCCAGCAAATAAATATTATTCTCAATGCAACTGTCAAATAAATTCTTGCAATGTAATTATTGATCAATTTGATATACATTGAGAACAAACAGCAAATTGTTTATGTAAAGAAAACTGCATTCTCTAAATTCTGTCATATCCTCAATAAATAAATCGTTCCCTCTTAGTCACCTCATATACTTTGTAAGTAAATAAGGTGAGATGCAAATCTATTTAAAAAAAACAAGTCATATATATATCCCATATTTATATACTAAGCTCATCCAGAAAGTAAGTACTATTTGGGTATAAAAAAAGATTTGGAATTTGTTTTCATTTGTATTTTATTACAGAAAAATCTACATACCTTAAACTACTTTTCAACATATTCACCATGTGAATTAAGGCATGTGTCATATCTTGGCACTAATTGCAACATACCCGCTTCGTAGAATTTGGCCGCCTGCGACCTGAACTAGTTCTGGACATTCACCTTGATATCATCATCACTTGCAAAGTGGTGATGAGATCTACAGCTTACTGTGAGACATTGAAGAAGTTATGGCACAAGATACAGAACAAAAAGTGTGGACTACTGATTTATAGCATTGTGTTCGTGCACGACACCATGCGACCAAATACAGCACGCATAATGACGATGCTGCTTGATTCATTTTGCTGGAAACAATTCTGTCACCCTCCTTATAGTCCGGACCTAGCTCCATCCAACTTCCATTTCTCTTCTCTTCTCAAGAAATTTCTTGCTGGCCACCACTTTGCAAGTGACGAGATCAAGGTAAACGTCCAGAAGTAGTTCAGGTCGCAGGCAGCCGAATTCTATGAAGTGGGTATGTTGCAATTAGTGCCAAGATATGACACATGCCTTAATTTGCATGGTGAATATGTCGAAAAGTAGTTTAAGGTACATAGATTTTTCTGTAATAAAATACAAATGAAAACAAATTCCAAATCTTTTTTTATACCCAAATAGTACTTACTTTCTGGATGAGCTTAGTATAATCAACCAAGACTGAACTTCACAATTATCCAATTATTAAATGCCAAATTAATTTTGGGCTATAACACAACTACTATTAATAATCACTATAAAGCAATATGGACTAAAGGCGAATAGTTAAGCTGCCATCTTGTACTAATTTTAATAATAACATTTATTTTGAATTAAACTTATAATTTAGAATATTCTGGAAGAAAAATCAAGTCCCATTCTAGAATAAATCCAGATTAGGACTCAAACCTGCAACTTCTACTTTACCGAGAAGATGCATTACCAGTTAGGTTACCGAGATTTCTGTCCAATCTTTGTTTCCAGATAAATTAAGACAGTTAAACACTTGCCTTTCATAACTAGTGTAGTGATATTGGACCTATTCTTCTTCCTCCAACTGTGATCTTGTCACTCCATGTCCAATCCTTTTACTAGCAGTCACAAAGATAATAAGCAAATGTAGACAAAGGATTGTAAAGAGGGAGGGGAAAGCTAAACAAGGGTAGACAAAGAGTCATAAAAAAGGGAATAAAGGGAGAAAACGAGAGAAGGAGTGGGAGTAAAAAGGGAGAGTCAGAGTAGATGTGAGAGGATGGTAGAGGGAGTGAAGAGAGATGAACTGGTGGAGTTCGAAAGTGAGATTAAAGTTTTTTTTTGTGTTAAGATATTTGGTGGTTCCAGTTCAGTGCGATGAACCAGCAGGACAGAATCTATTAATTCAGATCAGATTCTCTACAACTAGTAACACATTACAAGCCAAAGTTCTATTCCAGATTAATATTTTTTTTTTTCTAACTTATATTAACCTTGCACACATTTCCAGCAACAACAAGACAATGCAGATTATACAGTACAAATGTTTTCAGCCCTATTTAATGGCCAGTTTCAGGATTCTACTGAAGATGGAAGCCTAAAGCTGGTCATTAAAAGGGCTGAAAATATTTACCCTGTTTAATTCACATTATCTTGATGCTCCTGGAAATGTGTGCAAGGTTAATGTAAGTTACTATTGTAATAATTCCAGCTTTACATATAGTCTGAGAGTCTTTTCTTCTTATAATATTCATAAATTAATGTAATTACTAAAATTAATAATATGAGATGGCAGCCTATCTGCCTACCTTTAGACGTAATTACTTTGTATTAATTATTAATAGTAGTTAATTATAGCCCAATATAGCATTTAATGATTTGATAAAAAGCAAGTCCAGCATATGATTCTAAACTTTCCTATAATCTTAGGAGCAAGAGTGCCGTATACATCAACATAAAGATCTCTTTTACTCGTTTCAAATCAAATTATGAAAAAAATTTAAAAAAGGAAATCATTTCTTAAAAAGTAAACTGCAGACACAGAATTACTATTATATTGTATACTATTTCTTATATTAAAATCCATTAAATTATTAAAACTTACTTTCAAATTCAACAGCTTTTCCAACAACACCATTCGGTATATTTCCAACTTTAATTTTAGAAGCATCATAACCATAACAACAATACGGACTCCCGGATAAAGGCCTACCATTTATTAAAACGTCTATGACATGTTCTCCAACTTCTGGAGTGATATATTCGACTTGATATTCACCGTGAGACAGCATATCCAAACGGATTGGAATTTCTCTTCCAGATGGTGCTACATAAATGAAAATTAAGTTAAAAATAAATATGTAATCAAGGTGATATTTATTTTTAAATGATGTAAACGTAAAATTAGACTAACCTGTCACAATAACATTGATGTCGTCCAACTTCAAATTTGGTCTAGAAATAGTAAAAACGGACGGTTGTTTTACCGGAACCATTCTTAAGCCGTCGCCCGATATAACAACTTGGTTAGTATTCAGTGTTTCTTTATGTAATAAAGATTCTGTGCTTTGGTTATTATCAACTGTCCTAAACTGATGCATAATATGGCTGTCTTGTTTAACGTTCGTCGACATGTTATCAACGTGACTAGGATTATACGGGAGATTAGCAAATTCTTCTCCGGAAAATCTCTGCCTACTCTTTTGCTTGGTTCCAAATTCCCCTTGCGTTCTTGATAAATTTTTCTGATAATAGTTTTCTTTCACTTTATTTTTCGTTAGTTCTGTATGATCGTGATGCAAATGTTCAAATTTTTCATTGGTTGTGCTTTGAAAGCGACTACCTTGTTCTCTCAGTGATGAACTTTGGGTTGTAACATCTACCGAAACCGGTTTTTTGGGAGTAGGAGGAGGAGGTTTGAACGATCTTGTCTCGTCTTTCCGCGCCATTAGTTTATTATTAACAAGTTCCGCCCGTTGATGAAAAGACAGCTCTTCGTGATCAATCTGTTCTAACGAGGATGAAGATAACGATTTTGAAGATTTACTTAAATTTTTAGAATCGTATTGTTCGTTGTTTTTTTCTTCTTCCCAGTAAGAAGTAATAAATTTTGATGATTTTGGCATTTGATTATTAAACGATAAGCTGCTGTTTACTATTTCGGCTCTTTGTTGAAATGATAAATCGTCATCATTGTCAGCATTTCTAAGAGATAATTTTGACGAAATACTATGACTACTTCTAATGTTTGAAGCATCACTCATTGTATTAATGTGATCAATTTTATGTTGTAGAGAAGATACAAAGTGGTTTTCTTTATTAAAACTTGAAAAATTTTCTAAGCCAGAAGACATCACGCTGTGATGTAAATTCTTTTTTGTTTCAAAATCGGTCTGATTTCCTTCAATTTCTCTATTTAATATTGTTAAATTATCACTTATTCTTAATATGAAAGGTGAACCTGAATGAAAATAAAATTAGAATTTATTAAATGTAATAAAAATAAAATAAAATAATTCTTCAATCTGATAAATGTGGTTAATACACTTGAAACCAAGATAAACTAGCAATTTTAAAACAAAAGTGATAATTATTACTTTAACATATCCAAATCAAATTGAATTATTTTCATATAAATTTAAGAATTTTTCGATTATTATTATTTAAAATAAAATTTCAATTTGTAATCATTGCAATTTTGCCCAAACTTTTTAAGAATCCATTGAACACTCACTAAAAACTGCACCAATTGGCAAAAATTAGAAACCAAGTTAAAAATGGATGAAGCAAATGGTAACACTCAATAAGAACTTATTTAATCATTTATTAAGAACAATAAAAAAAGTACACTGTCATAAAATGACAATTTAAAAAGGATACAGAAATCGACAAAAGGTTTTTTATCACATATAAATTTCTAATACAATGTAACTTCCAATACTATTCAACTCTACCAACACCGGGAATATACTACAATCATAATACAACAAAAATGAACCTGTTATCGGTGTGTATCTTGCAAAAAAAATGGTTTCACAAACGTTTTCAAACTCTACGAAGTTCTTCAGGTGGAAATGGAATATTCGAAAAATAGAACAAATTTCAAATCGAAAAAATTCACCGAATTCTGCTGCGACAGGCATGCGCCGTTATGGGTGTTAGTTATTATCGATACTTGTCCAAAAAGAGTTGCCAGGCCGGTGAAAGGTTGAGCTCTTCTTTTTGGTTGATGCATTTATTTGTATGGCTCATTTTATATATAGCCATAGCTTCTAACCATTTTATATGGTCTGGGTGGGGCATGGTTGCGATGATTTTCATTTTATTGAACTCTGCCTCGATGTCTTGGTTAGATGCATATATACTTACGGCCGTGGTGAGCCTTGTGTTGCAGGTCCGCTTGGTGTCCTTTTAACCTGGTCATTAATGAGCGCTTAGTGGAACCAACGTAGATGAGTTCTTTTTGCCATCTGTTATCCATTAGGGGGATAGAGTATATGCTGTATATCCTGTTGAAGTCTGAGGGTCTTTCCCATTTTTTAGGATGTCGGTTATTGTAGGACCTCTTCTATATTCTATATATTATCTGCACTTGTTGTTTCTTGGCTATTTCTCCATACACATCTCTAATATAAGGGTTGAAGGTGATTGGGAGTCTTGTTTGCTCATTTTGGTTGCTGCTGGCCATTGCCTGTACTGTGGGAGTGCTCCTTTGACAATGTTGTCTGATAATACGGTGTATTGAGAAAGGGTACCCATGCTCCGTTGCGACTTTCTTAAGATAATTCTATTCAGATCCAGAGCTTGTGTTGTGGAGGAGTGGGAGATTGCTCTTTTTACTAGGGTTTTAAATGCAGCTGCTTTATATGGAATATTCTTTCGAATATTCCATTTCCACCTGAAGAACTTCGTAGAGTTCGAAAACGTTTGTGAAACCGTTTTTTTTTTTTTTTTTTTGCAAGATACACACCGGTAACAGGTTCGTTTTTGTTGTATTATGAATATAACCTCCGTTATCTGATATTGGATAATGCAAAGTCCCATTTATTATGAAGTCATTTTCCAGTCCTGCAAGCAAAGATAGGGATTTTAACGTAAAGCTGTTCAGTTAATATGTAATACAAAGTGTATTTTGGTTTCCAGAATAAGGGGGGGTCATGCTGTTTGGGTTGATTAATACAAAGATAATAGTTGGTACTGTAAGTACTGTAGGACATTGTGAGTCTGAACTATGCAAAGACTGAGCTTTACTTTGACATTGTTGTAGTGTTTCTTATTATCTGCAGCCATGCACAAGTCTCATGTGCTTTTTTTGTTTAGGGGAAAGACCTTGTTAGGGTCTTTGTGAGTAATTGGAAATGGCAAAATGTCAGTGCATGTTGCCATTTCCAATAGTTATTACTTATTGGAGTTTGGTTAATGTAAACCTCATTATTAAGAAGTCTGTATTTTTTAGTCCCCCAAATTTCATAATAAAGAGGTTATACCATACTATTTTCTGCAGAATTTAAGTAGAAATGTCAGAAGAAGAATGGAATTTAAGAGAAATCAAACATTATATCAATTCCTTGAGTATGATAAAGAAAACTATAGTTATATGTTAAGAATTAGAGTTTATTAAGTCAAGTTGGTACTGTATGTACTGTACCAACTTGAATTAATACACTTAAATTCTGTGATAGTCACGCGAGTGTACAATAGTCTACGAGAGGTAGTACAAAAAAATAACAACAAAAATTTATTTCTTTTCATCTGATTAGCAATATACAGGATTCTTTCGGATTCCAACTCTTAGTGTTATACAATATCCAAAACCAGGGCGAGGAATTGAACAAATACAGATCAAAAGAACGTGCTCGCGGCAAATAATAACAGATTTGTAATCTTATGACTAACTTACACTAAATTATAAACTAAAAAGGAAAGAAAGAATAGAAAGAAGTTTTAGTATGATAGAGGAGGTTATAAGGAATATCCGGGTTCTCTGTTTGGTATTGATGCTCTTTTGGGAACCACTCTAAATCGTTTCTCGATGATCTTTTTCAAATGTCTTTGAAGATTCTCCTTATACAAGGGATATTTCTCTCTCTCTCTCTCTCTCTCTCTCTCTCTTTACGTTAGCGGAGTCCTTTCTCTTTCTGTAGGCTGCCTTCGTCTCTCTTTGTCTTTCTAGACAACAAGCAGGAGCATAACTTTCGCACGTCTACCTTCACCGAGAGTCCGACCCAAGAATGAACCTTCTTATCGTTCTAGTAGCCTCAGGGCCTTCACTTCCCATTGTTAATGTGGTTCGTGGAAAGGGTTACCCCACCCACAGGAAGGAATGTTAATAGAAAATTCGATAAAACAAAAGGAAGAACAAAGAAGAAAGAAAACTTAAAACTAAACTTATATCTAATATATACATTAATATGGTGTATTGCCACAAACTTAAACAAAACAACTGACTACAATTGGCTATGAAGAGATTGTTGCATTCCATACACTCGTAATTTGCATGTGTATTGACAGGTTCCATACCTTAGCTCAACCAAATCAAGAATAAAAATAAGAATAAGAATCAGTTCTTTTTTATACTTTTCATATTGCCAATCTCAACGTTTCCTCAATGGTGGTGTCACCTGCCACCAAATCTTCATTAGTTTCAACCTTCTTGATGAAGATTGAAACCAAAATGCTTTTCAATACATCATCCAATTCTTGGCAGTTTATATTTTTTGGAGGAATTCCAAGTTGAGAAGAGACAGAAACATATTGAGCCAAATATGAGATATAATTGTAAAACAATTGTATTTCATCTCAAGAGAAGTTTCTTCATACAGAAAATTAGACTACTAAAGAATCATTTCTGTCTGAAAGTACGATGATAGTAATAGTAAGACTTTACCTGATAGTATAGAAGAAAACTCATTCATACAGGAAGAGAATCCAACCATAGAATAACTCTAAATCAAATCATTCACATACTAACCATGTATCAATGGGCATCTGCGACAACTTTTCCAAGGGGACAAAGGATACACTCCCACTATTATAATTATTGTTTAAAATTCATCTCAGCTTATAAGACATAAGTTATTGTATTACTGAGTAAGGCATAACAATTTCCAACATTCCTTAAAGAATTATAAAGTTCTAATTTCCAAATTCCCTTGCCCTTGATTAAAAGGGTTGATCCAGTGGGGCAAATGACCTGTTTGCCCCCAATCTACACTATCAGCACTACATGTACATAAAAAGATCCTAATCTAGAACAGAACAAAGCATTAAGCAGAAGAAAAATTACTCAAATTAACAGTTATTTTAATAACTGTAAAAAATATTTTTAATCTATCATTAACATTATATATATATATATATTTAGTATTTTAATATTAATTAAATGTAAAAAATTATAACTAACCTTTTACTTCTAAATTATTAAATAAAATATGGATTTCATATTTTCCACTGTACACAGGAGTAAAAGAAATGTGATAAATTCCATTTCCTCTCTCGTCGACTTCGTGCGGAATGCTAAGTCCATCTTTTTTTATATTCACTTTTACTTTGCCCCATCCTGCATTACTTGCGTCGCACTTAAAAGTAACTTCTTTATCGGATGAACCCTTCTCAAAACCGGAAACCTAAAAGATGAAGTTACTGTTTATAAACTGCATATCGTCATAATTAAAATCTTGAAATGTATTTTATAAATAGTTTTTCATAATTACTTTAACTTGTAAGGGATCGTAAACGAAACAAGTAAAAGGACTTCCTTGAATGTGTTCACCCGAGTATGTGACGAAAATTTTCCATTCTCCTACAAATTAATAAAATTATTTAATATTATAATTTTAATTATAAAAATGTTAATTTAAATTTATTTCAAACTTTTGTAACAGTGGCCCCATGGAAAGAGTTAAGTGTGAATTACATGTGAAATTATGGAAACAAAGTGTGCGTTAATATAAAATAATAATAATAATAATAATAATGCTACTGTGAATCTGTATATAAATTGTCGGTTAATGTTACCCTAGGTATCGAATATGGTGGCGCTTCCGGTAATCTCGATGGCGTGAGTGTTTAGAAGTGATTTCTAGATGGCGCATGTCGTACTGATGGTAAAATAAAATTCTTCATTAAAAATGACCAATAATATAGGGTCTACAGAGTGATGTATAGATACAACAGTGACCTAAGTGATATTGTGAAAACTTCTAGTACTGTGTGTTGTTGGGATTGGATCCTACAAGAAAACATCAGCATCAAGTTTTTAAAGAACATGTTTTTAATGTCATATCACCAATCATTTTTAACAAAGAATTTTATTTTATCTTCAAGTTGTTAACTGTCTCTGGCTGGAATTTAAAAAAGGATAAAGATTTAAATTGACTCAAAAATGCTTGTTTGATCGTTATTATTTAAAGATGTAAATTATCCTTGGAACAATAAGATTTATTCAATCAAAAAGAACTTAATTCAACCATCCACCTAGGAAAGTATGCAAGAGAAATCTGGGGAGGAGCTGAAGAAGACTTCAAGAGGACAATAGAAGTCCTCATCCTTGCTGTCAAATGGTCCTTGGTTGTCCTTCTGTAAAATGAAATTCCCAAGCTTACTGTAAAGAGTCTTCAAAATCCGACAAAGTCTTCAACCTTTCCAATCCACCAACCAGAGAAATGTCTTTAAATTGTGAGTCAACTTACCAGAATTAAACACTAATAACTTAACAGAATTAAACAAACAATGCAACACTTGTTTGAATCATACAAGTGTCTATGTCTGGAAACATCTTGAATTCTCTCTTTCTCTCTCAATATATGATAAATAAATTGGCATTGGCTTAAAGTGTATATTCAGAAATTTATTTGTAAATAATGTATAGAAATAAATTAAATATTGTTCATTACAATCTTCTGAACAATCATCCTCTTATCTATGTACAAAGGTGAAATTTTCACCTGTACACAGATTGAGTTTGTTAATTCTCTGAAAAAATTGACTGTTATCCTTATGTAAACAAAAAAGCAATTTTGACTTAATATAGGAGCTCTCTTATTTAAATATTTACATATTAAAATTAAGAAATTTAATATTTCCGCTTTTTTTCTATCTAATTTTATAGAATACACTTAATGTAATTACTTTGTGACTTTCCTGTACTAATAGCAAGAACTGAATGATAACATCAAGCGAGGATAAATAAGTAATATTATAATTAGTGAAAATTACAGTTTTATTAACTCTGACATCACAAGAACATGTTAAAACAATTAAAAATTGTAAACTTCAAAGATTTATTAATTAATAGTAATTCATCTATGGGTCTAATGATTGCCTGATGTTTTTTGTAGTACTATCTTTAATAGCAATTAGAGTATAATTGAAATTGAAATAAGAAATTCCCACAATTCAAACTACTGAACTGCAAAATATTAGCACTCAAATGTTTAAAATACTGTTTAAGACTGATAAAAACTATGCATTATCATTAAAACCAAATTATGTTTTGAGATGTGCTAATTCTGACATAACTGTAAATGAATAACAATAATAAGCAAATTCTACACTGAGTGTGTGTGTGTGTGTGTGTGTGTGCGTGCAAACATGCAGGCTCATTTATAGAATGATATCTTATTAACGATGTGTACATTTTAGAGAAAAAAAACATACTATGCAATATCATATGACATAAATAAAACTATGAGCTTGCTACAAAGGTCCTCTTAGTGTTACAGGATGTTACAGGACCATACAGGATCCAAAATATCAGAGATAATTTACAAAATCAATTAAAATAAAATAAATAATTGATTCATACAGCTCTATTTTTACTTAAGTGACAAAATACATCTGTTTAATCACATGTTAATTATATTTTATTTGAATATATAATACTACATACAGTAAAACTTAAAAACAGAATCTCTAGAGAATAAATTCTTGCCTAACCAAAGAATAAATGTCAAAGCAGAACAGTTTGTTATATAAATACTATTTTAAGCAAGAAAGCCGTAACACAAAAACAAAACATTTTAGAAATCAATTGCATAACAAACTGAATAAAACAGAATATTTCTTCATAACAGTAGCTGAAATTTGTATGGCCGGTCCTTTTGTATGGATCAGAAACGTGGACCCTCCGAAAGACAGAGGAGTTGATGTTGGCGAGGACCGAGATGCGAATGCTGAGATGGTTGTCCGGTATTTCGCTCAGGGAGAGAAGGAGAAGTGAAGAGATCAGGAGAGAACTTGGGGTTGAATGTATTTTGGACAGGATAACTAAATCTCGATTGAGGTGGGTTGGACATATGCTGAGAAGAGGAGAGGATGATATGGCAAGGAGGGCTTTTGACCTGAGAGTGGAGGGGAAGAGAAGTAGAGGAAGACAGCGAAAGCGATGGGTGGATGTGGTGGAGGAGGATATGAAAATGGTAGGACTGGAGAAAGGGGACGCTTTGGATAGAGAAAAGTGGCAACGCAAGATCCAGGAGGCCTACCCCTGTAAAGGGACAAAGGCAGCAAAGTAGTAGTAGTAGTAGTAGCTGAAATTTAAATTATATTAATGCTGTAATGTGAAGGTTAAGATCGTGGCCAACTTCTTGATAATAAAAGCTACAGTCTATCTTTTTTGCTTTGTTAAAATACTACTTTCGTTCTTGAAACTAGACAAAATTCAGTACTACAATTACTGACATGGGGAATAACAAAAATTAATTCCTAATAGTAATTATTCTTTTAGAAATTATATGATAAGGTGACCAGATGTCCCCAATATCCCAGGACTGTCCTTGGTTTTGCCTGTTTTTAATATTTGATTATAGAATAAATTTTCATATAGAGCAGTTTTAGTAACACATGTAGTGATCCATCACTTAATGTAACCGTATTTCTCTCCACATTACGGATGATAGACTTTTTTTTGTCGGGTTGTATTTTTTGTATAATTCGTATAATTTTGTATAATTTGTTTTTGTATTCGCGTCCGTTTTTGTTTGTGTCGGGTGTTCACCTTTTGGGTAAACTCACGGGTCTCTCATTGGTTATGTGAAAGTTGACGTATGCAAGTTATGACGTCAACAATGGTATAAAAGGGAGGAGCTTCACTAGAGACGAGACCTTTTTGTTGGCCTTCGGAATGAACTCGTCGGAGATTGTCGTGTACGATAAGAAGAAGATTGGAGAATGTTTGAATGTGTGAAGCAATCCACTTTCATCCAAGTCCTGCCTGAAGACACGTGTATGAATTGGGTAGATATTCCTTATTAACTACAAAAGGACACATGTAAGACTGTTTTGTTAAGGTTTTCGATTTGTGGTGTTATAAAATTCTTGTTACCCCACAGAGAGGTAATAGAATAGTTTGTAAATCTATGTTCATGTTATTTAGAATTTTGTATGTATATAAATAAGCCTGCAGGGTCCAGGAATAAATCTTTGTTAATACCTCACTGTATGAGAATGTGTGAAGTCCTTGTTTTTCTTTATATTGTATCGCCTGTTTCCCAATCATGTACCATGTATACCCAGGTATATCAGGATCTTAACACACATCACTATTATATCATCCATTTATAGATAAATAAATAAATTTTAAAAAATAATTAAAAATTCAATCAGTTTCAGACCCCATTTTCACAGATTCTGAAATGTGTTTCTGGTTGGATCACAAACAATATGGTCCACCTATATAAGAGTAACTTTCAAATAAATTTTAAAACTTTTATGTCAGTCCGATGTGACAATAGTTAATGAATTAAAGATGTTGGATGCTGCTGACTAGCAAGTGACAATAGCAAGTAATCTTTGTGACTAAGGCAATTAAACACTATAAAAATTCAGTACTCAGAGTCTGTGGGTACTGAGTTTTATAGTTTTTATTCCTTTATGCACAACTTATATGTCGCCCACTAGTGACTAAATGGATAAAACTGAATACTGAACACTGATAGTTGGTCATGGGTACGCACCTCACCAACAGTGGCCATGTGGAGTTTTCTAGGTTTTCTTTGCATTTGTAATATCTAAATAGAAGCTAGTTTCCCATAGAAATTCTTTTCAAGAGTTATCCCGTTGGCAGATCACCCAAGTGTTGCATTGCCATGTAAAAACAAACAAACCACATACATGTTGATGTTTTCATTATGTTTTGAAAGCATATAACACTTATGTTGAAGAAGAAGATGAGTTTAGAAATACTTACGGTGGAGAAACAATTCTAAATTCAATTCTGACATCTTTTTCAACTTTTCTCTTTTTCTGCATTAATAAAAACACAACCCTCTGAAAAATGGAAGCCTGCCAAAATGGAAATTTCTAGCCAGTATCCATCCAGCTCCATTTTAGACACATATTACGTATGTACAGTACAGTACAGTACATATATATTTATACAAAAGCTTAAAAATTAAACAGCATCACAATTACAAAAAGTGTGATAAAATATATTAGCTTTTTATAGTTTTGAAAATCATGTAATTGCAATAATAAACTGTGTCATTGAAAGTTCAAAAAATCGGATTTGTGATTGCAGAACGTTTGTTAGAAAATGTCAACGATTCCGAAATTTTG
The DNA here is from genome assembly GCF_030686945.1 of Centruroides vittatus. NCBI lineage: Eukaryota > Metazoa > Arthropoda > Arachnida > Scorpiones > Buthidae > Centruroides > Centruroides vittatus. The sequence goes on along the minus strand of NW_027122665.1, from coordinate 505,969 downwards.
TTACATTAGGAAACGCTTGTATTTCATTGTATTTTAACTATTAAAGAAGCTAGTGTTGCCTGTTATTGTATAAATTTCTCAATTGGCTATTACTGGCATTCTATACAAATTTAAAAACAAATATGCATATCTATCTTGAGGAAACCGTGTTTTGTATTTTCGTTTCTTTTCTTTTCTTTCGAAGACACAATGTAGTGACGTAAACTTAAACACTGGGCGAATTTTTCATCCTTTTTATCCTTTTTATCCCAACCGAATAAAAAGGATGAAAAATTCGCCCAGTGTTTAAGTTTACGTCACTACATTGTGTCTTCGAAAGAAAAGAAAAGAAATATGCATATACTATACAAAGAAATGAGGTTACAGCCATGTATATTCATTTATATAAAATGGCTCCACATGTTCAGTATTTGCCGAATGCCATGCAAACATTTTGTCAGTATCAAGTAGTGTGGGCAATTTACTTGTGACTAATAGTTGGTATTCACCATTTCCCACTCCTTGTCAGTATATTGTGCCAAATCAAAGGGGACGAATAGGCAATTATTCGGCAATTGGCAAATACCGAACATGTGGACTGCCTTGAGGCAAATATCAGTTGTATAAAACTCATTTAGATATGTTTAAACAGGTGTATCTAATTGTAAAACAGAATGATAATTGACAAAATAATGCATAATTTAATTATTTTCAAAAGATTTTGAATAATGGAATTTATTAATATTTTTTTGTTGTTATTTATATTACATGGCATGATTTGAATACTGATTGATGGAGCAAGGTATGGCATTTCAGAACAAAATTTTTTTCGTTTTATTTAGGGGAATAAGTTGTTCCAAATGCATGTCTTGCCCCGACAGCATAAACTGAAGTGACGGCTCTGATAATTATTTTAATCAAATGCCATATTTTCCTGTTAAATCTAATAAATTTAACAGGAAAATACGAAAATTAAATAAGTTTTCTAAGTTTAATAAATGACGTAAATGAAAAATATAAAAAGTTACCAATTTCGTCGGGAGTAAAAGTTGCCGTATAGGCACCGTCATTCACACCAATGGGGCAATGCTTATTTTTTCCACTTGGTGCTATGGCTTCTACGTCTATTTTTCCTCCTCCGGCACCATTTGAATTTATCTGAAAATAACAATATTATAATTTTTTTTAATGTAAAACATTTCTTATGCATTGTTTGAAACTGAATTATTTGAATTCTTTGAAATATGAAATTGGAAATTAAATTTTTTAAAATATTTAAATTAACTTACAAAGTTTAATTTCTAAAGTATAGGATGGACAATTTATCATGAATATGAATCATTAAACTTTAATAATCCACCTAAATACAGTGGAAACTCAATTACCTGAATCTCTGAATTATTTGAAATGGTTAAAAAATCCTGTATGTAAAAATGTGCAGCACTGTACAGTACATACCACAGAGTATAACACATAGAGATCAAACTCTTCACATATCTGGAAACCATTGTGTCATTCGCTGATTAGTGCCATGAAACTAAGTTATATATGTAACATTATGTTAAATTTCGACTAGTGTAAGTTAATTTACCTTCAAATAAAAGCAACTGCATTACAGTATTTATTGTTAACAAAACTTTAAATGCACAGTGCTTGATGTACCCAAAACACAAAAAAACAAACATGTTTTTGAATTATCTGAAATTCTGTTTATCTGAAAGACCCCCTAGACCCATAAAGTTCGGATAATCTAGTTTCCGCATTATTCAGAATCATTAGAAGTAGAGTTAATCCAACTGCTAAAGAAGCCAGCATCCAATGCTAAACATTGTCCAACAATGGTCTTTTTCCATCTCCAAGACATTGGATATTTATTTCCAAATTTGAAATTCTCTTTGAATAGAATAATTAAATTGATATGACAAAACTGAAAATTTTATGTTGGTGCCAAGAATCTATGGATAATTAACATCAGAAGAAAAAAGTACCAATTATAATTCAAATCATAACGTTAGTTACTTAAATCTGATTAATATTAATTAATTATTTATTTATTAATGTCAAGAGCATTCAACAAACCAAACTGAATAATTATAGTGAGAATAATTGAATGTAAAATCCTTCAAATATATGAATACATCTATGAAAGGTTCATGCATTACCACAGCTCATACATCAATTAATATTACCGTATGTTACGGACTATAAGACGCACCTGAATTTTGGAGGCAATTTTTCGAAGAAAAAAGTGCGTCTTATAGTCCGTAAAACACGGTAGTGAAGCTTAGGTAATAGATTTTACATTTATGTTTTGCCTGTTCTTAACATTTTTCTACACCCTAGATATATTTTAACTATCAAGAATTTTTTCAGAAGTGTAAACTGCACATGACATTTCAATGAGTAATGCAAGATGACTGATAACAATTATATCATCTATCACTTGTATCAATATCATTTATGTCACTATCATAATACACAATATATCTGACTAACAGCAATATGATCTTTGAAAACAAATAATTCTAATTCCTATTTTAATTTTTATATTGCTAAAACACAAGTTTTTCAACTCTGTTAAGTTTGTCAATGTAACAGTTTGGCTAAAAATAGTTTGATTTATTTGCTTACTCGCCAACATGAAATATTTGAGTACGAGCGAACTTCTTATAAAAAATAAAATGATACAATCAAAGGAGACTTCAAGTATGTTACCAATGAAATATTTTATGGCCTAAGGGGTCATCCCAATCCATTGTCTGATTGGTTAATTTAAATGCCATCTGACTATTTTTAAAGATGTTTATTATTTTAAAGAACAGTACTTTCTTGTATCTTACTATCAATTATTCCTTAAATTTTTTAATTATTATTAGAGTTATTTAATTAATATATGTAATAATATAAGTAATGTTTGGATACAAAATTATTATAAACTGCAACAAAGATGAGAAGAGCATCGTAAAGTGACGTAAAACTTTGCATTAGACCATCAAAGTAAATATGTAATATCTATATGACTATTTCACTGATTATAAATATATTCAATGAAAATAAATGAATTTATATGACTTTCATTGACTAATTAATGACTAAATATTTAAATTATTCAATTGCCAACTGTATTAATCTTATTTTATTTTGAGAAATGTCTTCAAGTTCTGTCAGTATAAAAACCTTTCAGGATCCAATAGAACTGTTGATATTGTGTTAATCATGTAGACTGATGCCAGATAACAGTCCACATTGGCATGCCCCTTGATCTTAATTAACTCTGTATGTCTTCTTTCTGTGTGTCTCAGTTTGTAATCTGTCGGCCATGTTCATAACCACATACTCGTAATGAATGACCTCTATGGCTAATGAAATATTTGTGATATATGTAATCAGAGTAATCATTCATTTTATGGACCTTACACCTCGTCATTGTGTTTTTGATAATTTATTTGTAACATAAAACTCGATAATTTCATTTTTTTCTTCTTCCAAATGTAATAATTTCATACTCCAAAGCCTATTTCATTATTTAATTTTCCCATTTATGTCAAACTAGCAGGTAAGCCCGGCATTTCCCAAGCAAAAAGTAAGTATAAACATTAAGATTATTTTGTATTTCTAACCCTTCTATTATATTATAGTATTTAATTTATATAACTACAGATGTTATCTTACGTAAGGATTTATCACACTGAGTGACTAATCTAACACATTTTAAAAATTCTTTAAACTGTGTATGGTAGAGGAGGAAAATTTTTAAAGTGTGTGATCAATCCTTACATAAGATAATACTTGTAGTTATATAAATCAAATACTGATATAACAAATATTAAAATATAAACCATATAAAGAGTTTGGTTATTTTAGCCTACCATTGTCATGTTTATCACAATAGCCAGATGGTATGAAATGGCACAATTTTATTGGTCAAGTAGACAGTAATAAAAATATAATATATTAAATTTTTTAAGATATCATATTTTTTCTAATGTTAGCTCTAACAAACTGTTCCATTCACAGCCGAATATCAAATGGTAATCTGCAAATGAATCAAATTTTGCAAAAAATGAACTAAATATTTAAACTCGGCACCCTTGAAAACCACTTAAAACATATTTTGTGCTTGCTGGTAACTTTGTATTGTGTAATTTTCCTATTCATTCCTTAATCTCAAAAATGGGAAAAGTATGATATACAGGGGCAAAACACTATTACACTCCAAGTAGGCAAGTGCTACGTGCTACCTGTCACAGTAATAGCATAATGGCACATCTATTTCCTGCTATAACATTGTCACAGTAATTCAGTGAATATAATGTCTATTTTGAAAAATAGACATTATATTCACTGAATAGACATTACCTTTTTTGTAAGAATTTTATTTAGTTAATTATTTTTGTTAAATTTTTTCCAATAGATGGTCCTACATGTAAAGTCAGCAATCAAATGTAGACAGAAATTAATTGATATGTAGAAATCCAATCAATAATTTGAGGTGGAAGGTACAACATTATCTAAGTTAGAAGTATTTGAATGTAACTGCTGAGTTTTGTAGCAAATCAGTCAAACAGCCTAGACATGCATAGTGAACAAACAAACAAGGTATTTACATTCTGTCATTGTCATTTTATTAAAATGTAATCTAATAATTTTTCTCATGTATTACAATTTGATTTTTTTCTGTTATGTATTTTGAGTTCGATAAAATGCCAGAACATGTGTAAAAAAATCCTGCAACAAGTTGCTTAACTTTTCCAGTGAAAAATATTTATGTTTAAGAAACACTAAGATACATTAGCACAAAGTTAAAATTGAAGTGCCATATGTTATGAATTTTTATTAAAAAATAACTTTTATATTATTACTTAATATTAAAAATAGTTTAAAAACTTAATTTTGAAGGTAGAGATGAGCATTTTAAAAAATTATGAATGCCAATAACAAGTGAAATTGTCCTTAAATCCAACTCGACTCCCCACCCCTCAACATTTAACCACCAAAATTTAATAGCAACAATGCTCCTAATATACAAGTTACCACACCAAACCTTTTTATTAATCTTTACCCCATCCATCCTGAGTTATTAAATAAAATAGATGCCAATACACAGATACGCATACCCAAACACACTGAATTTTTTTCTCTGTTATTTTAAGTTCAGGACTTCAGTCTATAATTAATGTCAAATGTTACTGATTCACAAATTGAACAGTACAGATCAAGTTCTTTCAGATTTATTTTAATTTTATATAATTATTTAAAATTAAAATTAATACTTAAAAACTATAATATTTAACTTAATAAATTAAATTTTTTTTAAAATTATTTTACAGCAACAGTTATCAATTTGCAATAAACTTACCAAGACTTCGACAATTGAACCGAGGGCACAAGGATCGATTCCCGAGAACAGGATTTTGGAAATGTCGGGTTGCACGCAAATTTTAAGTGGACAGCAACTAATCATTTCTTCTTCACAATAAACAATTAACTAGAAAATACAAACAAAAAATGTACTGTACATATAAAAATTATAATTTATAGTAGTAAAATTTCAGTACCAAAAAGGAAAATGTGTCAAATTATGAAACTCAAGGAAAGGTAGATATGCCTGAGATAATAAGTAAATGATCAAAATAAATGCAAGAGATACTAAGTAGGAACATTCATTTAATAATAAATATGCGCACAAAGCACAACAATACACATTGCTATACACCACAGTAAACAATCAACAGCATTGCCAATCATTACTCAAAGTATTTCGTGACATGTAGATAACCTGGGCATACAAAACATTTCTTCCGAGTAAAAGTAAGGCTTCTTAAGACTTATTAAAGTTACCAAAAACAAAGTGAAAGAGAAAAATACGTTCTACAGAAGATTTTTATGTAAGAGATTAAAGAATAAAAGAGTTCTAGAGATAAATAAATGCAAAAGCAAAAAACACAAAGCTTTTATTTATTATTTTTGCAAGATCTCTATAACATACTTATTTCAGCATCTACTACATTTCTATACATTCTACGAAAGCAAATATTTTGTAGTTAATCACAGTTTCTACTGTCCTACTGTCGGTACACATTACTTAAGTTTTGGGACTTGGTTCGACGAGGACAGATGTCACAAAAGTGTAATTGTTCAGGAGAGCCTAAAAACTACTTTTTATGATATAATTATTAGCCTATTGCAATTGGACATCCTATCTTTGAGAATAAGTTAAAAATCGTAATGGTTACAATTTGGACATGCACTTTCAAAGAATTAGATACAGCTTATTCATAGAATACTAAAGCCACAAAATAATCAATTCTGTGAAAAATATGACATATACACTTAGTGAATCATGCTCCAGAATTAGATTATAAAGATATCAGCTTTAGTTTTCAAAGCATACAGGAATATTCTAGATCTTAAAGATCCGGAATTGTATTCAAAGGTGTGTTTTTTTTTCAAGTATTTAAATATTATTCTGGTTTGGATTCTATTAATCTTAAAGGTCAAAAAAACAAATACTTTTATTAAAATTATTTTTAAATTTTTAATTAAATTAATTAAAATTAATATTCTTTTATAAAAAACTTCTTTGGTTTATTCAGGGATGGGCAAGAAAGAGTTCAGTGGGAGCCAAAATGTAGGTTTTGCAAAATGCATGGGAGCCGCAGTTCTGTACTTTTTTATTCTGTACTGCAGTTTTCTACCACGATTTTATTATATAATATAAATATAATATAAAACAAATATTGAATTTTTTAAATAAACATATTTTCACAAAATTGTGGAAATAAAATTGTAAAAATAATAATAAAAAGCAGAAATTAACACTTTCAGCAAGAGCCGCACGTAACTCAAAAAGAGCCGCATGCGGCTCTCGGAACCGCATTTGCCCATGTCCGGTTTATATAAACATTTTCATCAATCATTTTATAAACTTGCATCACTTTTTTCTCTGGACAATCAATAAAATCCTTTTCATTTTTATAAGGAATTTTTATAAGAAAACAATAACATTTTTACAAAAAACTTTCATTTCTTAAAAAGAAAAGTAAGGAATCATAGTGTTAAGTCTATCAAAAACAGATTATATTGAACTCATCTTATACTTAAGACAAGATTTTTGCAAACAAGATAAAAACATTGTTGCAAAATTACTTAAATTAAATCAGCTAACAGCAAACTAAATTTTCTAAAGATTGGAGTCTTAAAGCTTTATTATGAAATAACAGACATAATTTATAACAAAGCATATTAAATTACCAAAAAATTTAATCGTCTATAATAGGAATTTTTTACTGATGAAATGCATTGCAATTACTATAAACAACTTAATTTTGTGGCCATAACAGCTGATAATTTACAAATATAATTAAATTTTTTTAAAAAGAGTTAAATTTTCACTCTTTCTTAAATTATTTCATATTAAAATAAGCATTTAACAAATTATTTATATGAGTTAAACTTTACAACTCAAACATTTTAAAGTCATTAGAAAAATCTACAAGCCTAATCATGAGAATATTTTATTACCCAGTGCATCTACAGTGGGTGATCGATTAACAAACATTTAATGAACAAATCGGATAACAAACACTTTCGCGAAAGATTTTTATGTTCGGATTACGAACACCTCACAGAACAAACACAAGAAGCAACGTAAAATAATGAATACCGATTGGTCTTCCCTTGTCTTCGGGCAACAATTCGAAACTTTTCGGAGCACGGGAGGTGTCGACATCAACGCTCAACCCAATATATACTAATCAGATAGTATTCCTCCGAACTTTAAACTCTCCCTTGTAATTCCAGCCTTTTATTTTTCTGACAGAAACAATTCTTTTATAGTATTTGCAAGACTGTCAGGCGAGCACTCGGCATTGGTTTTTATTTTCGAAAAGTGAGAGTATAATAGCAAAGGTAGAGAGTGGACAGAAGATGTCTGATGTTGCTGGGCAGTATGGCTTGAACAAGTCTACAGTAGGCTGCAGTTCAATCTTATCTAAGAAAGATACAGTACAATGAAGAAGATTCAAGCAGCTTAAGGAGTAACAAAAATCACATCTGAGAAATAAAGAACATTGAAGAGCTCATAATGGAACCTAAAACTGATCTGACGATAGACAAATGCCAAGAACTCTTGAATGAAGAACACCAAGAACCTCGGCAAGATATGTTTTCTTCTGAAAAAGATGATTAATGCCAATATCTGCTATTAAAAATCTTTTGAAAAAGTGGGAGGATGTCAGAACAACGGTTTTAGATTGACATCCAAACCAGGTTGAGGTTAATAGACTTAGGGATGTCTACAATTACAATGCTATTAAATACTTCTGAAAAATCCTAAAGAAGAGAGAAAAGCAATGGACATTAGACAGATTCTTTAACCTCCACAAATGAAAAAAACATGACTAATAAAAATGCGAGACTGTGTATATGTATTTTTATTATTACATATAAATAAACGTAGTAAAAAAGTATATATTTTTTTATTTTTTGGAGTTTTCAGAACGAATTAATCAAATTCTCATAAAAACCTATGGTAAATTGATAATCAGTTAACGAACAATTCAGATAGCAAACAAAGTCTTGGAACGGATTATGTTTCTTAACCCAGTGTTCCACAACTGGTTTGCTGTCACAAGGTGAAAGGTGTGACGTGAACTTTTACATATTCTAGCTTTATTTATGTATTTTTATCACATTTGTTGTGTTTCTTATGCTTGTATTCCATTCTCTGCCACAGCACTGATGAAATAAGATGATGTTTGTTTATTCTTTATTACAAACCATGCATTTTTGAGGATTCTAAAAAATTAAATGTAAAATAAATTTGCTCACAGGTGTTGATGTCTGTTTAATAATAATAATAATAATAATAATAATAATAGGTTAGTGGCACTACATAATTCTATTAATAGTATCATATCATACGTTTTTGAGGGAAGTAACATTTTGGTGTGTCATGTTAAGTCATAGGTGTGCCGCAAGTAGGAAAAGGTTGTGGAACACTGCATTAACCGATCATCCACTGTATTACTAAATGAATTAAATATTATTAAAATTATAGCTTATTTACAGTAAAATTTTTAAAACTCAATAAACTGTTTGAAACATTAAAAAATTCTAACAGATTAATTACTTAGAATCAAATTATTCTCCTATAACTTCTATCTACTTAGAAGTAACGTTAATTAGATTTGTTATTTTCGCAGTTTCAAAAAGAGAATTCCTTTCTTTCTGATTTAATATTTCATTATGCTGGGATGTAAAAGCCCATACACTACAGCCATTTTTTATACTTTTATTATTAAATTATTTATAAAAATTAATTTTATTTTTAGTCTTTCTACCCTGTGAGCAGTAAAAGGTGCTTTTTCAAGTGCATTGTTGGTTTGGCTAGGCCTACAATGAGATGCCTGAGTGGTAAGGAATAAGGTCACTCATGAAAATTTCTTAGTCGCTTCTCTGGATTCAATTATGGGCTGAGAATAGAAGCCTATGCTGGACCAGAGCATAGGCTGACACCTTAACTGCCTCAGCCAGCTGTCTAGCTGATATTTTTTCAATTATAAATAATTTGTATTGTACATTTCTTTATAAAAACTTGCTCTGTAAAGGTAAAACTAATTTTTTCTTAATGTTAAAATCTTCTATACTCTATAATTTTTGTTTTATATATTTTTTGCTCTTTTCTACATAAAACGTTTCCCTGATTAAATAACAAAATTGTAAACTGTATATCTGACTCCTCCTATTAAGGCTGTTTCACATTATCATTTTTTACAAAGTCAAAATTTGTAAAATTGCTTTTAAAAACAATTTTCTTCTTATTATATAAGATTCGCCGACTTTAAAGGGGGATACAATTAATCCCGCGTCACTGACACCAGTGTAAGATTTGGACTAGTGTAGACTGTGCTTAAATATCTCGCGTCAGGATGAGCTTAAGGGAACCCGTGTATGTGGGCGGTTGCGAAGGAGACAAATGATGACAAAAGTAATGTTCAAAATAACCACTCAGTCAGTGTAACGTAACACAAAGTTTATATTTACAATAGAAATGTACAAAATAATACAAATTAGAGTTACAATTAATTATGCACAAACACTAATCCACACGACAACCGACTCTATCCGTACAAGTTCGTCGGAAAAACTCCTTACGACCTTCATAAACAGATTTTTAATTAACAACACCTCCGAGTCAGGAGCAAGTTCGTACCAAAACCACTGGAGTTCACTTTCTCCAGATTTCCGTAACGTCCGACGAGAGAGATAGAACTTCGATAACAACGGTCCCAACCCGATCCGATCCTATCCTATCCGATCTTCCCAATACGATCCTGGTTCCCACCAAGACTACTGCTTATATAGCGGTCGGCGTTTAAATCCTCCGCCAATCAAATTCGAATGTTTCCACAACGTCTGGCCAACGGTCACTTTCCGCCAGCCAATCGTCCGTCTATCGTCGATTTGAAACTCAACGGTTCTTCTAACGGATCTTTCTAACAGTCCATTCTAACGGTTCTTCCATTATGAAAGTTTGTTATATTAAAACAGGGCGGGAATCGCTTGCCTAGGCAATTCCATACCCTACAACAAGTGTTTACATGCGGAAAACTGTTTATTTGGATGAATACATGCTTACATCGGTTAGGTTATTCCAAATCTTGGTGATCTTCAGAACGTGAGAGTTCAGCAGGTAGATCTATCCAGTCCCTGGCGGTGACACACCTAAAGTTCCAAGTGATGACACTACACACACTGTCTTAATCCACAAGAGGCATGTCCGTCATTCTGAAAAGAACTCCTCTTTTGACCTTGAAGTCCCAGTTTTTATATGTTTTTCTTGTGTACTATCCACCTTGCGGATTGGTCCCTCGTTTCTTTCCTCACTTCCCGATTGGTCTCCCCTTTGTTTTCAAGCGCAAAATGAGACCATGTCGGGTCGCGGGAAAGGTCCGATTCAAGGTGTCTATTTGACACCCTTTGTCGACTATGCTCCAAGATTGTTGATAGAACCACAAAACCTGCACTCATAATTTAATCCGTTGTTTGCAATTGATGTCATTTTGGAATTCTAACGATCACGCGATATTTTTCTATCTCTCCAATTTTTCCCTTTTTCTGAAATTGTTTTCCTAAGTTCAATTTTTTTCTTTGAATACTTGTGTCAAACTTATACCTCTTTATGAGTGCGTGTGTCAGAGTTCTACCTTTGGACTGAACATTAACAGCTCGTTTAACACGCGTTGACATCATCCCGAGACTCGTTGTTTACATTTTTCGTTACATTGTTTTGATCAAGGGTTTTTTTTCCTCTCTCTTATATAATTTATCGTTATTTTTTTCACAACAGGATTCTGCATTTTTTTGCAATTTCGGACCTCGTCTGGGTCCTCAATTATTATTCTTAAATTTACTTTCTGCGGCAGTTAGCCAACTAGCAGTCTAATTCCTTAATAATAATAGTGTCCTTGTAATTACATTTCATTAGTAAAATCATAAATTGCACATTGATTAGGTTAAAATTTGGAAAGATCAACTCAGCTGTTTGGAAATGCCAAGCTGAACTGTGAAATTGGACCAGAGCTGAAAGCTAAGCTGATGTAGGATGTGTTGCGGCAAAGTCCATTTTTGAAATTAAATTGAATCTATAATAACAACAGATACATAGACAGTTTGTTGGATATGTTTTCATTTATCTGTTGTTAAGCAAGAGCATTCAGATAAAAACTACTCAAACATTAAGCAATTAAACTATAAACAATTTTTAGATTAAGAAAATTATGAAATATTTTAAAGTGATACAAATAACAACAGTCACTTCTAGCAAAACATTTACAGTACAGTCCCAATAATTTAAAGTGGCAGGCCCAAGATGACCTCAAATTATACAAAACTCATAATATGGACACCTGTGCAGAAGTGAGCCATAAGCTGATCTCAACTGGAGTCCAACAGAGCTGAGCCGACCATCAAAATCTGAGCTGTAGCTCAGCTCATTTCATAGAACTCTCGTTGAGGCTTCGAATATATTTGAGATGTATAAATTTTAACCTTACTCCGTATGAAAGCATCACTTAAAATAATTTATTAAAAATATTTAATAATTAAACTTACTTCATGAATTCCAACTTCGGTAGCCATAAATGTACCTGTTCCTCCTGATTTATTCAAGTTTAAATGGCACTCTGTTTTACCAGAGGGACTGTGAATTTCTGCTCTTATTCTTTTTATATCAATATTTTTCTCTAAGTAATTAATTTTGAAGTGTGCCTAAAATATAAATTTTCATAAATAATAACTAAAATTAGAATCTTTTAATGAATATTAATTTAAAATGTATAAAAAAAAACAAATATTACATATATTATTACGGAAAATACTAGATTTATTCTAAAAAACAGTGCACTGTCAATAGCTTTTTCACATTAAAGATGCATTGTTTATTAGAGAGCAACTATTACTTCTATTCTTTGGAATTTTGCGTAACTGATAATGAGATAAATCCGATAACTTTCTTCACTTTATTATTATTCAAAGAACAATGCAACACTGAACACACTTTATTTCAACATATGATAAGAGTGACAATGCTAAATGGAATGTGCAATTTTTCAGTTTATAATATGCCTTATCTTTCTCCAATAGACAGCACACTTACTATTACAGGAGGATGTTTATTAGAAAAAATACATGAAAAAATATGACTTTTTATTACGACTGTGTATCTGTTCTGATAGTCAAAAGAAAAGTAATATCTTTGGTCTAATTATAAATAAAAATGATGAAATGGAAGAATGATTAGATTATTACAGTGAATAGATTAAGTGGATAAAAGAAGAATTTATAATATTAAAGCAATAATCAATTATGAAAGAATTAAGCATAAATTTACAGGAAATGCAAGACATTTAAAGGATGATACAAAAATCACACAGAAGATATATACAGCCGAGATCATTTCAAAGTTGACATAGCCTGTTTTCTGAACTTTTGAGTTTATCATCATCTTATCAATATGCAAAAATTAAATTAACCTTAATTTTACTTTTAAGACTTAATTTTTTATTAAATCCATCAAAAAATTTTGAAGAAAATATTATGTACATTTTACAAATTGTAAATTTGTGTTGTATGGCAAAACCATTTCAAAGTTGACATGAAATAAAACACCTTTGGCCTGAATTACATGAAAAGTTGACTTTGCATACTGTTAATTAATTTACGAAAGATATCCTGCCCAATTTCTGGCCAAATCTTAAATAATTCTTCTTTGTACAACAATAAAGACTTTCTATGGCTACGAGGAATACAGCAGTCTAATTTGTCCCACAGATGTTCTATTAAATTTAAGTCTGGTGACTGTGGTGGTCATTCAAGAACTTTGATATCATTTTCATTGAAATATTTTTTCAGAAGCAATGCTGTACGTTTGGGATCATTGTGTTGTTTTAAGACAAATTTATTTTCAGTTCTCATTTTCCTTGCTGATGCCATTAAATTGTCTTTAAGTATCTGTTTGTAATCTACTGCTTTTGTGCAATCGTGAATTTGAACGATATTGCCCACTTTGAACCCCGAAAAACACCACCAAACCATTATGTAAGGCGAGTGTTTTATTGTTCCTACAGTTTTATTTTTATCGAATACTTGATTTTTCTTTCTCCAAACAAATTTCTGTCTTTTAGCATCCTGCAACTCTTGTTTTAACTCATCACTCCTAATAACATGCTTCCAAAACTCTAGGGGCACAAATTTTTTGGCAAAAACTAGACTTTTCTTCTGATTCACTGCTGAAATCATTGGTTTTCTACGAGCCACTCTTCCATGCAGACTTTTTTTATTTATTCTTCTCTTAATAGTTGAAACACAAGCGTAAGCTCTTCTTTTATTTCTTTAGCTGTTATAAAAAAGTTTTTGGTGGTCACATGGAAAATTGTGGCATTTTCTCTTGATGTTGTGGCCTTAGGGCAGTGCCTCCATGGTAAATTTCTCGCTGTATTGTTATTTAAATATTTGACCACTATTTTTCCGACTCCTTGCGATATTTGATGCTTTTTTACAATAATAGAAGGAGAATCGCCATTTTTTCCACTCATGTACAATCTGCACTCTTTCTTCAAGACTCGATTCTCTCTTCATTAACATACTTTCTTATTGATACTAAAAAACTATTTAATTGGCAACTCCGGAATTAAATTTTGTGTTATAACCAATTTGAAATTAATTTCTTACTGTATTTACAATGTTTTCTTTATTGTCAACTTTCAATTGATACAACAATATTTTACTTGTTGCTCTTCAATTGTTTATTGGTGAAACAAACTAATTAGTTTTCTATTGTTTTACACCAATTAACAAGGCTATAGCAATATGCAGAGTAGTTAACAGATCAGAAATGCATTTTTTTTCCTTAAAATGTTAAAAAAAAACAATTTTTTCAGTTGTCAACTTTGAAATGATCTTGACTGTACATAAGATATATGAACATAGAGATTTTTTAAAAACTTTTTGCCCTGTGGGCACTAAGAGGGCCTAATTTTAGCAAACTTATTATAGGCTCGGCAGGCCCACAATGGGGCAGCCGGGTGCTGAGGGATGGAGCTCAACATATCCAGATGGACCAGTGGGCTAACATCTTAGCAACTCGGCCATCTGGCCACCTTCATGGAGATGTCTAAAGTAACGACAAACAGTGCCTTAGACGAAACAATAACAATTAAGAGGAATGTACATTTGAATTAGCCTACTTAGAAAATCTTCAATGAAGATTTTATTGCTAAGCAATAATAAAGAAAAGCATTAAGTAATTTTCAATAAATATAAAATATAAGTAACTTACTTGCTTATTAATATAAACATTATTTAAATCAGTTCCTGTCACAGTAACTTTATCTTTCGGATGTTTACGAGGTTTTATCCACTGGAATCGTGCTACATATGCCATAACTCCCAAATATTCAATGTCTGGATCGGCTAATTGTTTTGCTTTTAAAAGTGGCTCCACTCCCAAATAAATGCCACCATTAATTCCTTTAAATAAATAAAAAAAATGCTACTGAAATTATATGTAAACATTGAATTCAAATTAATTTATAAGCAATAATTTAAGAAAAACATTAAAAACTTTGTAATTAAAAGTCAAAATCATCATGAGCAATTTAGTAATCTAAAAAAATGTAAAATTATATCATTAGCTAATCATTAATTGTTATAAAATTATAAGAAACTAAGAATATTTATCCAGCTCAATTGAAATACCATTCTAAACCATGTATATGCAATCAGAATTGTACATATCCAAAAGTAAACAAGAAAATATCCAAAAGAATCATGCATCTAAGAGCGATTCTTCTCAAGGTATTTGTTTCCAAAGTTTAGTTATTAAAGCACATCTCTTATGGATTATGTATACCCAAAAGAGGTGTACTGAGTTTCCTGTGGACCATAACAGGTATGAAATGAAGTTCTTAAGGATTAAAAATAATTTACAGTGGCTCAGAATGAAAAATGACTTGAAACATACCATATATTAGATTATAGATTATGAGTACCGTGGATTATTTGAGCAGAGGTTCTCCACCATAATCTTTACACAAATGTCTTTCTTGCATCTCTTATTGTATTCTATAATGCATGAATATTATCTGTGTGTGTTGATCGTGTTTTCACTACATTGCACATTCCAACAATTACAATTTTGATCACAGATACCAAGAAACAGATAGTAAAATAAAATGTATATATAAGAAATATCTGCATTAATATTTCATTAACTTTTTATTGCAGGATCAACAACAACAACCAGTCAAATATCAATTTATTTTTACTTCAAAAATCAAACAAAAGCTATTCAAATATGTTATTAATGATTTTAGCCTTATCTCTGACAGTTCAAGTATATTTTTCAATGGTTAATGTAACCCTTGGTGCCAAGATGGCGGCTCGTCTGATTCCAGCAAGGAAACAGTGGAACGCACGTTCTAACCTAACCTAACCTATTCTAATAAATTACCATAATTATTAGCAACCAAATTATTAAAATAGGTTAGGTTAGGTTAGAACGTGTGTCCCACTGTTTCCTTGCTGGAATCAGAGATGAGGCGCCATCTTGGCACCAAGAGTTACATTAACTTTTGGGTTAATATATCTCTTAGTTCTGTTCCATTGCTATCTTAATAATAGTATATTTGTTCAATTATAAACTTTCAAAAACATATTTTTGTTAGCTAAGAAAATTTGTAAACTAGCTATTTTTATAATCTGCATTGTGTGTGTGTGTGTATATATATATATATTATGTGTTATTGAACACTTACTATCCTATACGTTCATCAGTATCAATAATTCGAGAGGCTTAAACAAAATATCAAATACCATACCTATAATGTTTCTTTACACGGATAAGGTTTATAAGGTTATTTTCTCTACAGATTCTACAGATTACATTTAACAATTTCTGCTTAATTTGTCAACATTATTAGCAAGATTCTGGTATTTCATTTGAGAAATTAAAAATTAGGGACATTTATTTAGGTTTCAGATATCGGAGTACTTTAGACCACTAGAAAATTGGCAGCATACATGCTATTAAATGAATGTTTGAAATCACTGTACAAAACAGATGAACAAACAAAAGCATTATTTGTTTGTAATCATTAGTTTAGCATAGTGTTTCTCAACCATTCTGCAATAATGGGACAGGTAGTCCACAGGCAGACTTAAATTAATAAAGATTAAAATTTTGTTCAATGATGATTCATTTTTAATAATTAATTAAATGAAGTAAATTGTTTCCATATGTATTCAAAATATGCTTTTAGATTTATTATGTTATAAATGACACAGTATGTCCCAAATGTTTGTAATACCCATACAGATTTTAAAAAATTATGCCTACATAACTTAGTGGTTCGTAGAATTTTTTCAGATATTTCACTCCTTCTTGGACTTAAAAACATTGAGAGACACTGGTTTAGCATAATGTAATGGTGGAAAAAGTTACTAAAGCTTGTTAATCTGACTTTTTTTCACGAGCAAGAAAACTGCAATAATAAAACGAAAATCTTGGAATAGAAAATTTCTTAGAATTCAAGCAATCTCAATATAATTTCAATCACAGTTTCAGTCACAACCTATACAGAAATTTTGGGATACATCCCACAAAAGTGCCATTTTCTCTTGTTTTGCTCATGAATCTATATTCCTCTGGATTTTTGTTCTTTCAATAAAATATACAATCCCGACATGATTTATATAGATTTAAGAAAGTTCAGTAGAATTATTAATCAAAATATAATCAAAATTATAAGTAATTTATGTACAATATGCGAAAAATTATATACAATTATATATGACAAAATTACCTTTTTCGAGATTCTCTTCCCAATGAGACCTATTACAACTTAAATTAGGAAATCCTGGGACGTAAGCTCCAAAGAAATGAACCAGTGAGCAGAGTGCTATACCACTATTCCAGTCAGTCTAAAAATTAAAAATGTCATTAGTAGCATTAATATCAAACAAAAAAAACGTCACTTTCTTCTTATATATTAACAGATTACAAGAAGATATCAATACAAGAAGTAACCTGCATTTGTTTCTGACATACTTGTTATTTTTCTAAGAAATGTTCAATAGGACTCTTGTCTCTCACCAGCAGAAGTCTTTACAAGTATGTAAATTCATCCCAATTCAAAACAACACATCCTCTGATAATTGGAAAGGAGATAAATCTGATCCTTTGGTATCTCAAATAAAAAAAGGGCAGAGAACAGAAAAAGATGGCCCTCCTGGCAATCCAGATCTCCTTACCTTACGGGCCAGGAGATCCTGATTACCAGGAAATATTGGGAACCTCTTTTTCTGTCTACTTCAAAAAGTGGAATTCAAGACTTGTTTCATGTCACGAAAGTAGAAAAACATTTCGTCTTGTTGAAAGATCTCAATGAACATGCTAGAGCACCATTCTGGTACTTTTTCCAGAGCCAATATGTTTTGGAACTTTTTTAGCTATATGCAAACAAAATGCATAATTGTAAATATATACATAAATCAGTAAGTTACAATATCCTTGATAAAAAATTAAAAGTTTTTCACAAATATATTGCCAAGTCCTGTATATTTAAGTGTATTCAAAATTCAGTGATATGAATTTGATTTTCAAGTATACTACACACTAGAGCAAAGCAATGCAACTGTTAAAATTGCATTGTCTAGAAAGGCTGTTACCAACGTTAACTCATTGCACGTTCATCTTACGATTTTAATTATAACAGAAAAAATAGCCCACAATCTTACTGAACACATAGCAAATTTATTGTTTATTAAATTATACAGTCCACTACTAGAAGTATGCAATCCGGATTTTCAAGTACAGGCTCCAATCTCTTCTTTCTGCTTTTGAACCAAATGCTACAGTTACTACAGCAAATACCAAAAAAGTTATAGTACAAGAATACATCAACAATCCTACTTAGGAATTTATTTAGTAAATTGACATTATTTAGTAATATTGATTCAGTAAACATTTCAATTTTGATTTATGTACATGTACCTTAAGTTTAATATATGAATGACCGATAAAAAAATCACACTGTAAAAACTACTTCATTTTTTAATAAAGTGTGTACTTGTGGGTTAGAAAACATCATTCTAGAACATTTCATTTTAGGCTGTACACCGCTAATCACAACTGATACAGCTAAGGCACCAGAAGGCCGAATTTAGAATATATCTAGGTGCCTTTGTAACAATTAATTGTCCCATTTTTAACAAATAACAAACATTTGCAAAACATTTTTTTAAAATACAGAAACATTGATTAAGCAGTTTTTCTAGATTTAATAACAATTGTATTGTTCATTTTGTAGAGCTCGCAGTGGTGTAGCGAACATAACTGGTGCCCCCTTCCCTCTCCAGAAACACAAATAGTTTGTCTTGGAGACCATTTGGGCACCCCTCTGCGAGTGGTGCCCGGTGCATGATACATCCCCTTGAACCTCCCTCGCTACGCCACTGAGAGCTCATGATGAAACTTAAAAAATACTATGAAATATGTTGCTAAAAATAATTTTTTTTAATATAAATAATAAAATAACAATATTTTCAGTAAAATTATTTACATAATTTTAATTTATATGTATGCAATACATGTAATATACAAAGTATTACATGCATATAATATATTGTGTATATATACAGTATATATACAATAATGAATGAAAAATCAACCAGATACAAAGTAATAAATAATTTATTTAAATATTTTACTGTTCTATTAAGAAAGACTGTTAAACATGGCCGAAAACATTTGTTCAGAATAAATTTAAGTTACCAGAACTTAAAAATGGGTTAATATTACCCTAGGTATACAAAATGGCGGCTCGTCTCTGATCCCAGCAATCAGAAGACAGGGAACAGTGGGAACGCACTTTCTAACCTAACCTAACCTAACCTATTCTAATAATTTACCATAATTATTAGCAACCAAATTATTAGAATAGGTTAGGTTAGGTTAGAACGTGCGTCCCCACTGTTCCCTGTCTTCTGATTGCTGGAATCAGAAACGAGCCGCCATTTTGTATACCTAGAGTAACATTAACCTACATTGAAATATATATTAAATATTTTAGTATTTTTATTTTATAAATATATAGCCACGAAAGTGAATATATCGCAATTCAAAAAATATTTTCACAATCATAGGTTACATTTATAATTTATACAATTCACTGTAATGATTCATTTTGTAATTTACTATTAAGTAAATTACATTTAATTTTAAATATTAAACGTCGATTAAAATAGAAAAAAAATCCCATACTTTAAGGACAAATAATCCTATTGAACATATTTAACCTTCAGTTAACATTTTGTTTTTTCTGTTTGGAAGGAAAATTTCTGCTAAGAAAATGTTAAATCTTAAAATTCTTTGATACTGTGCCTATCTTCTTTTAATCTTCATTCCAGTTTTATATTCTATTAATTATTCTAAAGATCTAAATACACATATAAATAAATATGCATCTTCCACACATGTGTATCTATGCATATATGTATGTGTATGTATGGCTACATTACAGGTAGAAGACACATAAATCAAGATAGGAGTGTTTTTTTTCTCTAGTAATGCATATGATTTTGTTCACAGTAGACGTGCTTTAGGCACTATCCGGGTAAAATGCTAATTATCCACGGTGACTTGTTCTTCCTCAATCACTTGCCCAGCAATAGTAGTGTTGCGTCACATTACAGGTGCAGCGTTTTTATAGACGGCCTTCAAAATGGCGCCCGATGCTAAAACACGTTCTAACTCATCAAATCGTCGTAAAGAAGCTGTTTTATATAATGTTTAACAAAAATGCCAATTCTCTTCCGTCATCCAATGGCAAAATGGATGGAGCATCAAAAAAAAAAAAAAAATGTGCTGCAGTAAGTTTTTAGCTACCTCCTCAGCTGCCTTTGATTCTTAAAATGGAACAGTAAACTGTTTAATGAGTTTGTGGAATCTCTAAAGGCTAGCTAAGTAGCTATTCCTACTTGTATTGTCTACTGGACACTGCAGGAAGCATCGAATAATAAATGAAGCGAAGAAAAAGTATAAAAACATCACTTGGAAGCTAAATTAGATTTATAACTACAAAATGATATTGTAGAAGAAACTAAAATCGTTATGAATGAGCATAACACTTCCTGAAACGAACAGTTCCCACCAAGCAGAAGCAATGCGACACGGGAGGACTTTCTATAGGAAACTCATCCTTATTTAGGTGAAGAAAATCCGGAAAACTCCAACCCACCACCAACTGCCAGTGTTTAGTGGTATTATCTACTCGGACACTAGTGGACACTAATACCATGACGGAAAAGAAAAACAATTGGCGAATTCAAATTGCCAACATATGACATATTACGGAAAAGTGCTGTAAAAGATATTGCATACACAATGGATGTTAGTTTTATTTGAATATAAGTCTTACTTCTACTTACCGGCCTTACAGGCTAACTTCTCGAAAATCGAATCCTTCAACCCATAAATTGTCTTTTTTATACGTTTCTTACAATAATGCACTTAACACCTGTTTAATCTCATGAATTTTACATCGTATCTTAATTAAATAAGGAGAAAACAATTTTACAGCAAGCCTGGAGGATTAACACCGTCATCCGAACCTTTCTAAAAATCTACACACCCGTGTTAACAAGAAACCGTACAAAACATAAGGTTTATAAAAAGTCCAACTTACTTTTATTCAATAAAATTAACTAATAAAGTAAATTTTACGGCAAAAATTCGAATATTTTTGTTTTCAAATCCCGTAATTAGAATGTTTCCAGCTGCGTGAACTGGTCAGAAGTGCAAAACTACATTATGGATTCATAATGGCGCATCATCTACGCTACAATAAACTCTACCAATGAGTCGATGGGGTCAACCATCGGTTACGATATACGCGCAGATCCACTAAAAGGTTCGACACGTTTAGGCTATATCAAAACCCCTTTCCTAGTAAGAGTTAGAAAACTCAGATACGATTTCAGATTCAATAGTGAGGTGGTGGGTTCGCACCTCGCCAACGGGCGTGTCTAACACCTAAATGGGACTAGTTTTCCATAGAAAGTCCTTCCGAAAGACACTCCCTCTTAGCAGATCGCCCACGTGCTGCATTGCCGTATCCCACCAGACCGAATCAAACGGCACGAGAAATCCGTGTTAACTGTGGATTTTTTTCCAACATACGTGCACCATGTGGGCAATAATGAGGGATTTTTTCCATGCCCATCACGGGTTCGGCAGCCGGGTCCACGAAAAATACCTGAAGGTCGATCCCGGATCAGTTTTTTGGTCCAGGGGAGACTTTTTTATGAAACGTAAGCGGCTATCGTTTGCCATTATTGACACGATTACCATAGAAAATATGCCATTCAGTTATGCAGGTCGGTACTCCCGCCGGCATTCGTCTGCCACGGTATTTTAGTCGCAACTGGAGTGTAATGACCTCGCGACACGTCCAATCGTACGGCTCAATTACGAATGACGTAAAATAAATCAAGGAAGAAAACAATTAATGAATTAGCCATACAATACCCCCCCGAAAGGATGAAAGATTTTACAATAAAAATGGGTTTATGGCCAATTTCTGGCCAAGATAATGGAGGTGGATAGACGAATTTTGATTCAATCAATCAAACTATCCGAGAATAATCGATTCAGAGTTGGAAACTAAGGATTTTTGAAAGTTATAACCCCGATACAAGAAATTAATTGTATAACAAAGAAACGCAGCAGCAGCAACGCCCTATTTTAAAAATAAAACATATAAATTGTACAACAGCGTTAAAGAATTAAATGTAAAGTTGCAAGCATGCTCATCCAAGCATTCGTTAATATACAAGTACAAAACTTGACCAAAGTACAGTACATGCCAAATTCGCTCCCCTTCTTTTATTGTTTACGAGGAGATGGACGGTTCGTCTGTGTGTGAGAGTAGAGACTGCTATACCCATTATGTACTTCCATTCACTATCCAAACGCCATTTTGTCACGTTAGCGGGCAGACAAAGCACGAACGATAAAGAAAAGAGGAAAACTTGATCATTTTAACCACGTAATTAGGGTCAAGCGCGAGTCAGACTAGAAGTTCGAGAAACAGGACAAAGATACAGTTTGGTCTGCATTCAATTGTTTAAAAGTAGTGTATTAATTGCGATTTTATGCGGGCCGCGCGCTCCAGTGAACAAATTTCTTTTATTTATTTTTATAATACATTCATCCAAATACTTTTTTTATAAAATTACTTTCGATTTAAGACGAATGTCGCCAGTTCGTAGGACGAGAAATTTCCTTTCTTGTCCTCGAAATTTTGCGTTTCGCGCCCTTACAAGCGACGATCGAGGTTAAGTGTGTCATTTATTTTTAAAAATAAATCATGCCCGTTAAATTAAAGGATATTTTTCCGTTATTCCAAAGAAATTATTAAACGAATTTGCGAAATTACAAAGAAATTTCGTCGAATCATCTTAAGTAATAAAATACACTCGACGCCATTTTGAAAATCCTAAATAAGCACGTTCCTCCGGTGGTAAAATCTCTTAAAATACAACTTTCGATTACCACTTTGTTCCTTAATCTGCTAGAAAATTCTCCATTTAATCAAATTATATACAAAAAGCAGCAAGAGACACGCGATTTCTCGCTTCTTAAACGACAGTTTCGGAAATTCCTGACAAATATTCACGCGTAAATACTATAAACATCACACTGGAGCGTACACGTAACGGGGCGTAGAATGGCCTTTACGTCTTTACGACACGGACAGGTGCGTATCATTTTAATATTTTGCGGGTAAGTAGGCGTGAACGTCTGTAAACCTGTCTGTTGCAACTTTATAAATACTCCGACCGGCAACTCCCCGTGTTTATGCGATTACGCTTTACATAACGTCGACCAATCGTTAAGCGTGTATGTGTGTTTGATAGCCAATTAAATCGATTAATAAAATATCCACTTTAATACCAGTTACGTTCCAAAATTTGGGGGATTTTTTTTTAAAATTAAAGCTCGAGATTAATTCGATATTGAAAGGGGGAATCGAAAAATACGAGGCCCTTTTTTTTTCTGTTTAAAAATGAGCAATTAAAACGAGATCTACTCGCCGGATCCGGTCGACCGTGACGACTTCCGCCGTTTTAAAAGGTAAGGGAATTCGCCTGGATATCGCCAAGCACAGAGGAGGGCGTGAAAGCACCCCGAAAACACCCCCACGAATAGTTCGAAATTTATTCGAAACACGACGTTAACTGTTTCAAATTACGTCATTAAAATCCCGCCGATATTGTTTTGCCGATTGTAACGTAATACACAAGAAACGGTCAATCTGGTGTATATAAAAAGTCATCCTTTGTCTCTCTAACACAACGAAAACACGAGACTTAACCTACTGATGTTTACAACAACGTATAACACAACACGCAAAGTTGTATAAACAATTAACGATTGTTTTTAGTGTTGTTTTTTTCTGTTTTGGTCACGTGCGTAACTCTTTAACGCATGGATAAACGCGTACGTTACGTACTGTACAGTACGTGACGTATTACTTCTTATCGACGGATAAGCGGAATACGTCGTCACTCCGTTTAACCGTGACAAGTAACTGTATTCGCGTCGGAATTCGAGGATAACCGGTTTGGACAGACCTAACTTCCAAGTTAAAAAACCGTGACGTCGAATTATAAATTTGACGATGTTTTCACACAACTCGGCGGTTTGAGGATGTCCGAAATTAATACATAAACTACAATTAATAGGGAATATTTATTACGGCGTAACAGTCGGGAGTAACGAATGTTTTTTTAAATGGAGCGTATATCCGAAATATAAAGCGTTACCGTATCAGAATTCGTGAGTTTATGGTTTCCATTTAACAAAAACGTTCGTCGGAATTCAAAGGAATTCTCTAAAGAAATTACTTTATAAAAAATATTTTCTGTTCTTTATAAGCAGATTGGAATAATGGAATAAAACAGCGCAAACACGTAGGCGAAGTGCCAAGGGGGAGTATCTCTGGAGAGGACTTTCTACGGAAAACTGGTCCCTTTTTGGGTTTTAGACACGTAAAGAAAATTCCGCCAGACCCGCGGATGCGAACCAGCGATCAGTAGTTTTATGGCGGGCTCAAGTTACTCTGCGAAAAACAATACGGATTCGTCGAACTTTGGAACTGAGAAATGAGTAATGTATTATTGTTATAATGTTACACAACTAGATTTGTCAGTTTCTTCAGTTCTAGGAATTTTTCGGGAAGTGGTCTGTCGTGCACCTGCTCCAAGATCACCTTGATGCGGTTTGCGTGTTTTCTAGACTTTATGACCTACGTAGTGGCAGCTTTGCTAAGGATAGGGATACCAGTCAGAGGATAGGGGCCAGGACTAAAGTGGGATCACCGGTCCTCCATGTTGGAGATTGTGCGTGGGGCTAACACTCCACCATATAAAGAACTTTCTCCTGAAAAGAAGGCAAAATAGAAACGTCTATGCACACGTGGAGCCCTATCGTAAACGTGGCTAAACTCAGGATGGGCCTAAAAACAGGCCCTTTAGAACCCCAATTCGATTCTTCTAATTACAGAACTATGATTTTCGAACGCAAGGCCGCGCACACGGAAGTTTTGGGGTTTAACCTCTCCCATTTGGGAAGAAAAAAATTAAATAGGGTATTATAAAATTTGCATTGTAAAATTTATTATGAATAGAGCCTAATCAATGGAGGATTTAGACGGTGCGTAGGGCGCAGATACATCCCTTTCTGGGATTGGTAATTTAATATTAAAATAATAATTTTTCGATAATATATACAGCCCATAAAAGCGAATTAAAGCGTAATAAAACACTTTGCATTTATTTATTTCTCATTTTCAATTAAATTTTCTCTTTGTTTTCACAATGACAGTTCTGGATCGGATGGCACATGTCAGCCCTGCATTAGTTGGAACTGAAAATTCACGTTCGATTTATGCATGTGTTTTTTAATTTTTAACTTTAATGTATTAATTTCCCGAGCAATCCTCATGTAGTAATTTATAAATTATCCCTGCGCTCCCCTCTAAACAATTTTTTTGGATCCTCCATTGGGTCTAATGTGTGTTTTTAAAGTCCCTCCACCCCCAATTGCTACCTTGTAGGAGCACTGATCCCACATTGAATCATAGTTTGAAGCTTCTTACATAATGCACGATGCCCTTTTTTATAGCTCGTGCTCCGTTTTTCATAGTCTGCGGGCGCTGCTATTATTGGCAAATACTTAAAATACATAGAAGTGTTCGTCTTTACTGACTTCAATATATTTACTTTCATCATCGAAAAGTAAATACAATATTTTGCCCGTCATTATTATTATTACTACACAAAAAATATTCCGTTGTTTAAGTCTCCAAATACTGAAAACTACGGAATTAAATTGTAATTCTACAAGACGCATCTCCCTTTAGTAACCCAGCACTCACCGTGAAGTTTTGAATGTTCAAATCGGATAAAGTTCTGGAAATCCACCTCAAAGTGGCGTGGTAACCGGGACTTTCTTCTCTCATAAAGTAGGACAAATACGTCATTCCCGATAATTCGTCCAGATTTTGACTACTCAAGTCTTCGGGAGTCAGTATCATGGGAATGTTAAATTCTTCTTTAGCCACCATCATGGCGTTGTTACAGTTTTTTATTCTGAAAAATATATTAATTAGTCCTTTATTTTCTCTTCGAATATGCTAATTATCTACACGAATTTCCTCAAATTCCGATTTTTTACGGGATTTCAAAACATCAGGAAGGAATGTTTCGAATTCCCGTAATTCTACTTAGCCTACTCCATATTGCCCCGCACCACTCCTCCTTGTGTTACCACGTATTACTCTTAATTACCTCTGTTACTTTATATATTCGTTAAAAAATATACTAAAGTCGAAATTCTCTACAAGTAGAATATTACAGGAATAAAATTAGAACTACACATCGCCTTATACTTGATCCTGACCCACTAGCGACTTTCCCTCTTTCCTAATTTGCAATTGTTCGAGTCAATCACAAATGTGAAATTTATTATACAGTGGTGCCTCATATAACGTACTTAATCCGTTCCAGGTGCACGTCCGTTAACTGAAACGTCCGTTATACAAAACGCATTTTCCCGTAGAAATACATGTTAAAACATCTAATTCGTTCCGCAGCATAAGATAACCGTACTGTATCAAAAAAATGAACAAGGGGTGCGTTCTTTTATTCCTCCTCGTAACTCTGCGCGAGCGACATCCGTTTAAAAATTCCTGCGGAACGCGTTCCTAAATTCCGGTGGGAGTGCACGCCGTCGAACGGCAAAAACGGCCGCTCGTAGCAGTAGTTTACGGTGGAAAGCAACATGGCGTCCTCCATGGCTCAGATAGTTCCGTTTCCAGGCCCATTATGTGGTTTTATGAATGAGAATTTAGAAATTGTGAAAGCGCGAGTTAGCGCACGCGGTGATGTAAGTGTCTTTACGAATTTTTTTTCGAGGCTATTTTGAATGCTCTTTCAACAAATAATCCATTTTATGGTTAAATTTTACAATTGAGACTCTTCTTTTGCCTTTTAAAGCTCATATTTTAGAATTATAGATTCCTCCATCACGATACTATCGATAGTGCGGGCGCCGCCATCTTTCTTTCTTTCACCGTCGTTCCTAAATGCCTACAAACAGCAGCACACTCCCGTAGTAGCGGAGACGCAGAGCGACCGCTATTAAAGAACGCACCCATGGAGCAGTTACCAATTATGCCGGAAAGTCCGTTGTTCGCAGCCAGTCCGTTATTCGAGGCGTACGTTATACGAGGCACTACTGTATATCATTCGTTAAAAAGGGACATTTCATACGTTTCTAGGTATATTCCATCACGGTGGGGGAATGAAATCAAAGGAGGGAAGACTAAAAAAACGGGGAAGTTAGGAGCAGTGAGGTGAAGAACACTGTAAAACGGGAACGAAACGCCCGGTTAAAAAAGGCCCCTTAATGCCTAAAGGTTGAAATGAGTACAAAAAGCAAAGAGGAAAAAATGGACGACCTCGGGAATTTATTAGATAAGAGGAGAGATGGGAGGAACAATAAAAAAACGTACGAAAAACACAAAACCCCCTCATAACTGAATCGCGTCCCTCCCGACTTTGTAATTTCTAGAAGTATAGAAGATTTCTTACCCCTCTCGACGGTCGAGAGACTTCCAACGTGGAAACAGACCGGGTTTACAATACTCCAACAGGGCGCTAAACAATGGATCAAACAATTAATTCGAGTGTGTTAAACAAAAAGGAAGAAAGGGAGGTAAAAAGGATACCTGAGAGCGATTCCGTCGTTCCAGTCGGAAGTGAAATTGGTGACATTGAGATCGGGGAGGACGGCCCGAAGCCACGACAGCATGAGTTTCTTGGGGGGAAAGCTGGTCCTCCCCATCTGATACCTTAGTATCAAAGACCAGATCAGTCCCAGGATCAGTTTCAGGTTTCCTTCCACGATGTCCGTGTTTCCTGTCGTACAAAACGTAAGCATTAAATCGAAAAACATTCGTCATTTCCGATAAAGCGTTCACGCGTTGAAAAAATCCACCTCCCGTCGAACAGGGTAGGCCTCATCTGTTTCTCTGTTGGTAACAGATGAGGCCTATCATTTCTTATATTAAAATTATGTCATTATATACGTGGATAAAGCCGCCGTTCTTCTAGTTTGGCGCCACAACAACGTGGACTTCACGTGTCTAACACCTAAACAGGGACCGGTTCCCCCTCCCCCGTAGAAAGTCCACCTGGGAGGAACCTTCCCCCTCGGAGGATCTCCCGGGTGTTGCTTTATTCAATCTCTCTTATCCTATCATTATAAGCGGTACGTAACCCGAGCGCTGGGTTTTAATGGCTAGGTTATGTATAACTGTATTTATCGCCGACAAAACCCCGATTTCACGAAAATAAATTTTCAGTCGAAAGGTATAATTTACTCCGTAGTTTCTACTCGATCCTCTCCAAACTGACCTTAATCCATTGTTAAGAGGTGAGAATAGAGGAAGAAACAATTTCCCACCTAACCCCGAAATACCGTTGTTACTGTAGTATTTGTCTTGTTTTCATTCCCGTTACGGCGCCGTTGAGCTCTTTATAACATCTTAACCCGACAGAAAGTAGGGGTGGGTGTTTAACCGAAGGGGGCGGGCTGCCCCCAAAAGAGAAGAGTCTCGGAAAGACTCGAAATAAGGAAAAGAAGAGAAGAGGGCGGGGGCGTCCGCATTCCCGCGTCCGGGAAAACCGGTCGTCGGAGGTCGTCCGGGGTCGGAACGCTCTTCCTCCTTCCGGCGCCCCCGGGCCCCCCGTCCTCCGCGACCCAGAAATGAAGTTTCTCATTCGAAGACGGACAGACAAAACAAACAGAGGTTGCCAGGAATCGAAAAAAGTTTAGAATCTCGAACGCAAATTTTAATTAGTCTCGTTAAATTAGCGACAGGGGCGCCCGCATCGATACGAGGGGAACGATCGTACACGAACCCCCTATTCCACGAACGATGGAAACTATAGGGGGCGGTAACGTATCCGGTCGTCGCGCTTGCCAGAATAGAAATTGTGCGTAAATTTTCTCGTAGAAGGGCTGGCGCTTTTGTTTAAAGATAAGAAAATGCCTTTTCTACCGGAGTATAAGACGAGCGAAGAGAAACCGCCATGGCGTGACGAAAGGGCGGGCGACATCGACGCCACCGACGCCGTCCCACGCGCTGGTATATTACGATTCATTCACGCTTTAGGAAGAACGCCCAAAACCCTTTAACCGAATTTACGGTTTCTCCCGGAACCGGAAGTTCCTTCCTGCGTTTTTTACGGGTGGTTTCGGAACGCTTCTCCGTCGATTCCGAATTCGAGTTCCGCCTCCGATGCGGACGGCCGCGCCCTCTTCTCCTTTTAAACGCTCGGGCAGAAAAATCGTTTCCGGCGGAGGTCGAGGGTATCTCCGTTTCCTGTGTTTCGGCCATCCCCTGTCGTCGATCCTCGTAGGTGGTCACCCGGACCGGCGCCTTCGGAGGGGGGCGGCCACGCGCGTTCGAAAGTGGCGCGTGGCGGAGACCCAAAAGTTCCGTGTAGAAGGCGTTTCTCGATTCGCTTCTTAACTTCGGCCTAGACGCGCCTTCGAAAATTCTGGACCCGATTCCGAGATTCCTCGGAAATTATCTCTTTTGGCGGGTCGTCTTCGGTTGAATTGGGAGTCGGTTTTCCAGCGGACGAAAACCGGAAGTTTCACCAGAACGCGCCGGAAGACGACTTTAACGCCAGGGACTCTTTGCCCGGCGGAAGAAGCGGAGGCGGCCCGCCGATGTTGCCTTTCCTTCCGACGCGCGGTCGCCTGCCGGACGCGGCGGCGGCGGCCGTTCGGAGCGTAGAAGAGGACTCACCTATGTTGACCAGCTTGATGTTGTCGGCGGCCATGGCGTCCAGGGCCGTCTGCACGTTCTCTAGGTACTGATGCCTGTTGACGGGCGCCCTGATCTTCTTCAGCTCGGTCTTGCGCAGGACTTCCATCAGGGCAATGAGCTTGAGCCCGTCGGAGAAGTCGCGGGCCAGGTCGACGACGCCAGTGCCCGCGCTCCTCAGCTGTTCGTTGACCCAATTGACGAATGTCTTCTGTTGGATTTCCACCCAGACGTATTCGTCGCCCTTTATGTGCATGGCCCTAGCCGCGTGTCCCTCGGCCGACCTGGCCTTTAGCCCGACGTGGCTCACTTTGGCTTCTTCGGCCTCCATCTCCGACCGACGCTTTCGGCCCCGACCGGTTTAGAACGCACCGTCCACGTATCGGCGCCGCGCCGCGCCGCTAGACGATCGGCGCACCGATACTCCCAACACAATAGGGCCTCGAGCCCTTCGAACACTTCTTCAACTAAAGACGAAAACGAAAAGAACACTCGCCGCTTCGATCACCAGCTCCGTCCGACTTCCTCGCTTCTGCGCTCCGTGCGGGCTCGGCCCCGAACTCGGTATAACGCTGCGACCGGTAGTTCCGGTTGCCCGCCGACGCTATACCAGAGGTCGCCCGCGGCTTCCCGCGTGGAATTCGTGGCGCGCTTCCTTCCCGTTCGAAAGGCGCGCGCCGACCTCCGCGTCGCTGACGAAATTAGTCGCTCGGCTTTAAGGCCCGAAGGAACGTCGTCTTCCGCGTCGCGTGGACTGGCGAAAGAACGCCGAAAGGAATCCGCGCAGGCCGGGAATATTCGGAGACGCAGCTTTTACAAAACGCTCCAGCCGGTTAAGGTGAGTCGAAGTTTTCGAATTCGACCGTCCTGCCATCTGGTGGCGATCGCCGAAACAATGCGGCATTTTTTACATTAAATGTCAATTGCCCTCGTAGATGGCGTTTAGTTTACGGTTTTTGCACAGCAGATTGAGAACTGTAATGTACTGTATGTGTCCAGCTGTGGTATATGAGGAGTGCATGCAACTCAATGAGATTTTTGTTGCAATTAAATTTTTATCTTTACAAATAAGTCTGTACGCCGTTTCGGCACTTTTTTTTTTTTGTAACTCTTTCCGCCCAGTGGGCACTAAGAGGGCCTCTTATAGCAAGCCCATTATGGGTTCGGCCAGGCCCACAATGAGGCGACCGGGTGGTGAGGGACGGGCCCGACATATCCGGACGGACCACCCCCCGAAAAATTCCTGGGGATTTCTCGACCCGTCCGGATTCGATCCCGGGTCCCCCAGGGCGGCAGGCTGCTAACCTTGACCGCTCGGCCATCCGGCCGCTGCCGTTTCGGCCCTGGACCTGGCAATTGCGCTGCGATAACTGACGTATGGCCGCGTTTCTTTATGCAGCGCTCGAGAAGCGCTTTACAGCGAACACACGGAAACTGGTTTCTAATTGGTCAACACTGCTCGTGACGTCATTTCGCTACACTCTCGCTGCATAAAGAAACGCGGCACTCGTACACTTGTATGCTACTCATGTAGTAGTCTCTTTACTGTATCTGCATATACCAATGTATGTCCATTGTTTTGTTAAAAATCGGACAACACTACACCGCTCTTCCTTCGTGCACAGCTGGAGAGGCACCGCCATTTTATCGGTCCTTTGTCTTATATACTCGCGCATCAACACATTGCCAGTCGCATTTACTTTTTGTCTCTGACTTGGATGTTTCGTGTGCAAAATTACTAACGCTATTGCTCGTCCTCCCAACTTTTAATGGCATTTTGCCTGTTTTCTATTGAACGTGCCTCGTAGAGCGGTGTTTTCGTACATCAAACGACGTTCGATATGACTACAGCATAAATGAGTATGCCAATAATAATTGAAAATAAAATGTTAAATTTTATTTATCTTCGTGAATTACCAAAGTAAGCGTGAAAGAAATGTTGAAAACAGTCGGGCGGAGTTAGGAGGTAACAAAGCGCAGCTGGATCTTCCCGGATATTTTCTGACTTCATTTATTAAAGCTTCCGAGAAAACTATACTGTACCTTCCGTCATTTTCTAACATCAGATAAATCTAAACTCTAATTGGTTATAGCTTCGAAGCTCTCATTGGCTGTAGCCCACCGACTGCTCCGACCGGATTACAAATACAGTAGAGAGTCGTTAATCGGAACGCCGGTAATCGGAACGATTTTCAGTCGGACTGTGTCGTGCTGAATCGAACGTTTTTGATACTAGATTTACTTCTAAAGTATAATTTTCATGTTTTTATATTTTTCAATATATTTATTTTGTTTGTACAAAATGCAGAAATAATTTTTAACGATACGATAGCCTCGATTATTATTATAAAAATTTTCGTTAGGCTTAAAATCGACGAAAATTCAACGCGAAGCGACACACAACGGAGAAAAATTCAACACGAAGCGACACGCAATGGAGAAAAATTTGAACATCGGAGAGGTTAATGTATTTTTTCGTACATAATGGGTAATCGGAACAAATGACTAATCGGAACAACCCCAGTCCCCAATTGATTCCGATTTTCGACTCTCTACTGTATTAAATAAAGACAGAAAATTTTCCAGTTCAATGAGAGTGACCGAAAAATTGTAAATTTTGGAAATTTCCGTGAACACTTGGTCCTAAAACGAATTAGTTAGAAAACGAACCACGGACAATCTGTTAAGTTTAACATATTTGTAAGTCCGCCGACCTTTAGGGGGGAATCGTTAATCCCGCGACAGGATGGTCTAGAGGGTCGTTCGCGTGTGGGTGTGAGGGAGGTGACACAGACAACAAGTGTCTCACAAAAACGTCGTTTATTTAGACGGAAAGGAACTTACACCTACAGGACGGCCGGATGGCCGAGCGGTAAAGGTGGCAGCCTACCGCTCTGGGGGACCCGGGATCGAATCCGAACGGGTCGAATAATCCCCAGGAATTTTTCGGGGGGTGGTCCGTTCGGATATGTCGGGCCCCGTCCCTCACCACCCGGTCGCCCCATTGTGGGCCTGGCCGAACCCATAATGGGCCTACTAAAAAGAGGCCCTCTTAGTGCCCACAGGGCGGAAAGAGTTAAAAAAAAAAAAAAAAAAAAAAAAAAGACCTAGTACAGACTTCTTCTCGAACGATAAAATTTTTCGAAAAGTCTCAGTCACGCCGGCGTTTTCCTGACGTCTTCTACTGTAGGCCCCGGGGAAGCAACATGTGGAGATGTTCGCCTCTGGTCACTGGTGGTCTGTCCTTAGTGGCACTAATTAGCAGATCGGCATGATGCAGGAAAAAATAAATTGTCTTTGTGCGCGTATTAGCCGTAAGCGGATTCACAGTTTTTGTCCGGCCTCTCCCGCGCGTAGAAGGAAAAAGACCTCTCGTCCCGCGCGTAGAAGGAAAAAGACCTCGCTCGGCGATTATCTCTATCTCCCTTTTTCGTATTGTTCATGTTGATTGGCTCTACGTCCCTCCTTTCTCGCTTTTCGATTGGTCCCTCGCTTGTCTCCAAGCGAAAAACGAGAGTCACGAGAAAGAGCCGCCTCGACGAATCTACTTGACACCCTCCGTTTACTCAGGATGGAAAGAATTGATGGAACTTTGAAACTTGCGCTCATATTTTCCCCATTGTTGTCTAGTCTGAGAGATTTTTGAAATTTAATGCTTTGATATGATGTTTCTTTTTATTGAAAACCTCTCCCTTTTTTCAAAGTTTGTTGATCTAAATTTCGTAAACGAGCGACTTATCAAAGGTCCATCTCTGCTGGAGGACGTTCGTCTACAATTATTAATCATTACAATTATTATGTTTTATTTTACATTAGGCCCTTTTTGCCTTTCGACATCTTTCTTCTTTTTTTTCATGCGCCGCGGTTTCAAATGACTAACGCGTCTGTCTAAACCGATCTTTGATCGGCTTTTGTCCCCTGTAACAATGGACGAATTTCTACATTCGTTTTAACAATCTTCTAATATAAGTAATTAATGTTAACCCGTTTTTGGGACTTCACATATTTAGATTTTTACAGCTATGGCGAGAAACGTTTAAAATCTACAACAACCCCGTCGCGTCCTTTGATATATACTAGTGACGCGACAAAAGAGGCATTTGACATCGACCGGTATCGGAACCCTCGGGATTTGGCACGCACACACCTACCTGGACCGTCTCCGATTCCATTCATTAGCCACTGGTAGGGAGCCATTTCACTAAGTGGATTGTTTTAAGATTTAAAAAGTAAAGAATATTTTGTTATTTTTATGTACGTTTCTTCACAAAGTTATATTTAATTATAAGTTTCATTAAAAGTATATTCGTACAATTGAAGAATTTTTTGTACTAGGTATGTGTATTCATCACGCATTTTGTTTTACCAAGTAAGTTTTTCTGATAATTTTAATTTTAGCCCTTATATCGTGGCTAGTGATTCAAAAAATTATTTTAAAAAAGTCTTGGCTCGAGACCATATAATGAAAAGAAAACGTTATTAAAAGAGAAAGACCAATGCCTAAATTAAATATAAATACGTCGTCAAAAAATTTCGACATTTTGACGATAAAATTTATGACGAATGACGATTCTTTCGTAAAATTGAAGCAATTTCGAAATCAAAGCGGAATAGAATTTAACATTGGTAGGCAATATAAAATAAATATTGAAAATTATAACGAGATAATTACGATTAATAGATATATCTAAATTAATAGACGTTATATGTTTTTTCTCAAAGCGAGAATTGGCATTTAGAGGGCGTAGGAATTTATTGAATCTAATAACAGAGGTAATTATATTGAACTTTCCTATTTATTAAGTAAGTCGGATAATCTATTAAAAATATATTTAAAGAAGTATACGGTTTTTACTGGCTTATTGAACAACGAATACGAACGGGCCCTGACGCGCAATTAATTAATTGCCCCTGTAAGTCGGCTTCTTACAGAAATACAGCTTCCCTATTATCAAATGTCACGGCACGCCACTGAAGCATAGAAATCACAATACAAAAGCGAGGAAGCAATAAATTAGTGATTAAAATTTTATTATAAATTAATTTATCTTTTAATAAAAATAAATTTGACATTATTCACTGAAAACTATGACGTTATGCAATTCGAGACTAGCCAACGAGTGTAGAAATCGATGGGCGTAAACTACTGTCGGGCCATTTGAACCCGGCCTCAAAAATATTCGTTACAAATTGCACCTCTAATGCATTTTTAGTCCATAATGTCTTCAGTGTAAAGTCAGATACATATATTGAAAAAGTAATACAGCGAATACTGCAGCATATTAAAACAACACAGATTTTTCTCTATAGCGAGGTTGCGGCCGAAGTTTTCAACGCGAAAACGTGAACGTCGGACGTTCGCGTTGAAAACTTTGGCCGCAACCTCGCTAATACTTTAGAATGCTAATCTTCAACCCGACGGCCGGGTGGCAGAATGGTTAAGATGCTGCCTACCGCTATAGGAGCCCAGGATGAACCGGAAAACTTCAGGAAATTTGGTCCGTCCCTCACCACTAGCCAACTCATTGTAAGCATGACTGAAGCCATAGTGGGCTTCTCTTAAAGAGCTCAGTGCCCGCAAGGCGAAGAATTTTTTTAACAATCTAAAAGGGTCGTCTAAAGAACCGCTAGGCAACTTTTCTTTTTGCAGAACATAAATTTAACGAATTTTTCCTTTCCATCCTGTGGGTGCTAAGAAAGCTCTTTTTCAGGCCTGCAACAGGACGAGCAGAGAACTGTTGGTAACACATTGACGTCATTACAATACAGACAATAAATATTACTGAAATAGACTTTATAGCGATCTCTCTGAAGTTTAGTTGACTATTACCTTTTTTTTTCTTCTTCTTCTTCATCGCAGATGTTTAGAAATAATTAGTACCGTAGCAACCGAATTACAGGCTGAAAACGGAATTACCATGCATAGTATATTTATTATTAAGTAGAATTTTATATGGCCAACATAATTAACCTAATTATATAGGTTACGTGATTACGTAACTATCAGCTACTTCGTTCAACAACACAAAGCACTCTTTACCGTAAAGTGCCCGGTATCTAAGATCACTGAGACTATAGCAATTTATTCTGTTATAGACACTCCCTTAAGTAAGTTCACTTTTATATTGTAAAAAGTTTAATTGGTTATTTGATAGCAACAATATAAAAATGCAGCAAAAATATGCTGGAAATTAAAAACATTATTACAGGTCTGTAACTAGATATTTTGCATCATAAACATTGTAATGCCCCAAACTCTGTATAATGTAATCACTTGTACTGTATTATATTGTACTTACAATGCATTGTAAGTTATGGTAATAGTACAATACATTATATTGGAGGACAAATTTAATTTTTGAAATATATAGAGATATGCAAAGATGGAATTTTACATACAAACTAAATGTTGATTTTTTAAAAAAAGAAATATGTTTTTTATATATAATAGTTAAAACATTGAAATCTAATGTGTGTGTTTTCCATAGTCAATGTTTAATTAATGTGCTGATTATTGTAAAATTTAGAGAGAAAAAATACTTTGTGATTAAGCATTATAAAAGCATTGCTTATTTGCTATACAAGATGCAGTAGTGATTTATGCTGGTAACAAGTTGATCAGTGCAGTCCATTCTTCAAGAAAAGCTGTTTTTAGTTCTAGGATGGTTTCTTTAAATCAGAAATCATCACAGTGGTCCAAGGGGAAGTCTCAATTTTTCTATTACATGCAAACTCAGCCTACAACTTGTAGGATACAAGTTGGTCAGATGATGAATAATGAGGATCAATGATAAAACTTTAATGGTACTCACTATGGAGTCTATTGATAAGTTGTCTTGTACCACAGTAAATCATAAAACATTGCATCTTGTATACACTCAAAATCCAGAGAAAGATGGTATACATCTTATGAAATTCAGAACAATTAAGTATTAGCTGATGTGATCATCCCTAAAAATCTCAACTGATAAACAAGATCATTCAGATAATGGAATATTTATATCCTATATTTTAGCACATTTGATCTGAACTCTTTATAACAAAAATATTGACATGTCTAAACTTTGTCAGAGAAAATATTAGGATGTTTTCCAGGCTAATTTAGTCTAGCATCAGCACTCAAACTTATGTTCTATATTGTTAATTATATCTAACAGTCAAGTAGTTCAATTTTGATATAAACATTTGAATTTTAAAACATATTAAAATGTACTAATTTAGTATATACACATTTAATTTTATAAAGAAATATTAAATACAATACAAAAACTCCAAATATCAGAGTAGAGTTAACCTTAAGCCTGGCTAATTTACTGCAAGAAAAATCTAAATTATCTGGTAATCAAGAACTAATGTAGGTCTTGTACATCGTGACTTAGAAAAATGTAACTGCTCCATAAATCTGTGTATAATTTCAATTCCAAACATGAAGTGTTTAGTTTTATATTCTATTTTATGAGCTGTATAAAGATTCTGCTCGGAGTGCTGCTGGGCTAAATTAGCCTAAGAACATTTCTAAAACAATTTTTTTCAGTTACTTTCAAGGTATGTAAATATTTTATGCATTAGTACACTATCGAATTTGAGTTTTGTAAATAACTAAGGCATTTGTCCCCTTAACAAGCAACACACATTCAAAACCAACCAACAATAATAATGTTTGGTAACATCTATTCAAACGGACATATACCTAAGATAAAATAATTTAAGGTAACAAGCTTAACTTCATAACACGTCACATTCGGCACATTCAATATGAACGAGTTTAGTTTCTATTTGCAGTCGGGTTTCCTTTCCTTCGGCAAACGAGTAGTTCGTACACAATATTAACATCCGAAATACTCATTTATTAAAAGACGAACACGATACCAATTACTTTATATTAAAGCTTGACTTCATTGTAATTTCACTGTTATAAAAT
This sequence comes from Centruroides vittatus, assembly GCF_030686945.1. Lineage (NCBI taxonomy): Eukaryota > Metazoa > Arthropoda > Arachnida > Scorpiones > Buthidae > Centruroides > Centruroides vittatus. The sequence goes on along the minus strand of NW_027122665.1, from coordinate 468,103 downwards.
TTATGAATACAATAGAAAAAAAAATGAATATTAACATTTGATATATATTTATTGCTAATTTTCACTTACATTTTCACTAGATTTTTTGACAATGTCAAGAGGAATGTTTTATTTTTTTTTTTTAAACTCATTTCAGTCTTACATAATAACAATATATTTTTCACAAATACAACAGCAATATCTCTCGAGATCTTGATTACGACCAACAAAAATTTTCTAAAATTTAATTTTCCAGATATTTAGAGGAAAATCCTTTGGGTTAATAACATTCTTTCCTGCATTCTGACTTCTGGAATTATGATGATTTTAACTTTTACATTTTCCCAATTATTGCATAATTAGGTCTAATTCTTTAATTCCCTTTTTTTTTTTTTTTTTTTTTTCTTTGCAATGTCACCAATAAATATATATTAAAAAAAACTTAATCTTCAAGATTACGGAATGCTACTCCAATAGCTTCTTGTAGAGCTTCGAAATCCTGTTTTATTTTCACTTCTCCGTCCTTGACGGGATCGGCAAATTTCATACTGCTCAGCTGATGCATTATATCGCCCATAGCTTCGCGAATCATTGCCCAAGTGATTCTTTTCTCGTTCTGAGAAGTCGATTCTACCGCATGACAAGCCTGATCGTAGAAAGTCATCATATTTCTCAACATTCCGACCGTTTTGTAAAACGGACAAAATCTGTCGTAAGCACTATATCCATTTTGCTGCAAGAAATCTTCTTTGATGTATCTTGCCACTTCCAATTTAATTTTGTCGACTTCAGCTAACGAAGCTTTACCTACCAATTGCACAATTTCTGACAGATCTTCCTCCTCTTGCAAAATCTGTTGGCATTTGGTTCGAAGAGCAATAAATTCAGGAAAGTTTTTCTCGTAAAAATCGTTAAGTGCAGCAGTATATTTACTGTAAGAAATCAACCAGTTTATAGAAGGAAAGTGTTTACGCTGGGCCAACTTCTTATCCAATCCCCAGAATACCTGGACGATCCCGAGCGTGGCGGACGTGACGGGATCTGAAAAGTCGCCTCCCGGCGGCGACACGGCCCCGACGATGGTGACGCTTCCCTCTCTTTCCGGATTTCCCAAGCACTTCACCCGCCCGGCCCTCTCGTAGAAAGAAGCTAGACGGGCACCCAGATAGGCGGGATATCCCGAATCTGCAGGCATCTCTGCCAGACGTCCAGAGATCTCTCTCAAGGCCTCTGCCCACCTGGAAGTCGAATCTGCCATCATGGAGACGTTGTACCCCATGTCACGGAAGTACTCGGACAGCGTGATGCCAGTGTAGATGGACGCCTCTCTGGCGGCCACCGGCATGTTGGACGTGTTGGCAACCAACGCCGTGCGCTTCATAATCGACTCCACACAGCCGTCAATCTCGACGGTCAGCTCCGGAAAGTCCTGCAACACCTCGGACATCTCGTTTCCTCTCTCCCCACACCCGACATAGATGATAACGTCGCTGTTGGAATACTTAGACAGCGACTGGGAGATGACAGTCTTCCCACAACCGAAAGCTCCGGGAATGGCGGTGGTGCCACCCTGCACACAGGGAAAGAGCGAATCCAGGACTCTCTGTCCGGTCAACAGGGGAAAGTTGGCCGCCAGCTTCTCGGTCACGGGTCTCATCTGCCGAACTGGCCAGACCTGCAGCATGGTGTACTGAGACTTCTCTCCGTCAAATTCGGTCTCCAGCACCACGTCCGTCACATCGTAGCTACCCGCCTCAGCGACATATGTCACTTTTCCCTTCGACCTGGGAGGGAGCATTATCTTATGCTTTATCAGCGTATTTTCCTGAACGATTCCGTAAATATCACCACCAGTGATGTGGCTCCCCACTCTCACGTTGGTGGGCATGAAATCCCACTTAGCAACCTTACTGAGGGCGGGGATGTTGATACCCTTTGGAATGTAAATAGATTCGGTCTTCACATTTATGTCTTTGAGAGGTCGCTGGATACCATCAAAGATACTCCCCATAATCCCTGGACCTAGTTCCACAGAAAGAGGCTTACCGGTTCTCAACACGGGATCTCCGACGGTCACACCCGAAGTCTCTTCGTAGACTTGAATAGTCGCCATATCACCTTCCAATCTAATAATTTCTCCGACCAGAGAATCGTGTCCGACTCGAACTAATTCGTACATGGCCGCTCCGGCCATCTTTTCGGCAGTAACCACGGGTCCGGAGACGCCGAACACGTAGCCGAATTTAGATTCCTTCTCCACATCATGAAATCGCTTGAGTTTCCCGTCGGTGGCATCCATCGTTTCGGATCTCGTGACTGACGACCTTCTCTCTCTTACGATATATACGACGGTTCGCCGGCGCGACGACAGGGCGCGCCCCGATCGTCACATTTTTACCCGTTTATTAGTTAATTTGGGAATAAAATGTCGAAATATTTATATTCTTGATTGTTCTAAAACGTAAAGATTTTCCTGAAAATTTTATAAAAATTAACGCGGATTTCTATTTTTCCGAAACGCGCTCTTAAAATGATTTATGCGACGACGAACTCAAAACCGCGCCACCTAGAAAACGGGGTCAATTTTATTGACAACGTAAACATTTTACTGTATTTTTTGCCTTTTCCCATTCGCCGAAAGATCTAAAAATTTCGGCGAGAAAATTCGACTACCGAAATTCGTTCTCTTTATCAAAAATTAGAAAGAAAAATCTACTTTAAGGATTTCGCAATAAGTCAATGATAAATATTATTTTCAAGTTTATTTTTTGACTCTCTGCCCTGTTAGCACCAAGAGGACGTTTTTAATCATACCCAATTAACGAGGTCTGCAACTAGATCCGGATGATGAGAGACCACCCCCGTAAAATTCCTAGGGTTTTTCAACCGCTCGGATTCGATTCCGGGCTCTCCAGAGCAGTAGGCCGACACCTAACCTCACTGGCCATCCGGCCTTCAACTTTAGATATTAAACATATTATGCTTAAAAAAGAATATTTAAAGGAAATCTTATGCTTAATCTTTCATCCACTAAACGAACTCAACTATTTATTCGATTAAGAAATAAACATTCAGTACGATTCTGTAAAGGTATTAAATCGCACAAGTTTAAGTGATGACGTAGTTACTTTGTTGCCTATCGAACGGAACGAATGGCGTAATCGATCACGCTCGATCACAAGCGTACAATCCCTTCGTAATGGAAGGCGGAGCCAAGCTACGCTGTACTGTAACTGTAAACAATAAATAATTCCAATCGAAAAAGTGTTTAAAACTCTAAGGCGATATCTACATATTCTGCGACGAATAAACGCGTTCCATCCAACACAGGAAAATAATTCGGCGGCCATTTCGATCCACGTTGACAAACGCGTTACTGAATATTTTCTAATAGCGATAATAAACAGCAAAAATTTCGTTCGTAGTCGAGTTTTGCACGTCTCGCCTATCAAATTACTTTTTTTTCCTCGTTAACTGTAATCGAAAATGGTTTATCACGATGAATAACTTCTATAAATAAATTTATTTCATTATCTGACACGACATGTCGCGTTCCGATGTACGCCGCTAAACTTAATAGCGTTTATTTTCAAATGAGAAATTTAAAGCGCAAAAATTAAAATCTAATTAATTATTCGTTTCTAAACTTTTAAAAATATTTTTTATTTTTTTATTTAGTATTAGATTAATTATTTCAGAGTAAAAGCATCCTTTTGCATCGAATCGACATTCCCGAAAGTCAAGTTTCTCTACTTCCGGGGTGACGTCACAATAGTCGGTGTTTAGCGGTTATACAGACCGACTTTATTTATTAAATAACATCCCGCACGTGTTACATTAAGCAGTGAATTCCGTAAAAACACTAAAACAGAAAACATGCGATTACTCACAACACAGCGTAATAAATCGATGTCACGTGCCTTTCTACTACAAAACCTCGAAGAATGTTCTCTAGTTCTATTTTAAGCATCATCACCAGATGCGAATTAAACATTTAATTCTTTCAAAAAACGCGAACAGATCGATCGCGATCGATTAATTCTGCGAAAATGAAGAACTGTGAAAGCCTTACTTGAGTGGGCGGATTTTGATAACCATAAATGAGTTAGGAATATAGTAAAATGGAAGATAAACCGCATATCGACTGATTTAGGGCCACAAGTGTAGGCTTCTTTTTTCGTCAAATAATAATGGGCAATAATTATAAGCTGTCTTTGAGAATAGAACAAGGCCCTAAACCAGTGATTCTCAACCTTTTTTTTGTCACGGTACACTTTTAATAATTTAAAATTTTGGTGGCACACATGGTTATTTCTGTAAGTACCGCAGGACAACCGATGACGTGATAACAGTGATTTTTAAACACGGCTATTTAGGTCGTTTTCTAAACGCCTTGGTAACTACTGGCAGTTACCGGTAACACCAGTTACAATTTCCAAATGCGGTCTAGGTAGGGTAGAATTAATTGAACTACTTGTCTGATATCACTTAAATATGGGTATTTGCAGTGGCGGCACAGTGGTCGAGAATCACTGCCCTAAACTATGGCTTATTTAGCTTATATGTAAATCCCACTCTACATACAAGGATTAAGTGTAGACAGAGACATTAAGACAATCTTCAAAAGAAAATATTTATTTTCAATTAGTCAATTATCATAATAATATTGACTATAATACTGTTTTATATATTTACATTTATATTATTTAAAATACTCAAAGTTAAGATTCAGAACTTAGTTTTTCTAACTCTGTTTGTCTAATACGAAAATGGTTCCATCCTTCGGTTTCGGATATATTTTCTGCTCCTCTGTTCTTGTAGAACAATATTGCCGAATTATTCCAGTCGAAGACTGCAAAATCCAACCTAGCGCATCCAGATTCTACCCCGATCTGAAACAAATAATTTACTTACGTGATTTCCACGATCGGTGTGTCGGAAAGATTTCATTTATATAATAGAAAAGAAACAAGAAATAAATTTTTTAATTAATTTGGATTTTCCATTTTCTATGTTATGTTTACAATATGCAACTGTTTGTGTATCTGTCTGGCAAATTATTTGGATTGTTTCCTATAATTTGCAGATAATTAGGTTTAATAAATTTGTTTATAATTGAAAGAATTTGCTGTTATAGCTAGGCATGTTACCATCTATATGATTTTAATGATTGTTTGATTATGAAATGTAGGAATATATAGTTCAAAACACTTACATATATAATCCTCACTTAACAATATCAGTGTGTATCTTGTCAACTATGGCAACTAAAAGTTGTAGATTCTTTCCAAATATGTCCTGATTTACACACACAACAATAGAGCAGCATATTTTACCTAGAAATTGATAAAAGCACTAAGAGAACTTCTGAATATGCCATTAATTAAGAGTTTTGGCTAATTTGTACAGGATGAGAGATGGTACCAACACATCTAGACTAAATTGCCTGTAAATATTTTGAAAATCCAATCAGGATTCAAGTGCAGATATATGCCTTAGCCACCTCAGCCATAAAAACATATTCAGGCAGGGTGTCCATTTAAACATTTATCAGGGAACAAAAGAGATCTTTCCAAAATTGCATAAGTGCATGCATATACTGCATGCTTGTTTCAGTGTCAAATAAGTGAAAAGAATCAATTTAAGGTTATTTACAATAATACACAAATAATCTTCGACTGCAAAGAAAACATTATAAGAATTGATACACAAAAGAGCTTTATTTTGTTAACAAATATGTTTCAAAATGATCACCTTCTGTAGCAATATAAAGATGCAGATGATTGACCACGAGTTATGGATGGCTCGTGGTAGGTTGTGTCGTCCAGCAGTTGCCAAACTGGTCTGAAAGCCACTGATGCACATCTGTCCACGAATGAGGTACCAAACTGGTGTAGTCATGCCAACAGTAAGTTGTCTAGCCATTCATCCACTGTTGTGCTTAGTATGTCCACTGTTCTGAGTACCATCAATGAATATAGAACCAAGAGGCTGCTCACCCTAAATTTAGTATCAGATATTAAGGGTAAAATGCACTTGGTATCATTCCAGGAACAATGCCTCATCAGTTTATAAAATATGCTAAAAAAATTGTGCTTCATTATGCTGTAAATTTATCATGTTGCACCACCATCACCATGCCTTGTCAATCACTTTGTTGACAGTTAAGATATTCATTGCAGGGAATGACCAGTAAGATCTCTGGAATAAATTAATACTTGTTCATGACACTTAATTAAAAAGTCCATTGTACACCCCCAAGAACTAAACCTAAAACAGTCCTGTAATGTCAATTACTGGTATAATTAGAATTTGAATTTTGTGTGAAATTGAAAAAGTAATTTATCAGTTTTTCTTTTTAATTGATTTGTTACTTAAAAATATGACAACAAAATTTTTAAGACAGGAATTATTCAAATTCAAAATTACTTCCATCTTTACATTGAATAAAGTCTACACAATTGAATGATTTCATTTATTATGATGCGAATGTAAAGATTTTACATTATAATTGTAATAAACCATTCAGTTATGCTTCGTACACTCGCATGGGCATCCACAAAAAATTTTCCACGGGCGACAAAGTCCAAATATAAATAATTACATTGATAAATTTTTATTTAATTATTTAATTTTTTGAGGTTTTTTCACAAGTAGATTATAGAATACAGTATTGCTTCAAAGCATCCCATAATCAGAGGTGAAAGGTTATGTATCTCAATCATTTTGCAATTATAATTTGTGGAATTTTTTACTCAATCTCATGAAGGGGGCAAGTGCCCCATTTGTCTTTGTGCTCTGTGAATGTCCGTGCATACATGTGATACTATCTCATGTTATAAACTGTTAAAAAATCTACAGATATAGTAGAAACATTTGAAAAACTTGTATCACTTTCAATTCTAAAAATGAATAAACTATAACAACCCTCAAATCTTTACCAGAAAAATTATCATTTACTGTTCTAACATTTTTGACTTTTAAGCAGCCATCTTCAGAATACACCAAACAGAACAGAATGTAGAAAGGAATATATCAGTTTAATTTGAATATAGACTGTTAAACTAGAAACAAATTCACATTCATGGCATAACATTTCACAATCAACTTCCAACTTGTTTTCATAGTTTGTTAATATACATCTGTGAGGACCGAATTAAGCCGGTCCGATTTTAAAATTTCTTTGTTTCAAATCCCCTCGGGAGATAACAATCAAAATCAAAGATAACAATCACAAGTCAAAGGATGTACAGTCTTCCGCCGTCAAACTCGCTTCCCTCCTCTCCGGATTCGACTTCTGCGTCACGGAGCCCGAATCATCGCCCTCCGTCGCGATTGGTGATCTTAGCGGACGCGATCGGGAGTATAAATAGGGGGGAGATATCTGAGAACAGTGTGGCTGAACGTCCGAAGAAGACAAACGTCCCGGCTGAACAGAGTCTGATACGAAGACCATTCCGAAGACGCCGGATCCTGCCGCCCGAGCCGAAAAACATTCTGCGATTGTTGTCGATATCCGAGAGGTATGAACCCCCCAACAATTGTGAACTCTCTCTCTCCCGCGATTAGGGACGGAACGCGATAGATCTTTTGTATATTGTTTGTCCGTCTAAATAAATCGTCATGTGTTTTCATCCTGGGTCCGTTTATTCGAATATCGCCTTAACCTTATCGTCGAACCCACACACTTCCTCCACTCGACCTGACAATTAATTACCCGATCCCGACAAGTCGGGATATCGTACAAAATCAGCCATCCTTGACAGTGGGGTGGGTCTTGCCGACCTGAACGCCGACAAAAAGGAGGTACGACTCCGTCCTACCTCCCGGCATTTCCCACACATCTAACCATTAAATTAGTCTAATTTTTTATAGCCCGAAAATAATCTTGCAGTCTGTTTGGCTTATATTTGATTCTTTCAAGTGACACATAACCTTTGGTGGCAACACTAACGATACTGAGGGAGAGTAGGATGCCATTGGAGGGTGGCAGGACATATCAGTGAATGAGAAAAATATTATACATCTCTGCTAAAGATATATAATGTTTTCTTTTATTGTACAGAATGTAACTCAGGGTAAAAACATGAGTATTTTCTAAAAGATATTTTCACTTAAACTCTAAACTAGCTGCAACAGGTGTTATAAAGTTAATATTTAAATATTATCTCTCTCTATACCATCTGCTAAATCTACAAACTGGATTAGATCTGTACGTAAAAACATAGAGATTTTAATGCCATCCAAATACAACAAAAAATATTTTGATAATTTCTAGGCACTTAACATTTGAGCTAAGCTGAATATGATTTTGTTACAAATTATTATAGCTAATTACATTTGAATAATGTAGAATTTAAATATAAAAGTTATAATTTTCTAATTCGCATTTTAATTGCTTAAGCTGTGAAAGAAATTATCATCATCTGTATATAATGTTTTATGACAAAAGCTTCCTATATTTGTATATTTTTAACTATGTATAAAGTAATACATACGTATTAAAATTTAAAAAATTAGCGAGGTTCAGGCGAAGTTTTAAACGCGAAAACGTGTACGTCGGACATTCGGCGCTGCTTTCCTGCGAGCCTAGAAGTTTGACAATGGCGTTTGGAAAGTCAGTTGAATCGTGCTCGACATTCCCAAACGCCATTGCCAAACTTCTAGGCTTACAGGAAAGCGGTGCCGAACGTCCGACGTACGCGTTTTCGCGTTTAAAACTTCGGCCTCAACCTTGCTATTATATAATGCTGTTTTCTACTGTAGATATTATGACTTTGTTTGCAAAACTGAATCACTATAGAGTTTTGTAAGAGACCTCTAACCAACTCTTAGTACCTTCAGTTAGCAATGCATTTCAGATTAAAACGAAAAAATTACCAATTACTCTGAAGGTTCGTGAACATGAGTCAGGCAATTGCTGCATTTAATACAGATAGTGGAAAAGAAATGTGATAAAGTCATGGATCATGCGATTAGGCAAAATAGTTCTTTACATAAACAGCCAAAAATTATATAAAATTAATACAAATAGAAATGTACAATTAAAACAATCATTAGAAATTTTTTTTTTATAATGGAACAATTGCTATAATCACTTTAACAATTATAAATGAAAGTGATAAGTTTTCATTTTATTTTGATATTTTAGTTTTTATAAATAAAATAAAAGGCTGTTCATTAATTACATGTACACTTTTTAAGCCACTTTAGACTTCTCTCCCAGTTATGCACTATAATGTACTTTTGACAAACCCCCACCCCTTTAATTACATCTACAATAGTTCATGGATCCCTTGATATTGAGGAAATGAATTCAAAAAGTTCTGCAAATATTTTATATTTAGTAGTATATTCATAAGCAGAGGCCACTGTGAAAGAGGAGATGAGGATTTTCTCTGACTCAGAGAAAACTTACAGGAACATAGTGGTTCCTATCCATATAAAATTAATGTTAGTTTTCTAACAGAAAATAAACTCTTTAAAAGTTCTTTTATTAGTAAACAAACATTCTATGTATTTTATCTGTTAAAAAAAAGATTAAAGAAGCCTGTTCTATCCCAAGCCCCATACAAGCTCTCAACAGTTAACATGACTAGTAAATAGGCTTATAAGAACGAATTTATATGCCACTAATACCACTAAAACATATCATACTGACAATACTTCAATCCTTCCACTCTCCATCATATATTATACAATGATGTACTTTTCATGACCCCTCCCTCTTAATCAGTACATATAATTAATGGACAACCTCTAAATTCCAAATAATCCACTAAACAAAAGTTTTGAAAAGTAATTTCAAGTGAATAACGTGTTTCCTGCATTAAAAAAGCATACTGATTTCCAAGAATTTTCCTGCACATACTCCTTACCAATGATAAAAACTAAATCACGTTCAACTTATAAATTATATACGATTGAACTTAAAAAGATACTTAGTGATAACAAAAGATATTTACTTTAGCAACACGTTTCAATAATGCCGTTCCGACACCCTTACTGCGATATTCCGGTTTCACGTAAATATCTTCCATATACATAGCTCTACCTTCCCACGTTGAATAGGTGTAATAGAAGAAAACATATCCGATAATCTCTAGAAAAAAATTAAATTTATTTCTCATAATAAAATTAAGTTTTAAATAGAAATAAAATATCTTTATTTAACAGGTTAAGATAGACAAATTTAATTTAAAAACTACAAAAGGTTTTCAAATTACAGTTAAAAAAAATCATAAAATTCACCAGTAAAAATTGAAATTTCACCATTAAATGCTTTTATTTAACTTCTGAAACTGTCTTGAAAAGCATTTTATTGTTAACTAGAGATTTCTGACTCTACAAAACTGTTTAACAATGCATTTGGTATCACTTGAAATCAATTAGAAATCATTACGATATCAAGTGATATCATTCCGAAATGATGAAATGACATCATTAATTTAGATAAAAGAGATCTGAATCAAAAATGCGGTATAATTTTAATTTTCAAACATTTTCGGTTGTCTTAAACGACCTTCTTCGGGACAGAATGAAAGCTGGAAAGTTGATTTTGAATATTATATTGCATTTTTAAAGGTTTGAGTAGTAGTGCTGCGGTTTATGACAAGTGCAGTTTTCAGAAAAGTATGATGTAAGTTGTTAAAAGTTTAGAAATGGTGATGAGATTTCAAAAACTAAAACAAATATCACAGATAATTAAAATTACTTTGGATATAAACTTTTAGTTTAATTAATATTGTTAACTGTAAATAATAGAAGATTGGCACAATTAAATTTAGAATACTTAAATATGAGGAAAAAAAAAAGAACAAAGTTGTGTGGAAGATGCATTTCCCCATCTCCATACAAAGATGCATACAGATATTAGAAGATTATTGAACGTTAGTATATCATTCTACTAAATGTTTCAATGTTGCTAGTTCGATGATTTGCGTATGAAGAAATTTAGATTGAAAAATGCTAACTCGAGGACGTAATACTAAATCTCATCTCTACACAACTGTATGGGGGATTAGGAAACAAAAAAGAAATTGTAACTTTTTTTTATAATAGTAGTAAATAAATTTCAAGTAAAATATTTAAAACTTATTTTGAAATATTATTTAATATTATTTTTGATTTAAAAAATTTAATTTTATCATATATAAATTAATTTTAGGAAACTGGAAGTATAACAACCTTTCTCTTCTTTATTTTCTCCACTAGTCTCGGCAACAACGCAATGAAAAAAAGGGTGTTTACCAAATCCATCTCTTTGTAAAACTGTAGTAATATAGCATACATATATATATAGTCTTATAGTAATCATTTTTGAAAGATAAATTAACTAAGAGATAAGTTTTCAAAAAATAAGTGTTTAATGTGGTGTTTTAACCCCACATATGGTTGTCTGCTGTGTGTCTAAGAGGCACCTGACGTTGAAGGAGGCCAAGTTTTCACTACTTAGCGAGACTGATTGAATGCAGTATTGGACTCTAACTCCCAAAAAGACAGAAAGACGCTCAACAATGTTGATAGTCTCAAAACTCAAGTCAGACTTGCCCTATTTCTCCATTACAAAATGAACATATATTGTTTGTATATGGCAATACAATTTGCAGGTGACCTGCCATTGATGAGATACCTCCCAGGAGAACTTTCTGTGGGAAACTGGTTCCTATTTAGGTATTAAAAATGTAAAGAAAAACCAGAAAACTCCATATGGGTGAGATATGAACCCATGACCACTAACTACCAGTGTTTAGTAATTTTATCCACTTGGCCAATGGTGGCTTATATAATTAAGGTGACCAACTTTTTTACAATGAAAACAAATAAATCGAAGGAAAATTATCATAAATAAAAGAAACATTTTATTCATTGCAACAGTAATACACTATAATAATCTCTACTGCATGCATATGTGCCATGTCGTGTTTCGGTAAGAAGTAAACAAAGTGACTTGTGCGCTGCGCTTTCTCTCACGGTCTCTCATGCAGAGCACATATGTCTCATAATCGCGTCTCACTGCACTGTACCGAGCCTTGATGAATCATTATGTCAAATACAAACACATCGCATCGCATCACATGCAATGGATCGGCTCGGCATTAATCAAATACAGAGATTTACAGATTAGTCTTCAAATATCGAAAAGGAAGACATGTAGGAGGACACTTTTTGAGGGAGGACAAACTTACAAAAGGAGGACAATTGGTCACCTTAATATAATTGACAACTGAACTACAATATACAATGTGTCTAACCCCAATATCCAATATTATGAAGTGGTGAATACTATGTTGCTTTCTGCAAGTGTTTCTTGGAGACACCACTTCCCACATACAATTATGGACAACCATGTATGGAGGTAAGGCACCAATTAAAATTGTTTATAAGAAAAAACTATATGCAGTATACTTATCTTATTTATTATAGGCATTACAATGTAATGCCTAAATAAATATACACACCAACCAAAACCCGATGCATAGCAAATAGACACCCACAACTGCCGTAAAGAGTGTCTATTTTAATGACCAAATAATTGCCAGAATATATTAAGCTATATTAATGCTACTATTTACTAATTAAACGTGAAGTAATTTGGCCTAGAGGAATCACTTAACACACTTCAGCTATATAATACAAGTTTATAACTATAAATTCTTCGAATTACTAGGCTATATTAAAATAGTGAAATATAGTGAAAACTTAATTATCCAAAACAATTTTCAAAAGAAATAAAAATCAGCATTGTACACAACACAATACAATATACAGAAACAAAATTTTCCATTTAATTAGAAATTACTATTTCATCTGACAATTGCAGTGCAATAAAACTAGGTTACATACACAAAACACTTGAGTAAATTAATTTGCCTTCAAATACAGTAATTTCATTAAAATATTTAGTATTTATTGTTCAAGAAACTTTAAATGCACAGTGTTTGATATACTTGAAACAAAAACAAACAAATTTCTGAATTATCCGAAATTTCGTTTTTCCAGAAACATTTATGTTTGGATAATTGTGTTTCCATTGTAAATTTTAAATAAAAACTAAACATTATGTATTTAAACTTAATCAAAAACTGCATTATACTTTAATAAACAAATCTGATCTTATCATTTATATATTGCTTACCACGTTCATCAATTTTTGGTCCTTCTGGCATCTTTTCATAAGTAGCTAAATCCTTTTTAAAATTTATATATTTTTTAATTAAAACAATACATTTTTCATCTTAACTTTCAATAACTCTAATGAAAACGATACCTTTATAAGTTTTATTATTGTTCCGCAATCATCTTTAGTAGCATCTCTGAGGATAAACATAACGAATCTCGAGTTCAAATATCACAAGATAATGCCTAAGTGTATAAGTGAACAAAATTATTATAGCTTACACTTTATATATAGCCGGCAAAATTAAATTATAATTTGAATGAAAATATATACAAAATAATTTTCTAGAAGATAATGTATAATATTTAAACAAACAGTTGTATCAATTCAGTATTTAGAATGAATTTGAGTGTAACTAGTGATTCAGTGATTTTATTCACTCGATCACCGGTGGGCAGACTTGTAAATACTGTAATTTCCTACTTATAATTGGCAAGTGCAATTTTTACTTTTGCCATATAATCTGTGCAAGTTTCATGTCATCATTTATTTGCTGTCTTGGCACATCAGCAATGAAATATACACTATATAAGGGCATTTAATAATTAATAGTAGTATTCTGAAATCTAGGAAAAAAGTAAACAATCCATTTTAAACCAATAATAGAAGTTTAAAATTCAAAATTATGAAATACATTCTTTGATTTACAATAACCTGTATCCAAACAGCTGAAATTAATATATTAAAAAAATGATTTTTGGGTCCAAACAATCAGAATTCACTGACTAATGGCATAGTTGAATGTAATAATACATCTTTACCATTGGAATTTCAGAACACTTAAAAGATTTTATTTCTATATTAGTAGAAATAACATTATAGGAGTAGGAACAGCAGTGGAACTTCAAATTTCAGGATCCCACGTGAATGTAGCAGTAAAGGCCTTCTAGTGAACTTCCAGCCTCTTCGGGGCCCTTCAGAATACCAATATCATCCATTTCCAATATTTTGTAACTTAATGTGTTATTTTATACTCTCAGATTATGTAAGCTGAAAATATTTATTATCACAAACATTTTCAGCTTCATTCAGAGACCTGCCTCATATTAACCAAGACTTCAACTGGTAGGTGGGTGGTAGCCCCTGCTCAGGGGGACCCAGAATCAGATCCCTATTGGTTGAAAAAAACCTAGGAATCAATCAATCCATCATCATCCCACAACGGGCTGCTAAAAAAGCCTCTCGGCACCCACAAGGCAGAGAGTTAAAACACACATATATACGGTGGCACGCTCGAGATTTAATCTCAAGAGAGCAGAGTTGAACGGATAAAAAAATTTTTAATGCAAACTCAATAAAATTTCCGCCTTATGCGACCACTAATTCATAAGTAATATAAAAATAGAACACACCACACAATATAAATAAAGAAATGAATTTTAATTAGGAGAATGTTTTTGAAAAATTTACTAGTGTTTCTTTGAGGCGCCAGCCCCTTCGTCTACCCCCTGGGTGCGCCACTGTAAACACTGTAAGGAATGGGCGTTTTGCCCTTCGACTTAGCTTTATCATCTCGTAAATAAACAGAATAACGATAAGTCCACGAATAAGTGGTAAAGTATCGAACAGGAGGCACGACAGTACCGTACGTATGCCGATTTAATATTTCGTAAGTTACGCGACACGCCAAACACGTGTTCTAGTCTCGCCGATCAGCTGGAGTCGGAAATTGACGACTTACGTGAGCTTTCGATCCCCGCTACTCTCGTTATCAACGTGTCACGTGTTTCTGCGCGAACGGAACTTAGGAGGTAGTAACGTGCGATATACATCGATTATTACAAAATATCGATAATTCTTCAATATTTTTGACATTCTTATGTTTTGCTGAATTGAAAAATCGATTTTTTTTAAAGTTGTTTTCGCATTCGACCGCCGCGTGGCGTCGTTCAACGTTGCCAACCTTCTATCGTGGAAACCTCTAAACAAACCCGAAATTCCCCTGAAATTAAAAGAGTTTCCTCTAAAAACTGAAACAAATTTCTGTAAATAGTTTTGCATCGGGTGCGATGCATATTGAAAAAATATTATTCTTTGACAAGCCAGCGAAACACAGATTTTCACTTTAGGGCGCAGACGACGCGAGAACAATGGTGTGTCGTGTGACTTTTAGAAGCTCCTACTCATCGCTAACCAATATGGGCAGAATTTACATATCTCCCTAAACTATTTCTTCTCTTCGCTGATTTCCCCTAAATTTAGGTGGAAACTCCTAAGTTGTCCTTAATTAATATAGTAGGTTGGAAACAGTTGTATTATTACGTTTTGGGTACATTTATTAGTCATACGTTTTTCGTTTTAGGCTCTTTTCTCCATATGGACACTGAGAAACCCTTTTATTCCATACTCATTGTAGTTTCGACCAGGCCCGCAATGAAGCGACCGGCTAATGTGTACGACACCCTAAATATCAAAATAGACCACACCCAAAAATCTGTGAGGGTTTTCGATCCGTTCGGATTCGATTCTGGATCCCCAGAACGATACGCCGACTGCCACAACCCAGTATAGTATACTATTCTACTGACATATAACATTTACATTATAGGTTGCTTTGGTATGACAGAAGTATTACTAAGGATTCCGTACATATGGAATGTACTAACTTCTATTAATTTTTATCTATAAATTAGTAATTTATTCCTATAAACTTTTCTTCGACAGTCTGAAAACTTCATATAAAGTTGCGTAACCTGTTTGTTACGTTTAATTGGCATTAGAGGAAGAGACGCGATCGCTTTATTTTCTTTACAGGAAATGGAAAAGAATAGAAAAACAGGTCAACGACATTATAAAACTATAAATGGGAAATTAGTATATCCAAGCATCGGTGGTTCAGTGGTAGAATGCTCGCCTGCCACGCGGGCGGCCCGGGTTCGATTCCCGGCCGATGCATTGTTTTTTTTCCGATTTAAATAGCTTAAATGTTTTAAGTACGTATAGTTTCTTAATGGTACAATTTTTGAAATGTTTTCGATGGGAAGACGGAAATAATATAGAATAAAAATACAAATTAAGTACAGCTAAGTGCTCCCGGTTATCATTTGTATTTGAGTTTGGCTTTTTTATTTAAATCTTTCCGTCTTGTGTGTACTAAGTGGGCCACTTTTTTTTGTATGGGTGGTGAAGGACGGGACCCGACGTTTCCGGATGGACCGCCCCTGAAAAATTCCTCGGGTTTCTCGACCCTTTCAGATCTGATGGCAGGCTCCCGGAGTGGTAAGCTGCTACCTTAACTGCTCGGCCATCCGGCCATTTAAGTGTTCGTAGTAATTGACAAAACGGGAAATTCATATTGAACATTTGGTTAAGTGTTACCCTAGGTATCGAAGATGGCGGCGCTTCTGGTAATCTCGATGGCAATCGTGTTTAGAAATGAAATGTAGATGGCGCTGATTATACTGATGGTTTTGTATGCAAATTTTCATCAAAAGTTTCTGTTCTGGAAACATGAGAAATAATGTGAATTTCGATTTTTGTTGCGATGTAGACGGATGGTACTTGTTGTTAAGCTTTCTAAAGGTTGCCGTGTTCATTTAAAGTTATTACAGTTATATTAAGTACAATTATCTCTTTTTTTTTTTTTTAAAGTTTAACGAGCAGGAAAATTTGGGGAATGGTAATTACCGTGTTAAATATGTGTAAAATGTGTGTTAAATATGTATTAAATGTGTTAAATCTGTTATAATCATGGATATGTAACTCCTGATTTCCAACGCCATGAGCCAACGCGACCGACACATTGAAGATGAGATGGGCGTAGATTGCAGGTGCCACCTTCTTTGGAGACACAGCCTTTGGCAACCGAAATGGCGAGAGATGTGAATCGGAAGGCGTCAGTTCCTTAGAGGCCTAAACCTTTATGTACAGTACACTCCAGGCAAATTCTGTTCGAACTACTGATGTATCCAATATTGTAAATCACTACGTCTAGTGTATTTTTTTTTTTTTTAACTCTTTCCGCCCAGTGGGCACTAAGAGGGCCTCTTATAGCAAGCCCATTATGAGTTCGGCCAGGCCCACAATGGGGCGACCGGGTGGTGAGGGACGGGGACCGACATATCCGGACGGACCACCCCCCGAAAAATTCCTGGGGATTTCTCGACCCGTTCGGATTCGATCCCGGGTCCCCCAGGGCGGTAGGCTGCTAACCTTGACCGCTCGGCCATCCGGCCTCACGTCTAGTTATCGATGGATTTGAGGTAAAATGATGAAATTTTTACTTTTCGTCTTTGATCCAAAATAAGGATATGAAATCAAAGGCTCGGGAAAAAGTAAGTAGCAAATTTAAGTTTTAAAAATATTTTAGTTTAAAAAAAAGTTTAAATATAGGCGCGTTTTGGTTATTGTCGACGGTCGCCATATTGTTTGCACATGTGCGTAAGCAAACAAGATGGCGACCGGAAGCGCCGCCACCTTCGATACCTAGGGTAACGTTAACCAGGTAATGTTACTCGAATTCTTCGGGTTAGGACAGTCATTAAAACAGAGCAGCAACGAGTTGCTCAACTTTTCCGGCGAAATTTTAAGTTTTGGTGGCGCCATCTGTTATCATAGTGTATTAAGAAACATAATAATTGTAATCGGATGAAAGTACGAACAGTTACAATGTAACCGTGTAACCTACTATATTGTAGGTATCTGTATTCGTATAGTTGTGGCCGAGGAGGGTCTATTGAGGACCGAACTTCATTCCACTAACAAGTCTTTTCTCGATGTGATCTCCATTACTTAGGCTCCATTGCAATTTAATAAGCCTCATATCTCTACCAACTGGTTAAGACGTCCGGACAAATGTCACCGTCTATGGGTGCGTTCTTTTATTCCTCCGCGCAAGAGACATCCGTTTAAAAATTCCTGCGGAACGCGTTCCTAAATTCCGGTCGGAGTGCGCGCCGTCGAACGGCAAAAACGACCGTTTGCAGCAGTAGTTTACGGTGGAAAGCAACATGGCATACTCCATGGCTCAAATAGTTTGGTTTGGGGTCCATTATGTGGTTTTATGAATGAAAATTTAGAAGTTGTGAAAGCGCAAGTTAATGCACGCGGTGACGCAAGTGTCTCTTCGAATTTTTTTCGAATCGTAGCCGGCATTCTAATTTTTTTCGTGGCTATTTTGAATGCTCTTTCAACAAATAATCCATTTTATGATTAAATTTTACAATTGGGACCCTTCTTTTGCCTTTAAAAGCTCATATTTTAGAATTATAGATTCCTCCATCACGATACTATCGATAGTGCGGGCGCCGCCATCTTTCTTTCTTTCACTGTCGTTCCTAAATGCTTACAAACAACAGCGCACTCCCGTGGTAGCGGCGACGCGGAACGACCGCTATTAAAGAACCGTACCCTCTATCGACGTTTAGATGGTAAATTTTGGTTTCGAATTTAACTTTTGGAGGTTGAAACGCATAATTGAGATAAAAGATGCCTCCTTCGTAAGGACTATCGAGTGGACCCGTTATGGTGGCTTGCTCCTTAAACACGTCGTCTTCGATAGGTTTCGCCCAACAATGGTCTGGTGCATCTCCGGTCATGCCAATCAGTTCCCTTTTAATTCGCTTCGGAGCCGTTGCATTCGACATTTTCTTATTCTTCTTACTTGCGATCCGAGTAGGTGTTAAAACAATAAAAAAATTAATTAATTGTTGTTGTTATGACAATGCAAAAACTTTAATCTAAATTTACTATTTTATTGTTTCAAATTATAAATTTTGAAATTTTCAAAAATCAGATATGTCTTTTAATCTTAAAAAGCCACGATAAACAGATTTTTTATATTATTTGGCGTCAAATGTTTTCAGGATTGAGAATTTTTCACATTTTAAAAATAATGCCATATTGTTTCTTCAAAAATTATACGTGAAGTCACGTTTCGCTAATTAAAACAAGACACTGTTCTACAGAGGATTTTTTTGTTCTTAAATGAAAATAAGTGTTTTTGAAGCACTTTTGTATAAGAAATACACATCTTAAATCAGAATTTTGCTATCGGGCGCAATTATTTACTTATAAGTATATTAAGACCTGATTTTACTCAAATTTACAAAACTTTTGGTAGAGCAGTTGAAAATAAGAACTTCTGAGCCTCCGTTTCAGATGTTGTGTTACTAGGTCGCACGATGTTAATTACAATTTCAGTATAATAAACCGGCAACGAGTTGCTCGACTTTTCCGGCAACAATAAAAATTTTAGTGGCGCCATCTGTTATCATATATTATTTAAGAAACATTTTATATTTTTAACTATTATAAAATGGCAAAAAACTCAATTTTGAGGGTAGGGATGATTTTTACAAAAAATTATAAATGCTAATAATGAGTCCGATCCTACTGGAGATACACACGATCCCCATTATCTTCTCACCTCTCAACCTTTAACCACCAAAATTTAATAGCACCATGACGTTGAACCCGAAATGAAAATGAAATCGACTCTGTAAACGAAACTTTCCTAGTAGAGTCCTTCGAAACGTCAGACAAACGGTGGCGATGGGCACGCGATTACCAAGGAGCGGCATAGCGTCAACGTTTCAATTTGTTGTAGTGTCCAGAAATAACAGCGGTCATTACTCCAGCTGCTGGCATTTATTGTTTGGTCACTACTGTGAAACTTTCAATTTGAAAAGGAAATCAGTTTTGCAGAACTCAATTAAGGCTCGATTCGGACCAATGAATGACGTAAACCAGTTTGGGTATAAAAATTGAAAAATTGGATACGTATCCCCCACATTGCTCTGTCGAATTATTCCGAAAAATGTCTGAAAAGTGAGATATAATCACGCATCTGTGGTAACCAAACAAAACATTTAATGCCATTAGCTACGTTAGTTAATTACAGGCCTACAACTAAGTAGACAAAGTAGAATACAAGTACAACAACCTCCGTGCTGTTTCGGCATGCTTTCATTTTCCAGAAACTTCTTGTAACGTACATTTATCGCTTGGCATCTGATTGTGCCTTTTGACAAACACGACGAAAGCTCCTTCCAACTGCAACAGACTTAACTATTACAAAAAAAGACAAATCCCTATATCGATTTTTATTAGTGTCTTAGATCGAAAATATTCCAATGCAAGAATATCGAATAGATTTCCCACCCCTTGATGTGGCTAGCAAATGTCTTTCGTGACACGACATTCGAACTTTCGCCGCCTAAACCAGTGCTTCTCCAACTGTTTTTTGAATTTCCGCCCTCTTGGTTGTGTCTGTTAGTAGTAACGCCCCCTGTTCTGTGTACACACGGAGTGCGTTCGTTAATAGCGGTCTTTCTGCGACTCCGCTACTACGAGAGTGCGCTGTTGTTTGTAGGCATTTAGGAACGACGGTGAAAGAAAGATGGCGGCGTCCGCACTATCGATAGTATCGTGATGGAGGAATCTATAATTCTAAAATATGAGCGATTAAAGAACGACCCGACCTTCTTCAATGTATTTCTATCCCGATTTTCACGGCCAGGATTATCCAATAGACAAATTAGACAAATGTCTAGGGCCCGTAATTCGGAGGGGCCCGGCTTCAGTGCAGAATCTTTCTCTGTTTTTTTTTTAATTCTTTCCGCCCTGTGGGCACTAAGAGGGCCTCTTTTAGTAGGCCCATTATGGGTTCAGCCAGGCCCACAATGGGGCGACCGGGTGGTGAGGGACGGGGCCCGACATATCCGAACGGACCACCCCCGAAAAATTCCTGGGGATTTTAGACCCACTCGGATTCGATCCCGGGTCCCCCAGAGCGGTAGGCTGCCACCTTGACCGCTCGGCCATCCGGCCGTCATCTTTCTCTGTTTTAAAACGAGTTAAAAATTATTTAAGAAATTCGACATGATAAGAAAGGCTGTCTTTAACAATGCTCACTAAAGAAAGAGACACTCTGAAACGGCTAGATTGATCAATTTTCCGAAATGAAAGTCCAAAACGAAAAGTTTATGTTTTGCTAACGATCGAACACCCGGGCCTGAATCCTAGAATCCTATGGTGACCTGTACCTGAAAAAAAAAAGGTCAACGGCTCGCTTCCCACGACAGTTTCTTCGCTATGAGGAGACGCCACGAGAGCTCGCACCAGCTGAAAATCTTACCATGATTTAAACACACGATACGAGAGCAGAGAGAGCGACGCGACTTCCGATCATCGCGCGATCGCCATTTCGGTTAATGTTAGTTACCGTCCCAACTGTTCGTGCTCCCGACTGACCCCCCGGAGGGGAGCCGCCGGCAGGCCGCCATGTGCTAAACGTCACTAGTTATTGATTCACGGTAGTTATTGAACAAAGTAAAAAAAAGAGGGGAAACGTCTACTAAAGGCAATTTTAACGGCAAGCGACGCGACTCCCGATCGCGATAGCGAGGCCGACTTAGCGGTGAGAGCGACGCGACTCCCTATCATCGCGCGATCGCTGGAAAAAAGTATAACAACTTTTTTCCAGCGATCGCGCGACGATACCCTACTTCCAAAAGTAGGGTATCGTTGAACTCGTCTCGGTCCCCTCAGTTCAGATATATACTCAAAGTCCCGAAATTCCATAAATAGTAATCTATAGTATCCCCGAAAAAAGGAAACGTCGACTAAAAATATAGTTAATCTAACCTAACCTAACAGAAGCGCCGCATGACATCTGAAATTTAACCGTTAGGAATGAATAAAATCTTCATTAAGTCCTGCTCCTCTTGAGATACATGTCCGTCCTGTATCTTCCCATCCTCTTGATCTTTCGCCACCAAAATTTAATAGCATCAATGCCCTCGTATGCAAGTCACCGTGCCAAATTTCGTTTCTTAATCTTTACTTCATCCCGAGATATTAAGCGAAATAAACACCAACACATACACACTCTTACTAAAATTAAAATAAAGATTTTAATTATTCAATAGTGGATATTATGTACCGGTACATTAATAGATTTTAATATTATTTATAGGTAAAAATTTTATAACGGAATTTGTAATTTAATCATTTATCGGATATCTCGACTACTACTATGTCCATGCCAAAAGCTTAGGAGTTAGGACCCTTTTGATCTGACGAGCATTTCACGAGACGAACGTGCTTCTGGAGCAGCAAGTTCATTCCTATCTGTCAATGAATCCAAATTGAATCTGCGGGTGCCCAGCAACATTTGAAACCGAAATTCTTCCAAATCATCATCGTGGTCATCACGCGTGTCCTCGTTGCCATATTTTTCCATAAAAGATTTAAAATGGTCGCCGCTAGCTTCTTCGACATTCTTTGCCGTCCGAATATTTGTTAAACCCAACAATTTTTTCGTTTTATCCACGATAGAATTTTTCCTTTCACTTTTTCCGTCCTCCAACGAAGATCTTCGATCATCTCGTTTGAAGCCGAGCCAATGATTTGGTATGAAAGTCTTATGAGAAATCGCTGACATGGCGGCTAGCCATAATTTTATATTGGTTCTGAAATAATAATTTGACGTCACGGCAAGAAATTCTTTTTTTTAAACTTTTATTTCGTGTATACTTACTCTGTTTTCTTTCTCATAATAGTTTTTAACTGGATCCACCACGATTTCAATCCCATTGTAGGAAGTAAACGTGCTGGTTATGGCCGGCGTTAACGATAATTATGCAGTAATAAACGGACTATTGTTAACGAGTTACGGGTATTGTTAACTATTATTGAGTGAAATAAAGTTTAAACCCGTGGAAAACAAAATTAGAATTTTGTATGAGTACCAGTGGTACTTTCTTCGCGTATACGGGAATTCATTGTATTAATGAAGTTTTCGATGTTAAATTTCATTGGAAAATTGACGACGATTTACATTTTATCGATAATTTGGGCAATTGTTTGCATTGATATGTTCCATTCTCCTCTAATAATTTAGGAGAATCTTATGGAATATATTGAAATCATCACAACATAAAATATCGTTTATTCATCTTTCATTTCGATGAGAATTTTTTCGTTATTATAAGTTTCTTTAATAGACGGAAACGTAATTTTACATTTCTTCATCACTTGTCTTCTGCAAATAATATTTGTCAATGCGAGATAATAAGGTAGACCGTATACCACAATTATGCCCATTGCGAACGAGTGATCCATAATTTTGACTCTTCTTCTTTGTGGACACTAAGAGAACCTTTTTAGGCCGGGAGACACAGCCTTCAAAATTTTAGTAAGAGGGGGCCTGTATTTATCAGCTGTGGCCCCTTTTCCGTTTTGGTGTCCAAAAAATTATGGTCAACCTCTGTATATGTACTATATTATTAAATAGTATCGTAAATTTAAAATTTTTGTAAGAGAATATAAATATACCAGGAATAATTTCTTTATAACACGAAGAAGAAACACACACAAAAAAAGTACTTTAATCTTTCATTCCAAAGATCGCTTTGGATTTTGGAAAACTCCAAATTGCCAGCTCACTAGTAAGGTGCAAACCCAGTAGCGTAGCGAGGGGGTGCAAGGGGGTGTATCATGCACAGGGCGCCACTCTCAGAGGGGCGCCCAAATGGTCTCCAAGACAAACTATACGTGTTTCTGGAGAGGGAAGAGGGGCGCCAATAAAGTGTCGGCGCCAGTTATGTTCGCTACGCCACTGTGCAAACCCGCGACGAATATAATTTTATCCGCTCGGCCATTTGTGAGCCTTGTAAAAGACAAATTCTACATGTATTATAAAGAAAGCATACCTTGTAACTTCTACTGAGTAATTAAGTATATCATTTTGTAACGTGAAGTTCCGAAAGGGTGCCATTAAACCCATTGGCAGTAAACACGCTTCCGATTGAAAGTGCATTTAATTTAAACATTTATAATTGTTGAGTAAAATGTATCTATTTTCCTTAACATAAGATGTACAGTATATTTTTGATCATTGTCGGGAGAAAAACAATTGCAATTTTCATAAGTAATGACAGTTATTACTTTCCCCGCTGTTACATATAA
This sequence comes from Centruroides vittatus, assembly GCF_030686945.1. Classification (NCBI taxonomy): domain Eukaryota; kingdom Metazoa; phylum Arthropoda; class Arachnida; order Scorpiones; family Buthidae; genus Centruroides; species Centruroides vittatus. The sequence continues at coordinate 444,033 of NW_027122665.1, read as the reverse complement.
CACGGAAAGTATGGCAACGGGTCAAAAAATGACCCCCCAGAATTTTACATTTTTGGACTCGGGACACCTCGAAATGCAAAATAATTCGGGGGTAATTTCTGTATGTATGGGGGGCAGGGTTTACGAATTTGTTTACCCTGTTTGAAGCTTAACTCCTGTGCTTTTTGTCGAAATTTCTGAAATTTTGCAGGGAGGTTTATGTATTAGGGGGATCGATGCTATTAAATTTTGGCGTTTAAAGGTCGAGGGGGCGGGGAGATAAAGGGAGTCGTGTAGGGTCGGACTTAATGATGAATTTACTCGTTATTAGCATTTCCATTTTTTATTTTTTTTATAAATCCCATACCTGCTCTGAAAGTTAAGCTTTTTGCTATTTTATAATAGTTAAAAATATAAAATGTTTTAAAATGAAATATGATAACAGATGGCGCCACTTAAATTTTAAACGTTACCGGGAAAGTTGAGCAACTCGCTGCAGTTCTGTTTAACGTTTTAATTTAGAAAAGATTTGCTCGACTTATTCGAAACTAAAAGTTTTTATTTAAACTTTTAATAAAATATTTCTCCGAAATTACAAATACGTGGGAAACGAAACGAAACGAAAAAAAAAAAAAAATTATTACATTAACGAGATAAACAACAGACAGGTCAACAAAACTCGGTAACAACGGAAACAATTATCGAGAAGGAATCGATCGAATGGAATAAAATTATCGTCTATTTAATACTATTTTTTTTCACCGTTTTTTGCGAGTTTTATAAAATATATAGAATGGGTAAACAAAATATTGCACTCGAACCCATTAAACGTGCGCTGCTTAGGTATAGAATAAACAGAAAAGTGTATTGTTTATAATTACAAAATCCATGATATTTCTTTCAAAATTCAACAATTCTTATTACACAAATATGAATAACATTTTTGCTTCTTTTTTTTTTATAAAGATAAAACACTGCAATCGAAATATATACGAATCGATCAACGTTAGATATATCCGCATTAAAGGTGCCGGTAAGAAAACGTTTGGAGGAGAGATCAATACACCCAATTGACGGGTACCCACTGCTGCGTGTTGTTGATGTTGTCTAACGCCTTTTCCAGCGTCAGTATCGTTTCTTCGATATCGTTATTGACGATGATCAGGTCGAAGAAATGTCCGTACGCCTGTTTTAGAAGATCGCTCTCTTTTGCCAACCGCTGAAGGCTTCCGTCCGTCTGCAAATAAATCAATTCTGTATCGTGATACACCCGAATATGAATAGTTCAAAAAGTATGAGTTGCAAACGAATTATAAGGTTAAAATATAAAGTGTTTGGAATGATTTTAATTTCTGTCCAGAATAGTGTTTTCGCCTGAGGCAAAACTCTTGCCACTTCTGCTTTCATTTGACTCTAGTGCTGCACTCTTGTATGATCTATTTATAAACAACTTTAATGGCTTTACTGTATTTGGTTTAATATTTTTATTTTCCCTCTTCCTCTTTTCTGAATATTTTAATCACTCATTAATTCTTTTTACCTTTATGTCCTTAATGTTTTACTTTTTGTTTTTATATTGTCTGCTCAGACCTTGTTTATAAACGACTTATTACACTGGTGTAGTTTCTGATTAGCAAAGAGAGGAAGCCTTAGTGGAAAGGTAAAACAAAGTATCTATTTTCACCTATACACTCCTTTTACCCTTGGCCCACCAGTAGCCAAGTGGTTCCATTCCCTGAACACTGGGAGTTCGGGCGTGGGTCGTTCGGTTCACGCCTCATTAGGACGGGCTGGCCACGTGGAGTTTTCCAAGTTTTCTCCACATCTGTAACGCCTGAATAGGGGCCAGTTACCCTTAAAACGACTTCCCAGAAGGCATTCCTCCTAAGCAGGTCGCCCAAGTGTTGTGTTGCCGTAACTTAACAAACAAAACTCTGTAGGCCCCTCCTCGGCAGGTTTACAACATTCTATAATAATTGTATAGGTACTGTACAATTGTACTTTTGTACGACTTGGCTTAGTCCCCCTTCCAGTGTGGACATCATTTATGGATGGCCCTTTACATTAAATTATTATACAGAATTACAATACAGTACATTATAATTATACAATAATTCATTATTATTTATAGCTCTTTTTACTAAAACCATGTTGGTAATACTGTGGTAAAATAAAAAAAAATTTATTAAAAATAATAATTCATGTAACAATTCATTAAGTATTCGTGTGACAATTTTAAAAGGACCAAATAATTGAAAGACCACCCAAATATTATAAAAAACACTTCTTTACCTTTAATTTTTTAATAGTTTTATCATTTTATACAGGAGTACAATAGAAAATGTTATGATGATTACGTTGCACTCTGTCTTTTTGACGCTTTATGTCGGTATTGGTGTTGTATTAATATTGGAAAGTAAAGAAAATGTAATTGTATCTTATCTCAAATATTGTTGGGTATAATATCATTGTTTAAAAGTTTTTATACAATTGTTATAAAATGTTGTAAACTTGTTGAAGAGGGGCCTACAAGGTAAAAAGAATGTACAGGTGAAAATAAAGATACTCTGTTTTACCTTTTGACTAAAGATTTCCTCTCTTTGCTAATCAGAAACTATACCAGTGTAATAAGGTCTGAGCAGACATTATAAAAATAAAAATTTTAATCACTCATTTTGCTATCCCTTTCACTTTACCATTTGAGACAGTCGCCTTGTCATCTTACCTATGGGGCCAGCCCTAATAAAAAATACATCAATCAATTGGTAGTGGCATGCAGTCTTTGAAAAATGTGATCTTTCCTTCTCGAAGAATTCCACTCGAGAATATGTATTTTCCGAGAGCAACCGTGCATTTTGGAAGTCAGTGGGTTAATTGCGTCAAAAGTTTTGTTTTATAGATGTGTAGATTCCCTTCCTGTTACTAAAAATAATAATAAAAAGGAAATCCACATGTCTGCGGCATTATCTACCACATTGTATAAAATATCGTTGCTGTGTCCTTTAGTTAACTTTGGATGATAACAGACAACATTCAGATATTCAATTGGAGATCCCAAAGTAATATATTATCAACTTTCAACTTTACTAAAACATATACAATTAAACATCACACTGGAGGTTTACTTGCTACAAGTAATGTTTTATAAATGCACATTAGTGTACAGACTGCATGTTTCACTTTCCTTTCTCATATTATTTAATTGTAAAGTTGAAAATGATTATCGTATTAAAATTTAAATCACCTAAAATGTTTTTTAATTATCTACATTATTTGGTCAATTCAAAGTTATTTTATAAATATATTTACATACAGGGTTATTACAAATGAATCATTGGTTTTCAAGCAACTGTATTTTGACAATAATTCAGATTTAACAATAAGTGATACATTAAAAGAACTAAAAACTGTCTAGGCTTGTGTCGTAAGACGACAGATGTTCTGTGTGTTCAAGCAGTAGTCCAGTTTGCCCTACATGTTGCAGCATGTTCCCTGCATGGTCATCATTGCAGCAGTAATGCATCCTGAGCTCTGCCTAAGATGTGGGTAATGAAGGCATATAAACTGTGTCCTTTACACACCATCATAGAAAAAAAATGGTGTGAGGTCTGAAGATTAGGAAGCTATCTGTACAGTGCTGTCACTGTTATAACAATGCCCAATCCACTGATATAAGAGTTCTGTATTCAGGTATTGTTGGAATGCATGCTGTATGGTGACTGAGGATGAGCACTTCCCATACTCCACAACACAAAATGCCTTCTGACGCATTATTGCCTTTGTGCTGCCATCTGGTGTATCATAAAAAAGTCTTTATGCACATGTTTCAAATTTGGAGCATTTCTTTTTCGTTTCGTATGGTCTCGTATAGACAACCCATCTCGACACTTTGAAAGTTATGGGGTTTTAAAACCAGATGATTAATCTGTAATAACTCTGTTACTGTTTTTTTTTTTTTTTTAAATTACATTTGCATGTAGAACAGTTATTAGGATTGCTATAACAAAAGTTTGCAACTTACATCTTGAACATTGGTTAAAGAAGGAGCAGCTATAAACACTACATATGGAGCGTATTCTGCCGTACGGAGTATCTTTAATGCCTAAACATAAAAATAACAATAACTTTGTTATTAAAAATCATAGAGAATAATAATTTAATTTTAAAAATTGTTATGATTATAATAGATTTTCAAATCTATAAATAAGTTCTATGGCTCCACTGCATATTAATAAAACCTAACTAAACTCTAGCTGTCGGATTATTTTTTTTTGTCCAAATAATGGTCTGGCATCAATTTGTATCATCCACAGATTTTCAAAAAGTAATCATTAGCATTAAATCTACTGTAAGGTGTGAAGATATAAGACAAAAATTTGAATGAAACAGAAGAAAAATTATTAAAATAAAACATTTCATATAATCGGTAACAAGCCATATATAATTTTTGAAGAAATATTTGAAAATTTCTAGATATGATTCACACCAGGCCACTGATTTAAAGACTGCTAAATTCTGTAAAAATTTTTAATTCTGATGTTCTGCTCGATCAAAAAGTTAAATCACAGCTTTTGGTGAACGGAAACCAGTTTTTATAAAGAATATTAGGGGGGTTGAGGCCAAAGTTTTAAACGCAAAAACGTGTACGTCGGACGTTTGGCACCGCTTTCCTGTAAGCCTAGAAGTTTGACAATGGCGTTTGGAATGTCGAGCACGATTCCACTGACTTTCCAAACGCCATTGTCAAACTTCTAGGCTCGCGGGAAAGTGGTGCCGAACGTCCGACGTACACGTTTTCGCGTTTAAAACTTCGGCCTCAACCTCGCTATTAAAAAACGGATTGTTGTTTTCGATCAATATTTTCTTTGATGTCAACGAGGATTAATATTTTTTCAAGGGTATTAAGACCCTTGAAAAAATATTAAGTGGAGACTCTCAAAAGATTATTCAGTTTAACAGTTTTTCTCTGTAGACTTGGCTAAGGAGGAAGAGAAGTTTTAATTATTATTCGATAGTTTATGAAAAAATAGAAATTTAAAATGTTCTGGATTTTTCAGAATAATATTTTTATAGTAGATCTGAATATTAAATATACAAATTTTCACTCTTAAAAGGCAACCATCAAGAAAATGATAATAAATGTCATCCTTGCTTATTTATTGTTACATCACTATCAGATTTTATTTTATTTTAATTAAAATAAAAGTTTTTAAATTAATTTTTCAAACTATAATGAAAGTACCGTATTTCATTATTACTTCAAATGAATCATTTATAATATTTTATTCAATAATAATAGAGCACTTTAGTATACATTGGAGGATATCATTATATTTTTGTAGATAATTCTGTCAAATGCCAAACGATCTGCTGGATTTGTTGGGCTATATTAAGGCTAGTTTAATGATTAGAATAAAGTAATTTGACTAGAAGTAAGGAGTTAGGCTGCCATCTTATGGTAAATTTATTTCTAATTGTTAAATTTACCACAAGATGGCCAGCCTAACTGTCAAATTACTTTATATCTAATTATTAATCGGATTTGTTGTTACGTATGCAGATAATTCATTCTTGAATAATCAATATTTCAATTAAAATTATTCAACCTTAATCTTAGATCTATCTATTTTTTTCTACTGCATCGCAATTGTAAAATATATTACGTAAACATATTTTACTCCATTAACTAAGTTTCACTGTTACTTTCTTACATACTTTGGCAATCTTCATGAATTTCATCATTTTTCTCTAAGCACGTGTCTACATCCGGCACTTCAAAACCGATCTGTACAGTGGCCAATTTTACAGAAATCCTGAGAAATATAAGAAATGGGCTTTTAAGTAGCATTTCTTAGAATGTTAATTCATAGCGTTATCTTATATATTGAATGCATTACAAGATTTAATAAGATTAACAAAGGAACCTTCAAAATTGAAATTGCTCATTTGTATACAGGGCCTTCTGAAATAAATGCTACCATTTTAAATTACTGTAATTATGTTAATTATTATCTAGGAAGTATGTGACGTACATCAATTGATAGAGTATCTGTCAGAGTTTCATCTCCATTGAAATGTCTTGTCATCTACTACCTCTAGAAGGCATTGTAAACAAAACTAGCAACTCCGCAACAGGAAAGGCATATCCTGTTCTATAGCCTAGAACATTACGATCACTTGTCATTGAGCAAACCGCAGGAGTCACGGAAGGAGCGACGACGGATATACCTTAATAAATGTAGAAAGAACGAGTATCAATTGGACGTGTGTCGTGTGACAAGGTGCACGCGTCGAGAAATTGTAATTGGCAAATGTGAAACTTGTTTTCCAATATTTATTTAATGTATGTTACAACATTCTCAGATAATGATTAACGTAATTACAATAATTTAAAATGGTAGCATTCCTTTTGGAAGACCCTATATTACATATGATTAAAGAGATAGTGATGTTCAACATTTTCTCAAAATGAACTGTAATTTTTAAGTGGTAGCAAATTATTACCACATAAATTTGCAACAAATGAATGTATTAAAATAAAAATTAGATTAAACATTTTTTATAAAATTGGTTTATAGATGTCAAACATTATTGAAAAATAAATGTTTTGGATCATTTTAATTTAATAAATAGATTGAAATTTAAGTGTCAACTGACTGGGCTATCGGAGAACATACTGAAAAGCCTATCTTAATGAAAAGATACTTGCGAATACTTTCAAATATTTAATCCTTCTCATAACTTTTAATTTTTTTTTTAAATTCCAATTTGAAATGGTTCTACTGAATAACTAAATATTTCAGTAGCAGTCCATTCCAAATAAAAATCAAATATTATAAAATGATCAATTGTATGTTCTATAAAAGCAATAACAGAATTTTTAAAGTAATTTAACAATTTCTTTAAGCAATAAGCTAGAAGTAAGTTATTTTTGTACGAGAATAACAAAATTGTAGATGTTAGATGGGATATTACAAATAATTTTCAAAATGTAATTTTTATCACTAATACTACAAAGGCTCTAAAAGAATGGTATAAATTAATATTTACAAATGATTGAAACAATAAAGAAATTTCTAAACAAATTATTATTAGAAATATTTTATAATGAAAGGAATTTGAATTATGTAGGAAACAAGTGAGTGTACTATGCAATCCAATAAGTATAACCAATGGCCACAGTAAGGCTTTGGTTTATCTTCCAGAGAACCGGGATCAAATTCCGACGGTTGAAATGCCCAGAATTTTTTTTTTGAGCTATCTGTCTCGGATGCATCAAGCCCCATCCCTCGCTACCCGGCCACCCCACTGTGGGCCTGGCCACACCCGAGATGGGAATGACTTAAAAAAGGCCCTCTTTAGCACCTCAGGTTAGAAAAAGAGAGAAAAAAAACAGTAAAATTATTATTAATTATCATTATATGTTATTTATATACATAAAAGTTAGCAAGTGCCAGGTACACATAAACTTCATCAAAAAAATAAATACAGAACAAATCATTGTTAAAACAAAGAATCTGGGAGCAGGAAGAAATATTTTCACTTACGGAAAACTAACTGTAATTTAGTGAAAGATTAAAATAGGAAATTATATAAAATACATACAGTACATCTTATGTTTTTTCATGACAAAGTACTTTTCTTTAGCCAAGTCTATAGAAAAAACACTAAACTGACTAGACTAAATCTTTGTATGCATTTTTGTAGTTATGTATCTTATTTATGGATTTCAACCATTAAGATTCCAAGTTGTGACAAGTTACTTCCAGTTTCTTCATCATTCGTCAAACACATCACCGTCATTATAAACGATGTTACGAAAGCTTCACGTTCCGGTATTGGAATACGAGGAAATTTGCTATAGTAGTTGTGAAATGTATGATTTTTTACAGTTAATACATGCCATAAAAAAATGAACACAGGTAATGGAAAAGTCATTCCGCCATCTAGTGAGAGAAAATAAAATAAAATTCACATCGAGCGAAAAGTGCCATCATCATTAAGGAATGTGCCAATTTGTTTAACTGAAGTGGCATCATGCGTGATGTTGCTCTCAAGTCAATACTTTCCATAGGCAGTTTATAGTAAGAAACAAAATTTGATTCTAATCATTTTGAAAAAATGGGTTTGTTCAAGTTAATTTCCCTTGACAGTAAGTGTTTAAATAATAAAAAAAATGAAAGTAATAAAATAATACGTTTTTAAAGAACTTTACATTAAAAAAATTACTTTTAAAATGTCCTTTAATGTATAAGCGTTATGAAATTTTAAGTGAAATCTCATTGTAGCCTGGTAATAAACTGTTTGCAGACCACTGTCTGAATAACACCACACATGTTAAAGAAAAAACTTGGAAAATGATAAATTATGTATTTAATTTGATACTTGTTTTATGTCATAACTACGAGTAAACATTATTTTATTATATCGTAAAAAACTAGTATTATCTGTTGAAATATTTAATACAGTTGACTCCGCATAAGTTGACACCTGGATAACTTGTCACTCGTTGTTACGTAGTCATTTTTTGTGGTCCCGGCCGACTAACATAGGCATTAATGTTATTAACCTTAAAAATCTCGGTTTACTCGACATCGTTTGACTCGTCACTACTGGATAAATCAACATACTTTTCCTGTTTCACACTTTTTAGAATTCTGATAAGTCGACTCCCCCCCTGAAAAAATGAGTTCACACCGTACAATAAGCTGTGTGGTGTGAACTCATTTTTCAGGGGGGAGTTGACTTATCAGAATTCTAAAAAGTGTGAAACAGGAAAAGTATGTTGATTTATCCAGTAGTGACGAGTCAAACGATGTCGAGTAAACCGAGATTTTTAAGGTTAATAACATTAATGCCTATGTTAGTCAGCCAGGACCACAGAAATCTCACTACGTAACCGACAAGTGACGAGTTACCTGGGTGTTCTGGGTGTTGACTTATGCAGAGTTGACTGTATTTACACTGACAGCTTGGTATTAAATACACCATACACATTTTTTTAAAACATATTAAATATTCCTTACTATGCTTATGAAACTAAACATTCCAGTGAAAGTTTGTAATAATGTGTAAAACAGAAACATACAATGCACTACAGAGAAAACTGTACATTTTTTATGTTTTGTTTAATTCTTGTCATAAATCAAAACATTTGGACAAACATTTAGTTAGCAGACTGCAGTTAAGTATTTTATTTACTACCGTAAAGAAGTAACTGTAAATCAGATGCAATACAAAGTAAGAATAAGAGCTGCTACGAGGAATATAAATACAAAGGGTTGTTTGTCAGAAAGAATGTGAAATGCAACTGTCGAAATGCAAACTCTCAGTTTTGTTTTGATACATACAATCAAATTATATACAGTCAAACCTGTTTTTATGCGCTCTTTTTATGTGCGATTTTTATTTGTGCGATATTTTTTATGCGAATTTTTAATTTGTGCGGTATAGTTGGCGACTAGTCTCGTGCGATTCGTCATGTCTTACGTTGACTTATTATAGCTAAATAAACTTATTATAGCATAAATGCACTTATTATAGTAATATTATTGCATGAATATGCGAAAAATGAAATAATTTACTTTTTAAGTCAACAAAACACCACCTGGACAAAAATATGTAAAACAGACGATAGACCAGACGATGCAGTCAAGTGCTGACATCTGTTGTCAATAAATTCTATTTCATACGGTTTTGAGTTATTTTCTATGTGAGACTTTTTTTATGCGGTCCCTGTTGACCGCATAAAAAAATTATTTTTTTAATTGTGTTGCGAAAACTATTATTTACAGCCATTCGTGAAGTTTCGTGAGATTTTTTTTAATGCGTTTTTTTAATGCGGTCCCTATCCCCCGCATAAAAACAGGTTTGACTGTACTTTCAATCCAATGACATTTTAATAGTTTATAAATTAGTTCAGTTACTCAAATACAGTAATACCCCGAACTTACGTGATAGGTGGGACTGAGCGATAACCGCATAAGTCGAATTCGTGTAAGTCGGGGTATAATTTCACGTATAAATACATACAAATTATTTTTAATTGGGGCCGCAGACTAAAGAAAACAATAATTTAGAAAAAATGTTTAATAAAATCTTAGATAATACACATGTATGACAAATTATATTATTAAAATCGTAAACCGAAGTTATTTTGATGTAGAAGGCTTCATAAAATTGAACAAATTCGTATGACGGCTCAAAGATTTTTTCCTCCCGCAAAATTTTGTCGTAGCATGCTAATAATTTTTTTATTTCTCGTTTTGTAGAAGAAATGCGCTCTTCGTTGGAGTCTATATTTTCTAAAATTTGTAACCCCTTTTCAATTGAACTCTCTCTCTTCAATTGAACAGTCGCTCAAGTCTCCGTAGATATAACAAAGACAGAAATAAATAACACAAAATAAATTGTAGCTATGCGTCGATTCCACGCGACATGTCCGAACATGTAAGCTGAACAATAGTGTGGGGGGGAGTGAGTAATCATGAGTTGCGTGGCGCTCAAACTAAAGACGAATCAACGAGATTTGAAAATTGCGTAACTCCAAGTTCACGTAAGTCGAGGTATTACTGTATGTAAAAATGATGATAAAACAAAAATAATCATGTCATGTTGTTATTAGGATTGTCTTTTTCTTATTGACTAATTCTCACATTAACTGGTTCATACAAGAAGTTAGGAATAAAATGTCCACAAAATACAATAATCTCTCTTATAACAGCATTTATTCACACTTCCTATCCACTTATAATTGTGATCATAAATTATAAAGTCTGCATTTCAATTCATGTGTTTTTAATAATTACTTAGGTGAACTTTCTTACATTTATTAACAGTTGTACTGAACAATCTACCTCTAGCCAAATCACTTCTTATCCGATTATTAATTAGCCTTAATAAAGCCCAATACAAAATCCAGTGGATTGTTTGATACTACAAATGTGTCAAGTTATTATATATGTAATTATCATAATTATTTTGTATGACTGAATATCCTCTTTGCCTAAATCGAAAACACACATTTTTGTTTTTATTGTTGACTATTATTTTTGTGTTTGAATATTGATGTACTTAGAACTAAAATAATTAATAAAAGCTGCATTTATTAAATATACTTCTCATTAAGGAGAATAAACTATTTATACATATAATTTTTAATCTCCTTTTATAGATATTGTCCTGCTTAATTTTATAATTTTGTATAAGAATAATATTTTATCTTTCATCCTGTACATGATTATATCCTTTAATTTTAGTAAACAATAAATTTTTAAAAGAGTAAAATAATATCAGTCTGAGGTAAAAGGTACATTCCTGTATACATCAGTCTCGGTCACAATTGATGCACTGGTGAACGGTTTAATAATCTTTAACAGGAACATATGGCAACCTGATGAGACGGCAGAAATAAACAGTGATATGTTGGCATTTGCAGACTTATTTTGTCAAAATAACTTTGGGTTAATACAAATGAGTAGTAAAAATGGTGTTAATGATATGACCATGCCATATTGTTTCATCGGAACCTGCTATATCTGTGGCCCTACAAGTGCAATATGCATCAATCACTGCACCAATGATTAGTGCAGTGATTGTTCACTGATCAGTAAATATTTGAACACATTTTAGTACATCTCGGTTCACCAATATGCTGTTTGATGCACATTGAAATGTATCCAAAGTGAGCATTTTATCAAGTGAAGTAAATGAAAGTTTTTCCCTCTAGATAATTTTAATAATTTCTAAAATTTTTATAAATAAATCTACCAAATAATAATAAGTATTATATCCTAATGATTGATTTTTGAAAACAAGCTCGGTGTATATATTACTTAACTATACATTTAGTAAACTCTTACCTGAGGTTCCACATCGAGGAGAGCCATTTGTCCATTTGCATGAATTTGTTTAATGGTTTCTAACTTTGTACCGTACATTGCATCTTCGTGCGTTCCATATTCAAGATACTCATTAGCAGATATATCTGCCATCATTTCTTCGTGAGTAACAAAATAATAGTTCTTTCCGTTTTCTTCTCCTTTTCTTGGAGATCTTGTAGTATCTTTAAAATATAAAATTTTAATTTAGTAATAATACTTTAGAAAAAAAAGACAACTTCTTTAATTAATAAATTAATGGCGATAGCCAGCATTGTTCAGATAAATTTTATATTGCACCCTAGACATTGCAAATTGCCTCTTTTTAAAATTGTCTGCATTTAAAAATATTTAGTATAAAGCAGACTAATGTATGGTGCTTTTAGTTTTTAGGTAAGGTGATACAATTTTATCAAACACTGTCTGTTGTTCCAAAGGGAGCAATGATCAACAAACTTAAAGCTTGCTTGTAAACTACTCTTGCACTTGTCTCTTGGAAACCAGTTTGCACATGTCTCTCTAAAGACAGCTGAACTGAAAACCAGCATACAAGTTCATTTACAAAGTGATTTATCTGCAGGCCATTTTGTTGAACAACTGCTCACTCTTGGCGATAGAAAAGTATTGATCAATCCGAAAGGTAGACTAGTTGTGACATTACAAAAGCTAGGTATCAATTTGGAAGCTTAACCTAAGAACTGCATAAAAAAGTGTAATGTAATGTATGTATGGTACATAGTAGATAATCATTAGTTGAAGAAGGTGAATGTACTGAATAAAGAACCATGTACAGTAAATAGTTGAACAAAGTATTTATTTTTGCAGAATAGATACAGATTCTTAAGGATTCCAACTCAATAACAATAAATGATAACAGAGAGTCACCAAAACTTATTGATGGACAAGTGACAGAAATATTGTGACATGTATAGCGAACTGAGCTCGGGTGATGCACTAACTAATATTTAAAACTAACTTATACTAAAGAAGAGGAAAGTCAGAAAGGAAAGGTAGTAAACAGCAAGATAGATAACAGAAAAGAATAAAATACCCAAGATGTACAAATGTTACACATTTTCAATGGGAGGTCACGTGGAACCTGCTTGGACTGATTTCCAGTCGTCGTCTTCCTTTTCATTTTTTGTGTTTTGATTTGAGACTTGCTGTATTGTCACTTCAATAAGTTTACTAATCCTTCTCAGACTAGTTCTGTTTCGCTGGTCTCACTGATCTCGACAACACGAAACACTATCTTCTCCTTCCTTACTTTACGAGGACCAGCCAAAAGATGACCAACTTGCTCCAACACGTGCGCTTGGGTTGCCTTTCCCCTATTTGTTTCACGTGGTTCCACAAATCAGCTCTCACCACTCAAAGGAATAGAGCAAGAATAGAAAGTTCTAGAAGTAAGACGGAACAAAGAACAAAAGAAATATGCTAAAACTATGACTATGCAAAAATTATACAATTGCGTACAGTCACAGTAATAATAATAATGTAAAATAACCATTGAAAATCTCTAGGTATACCTTCATACTTGCTAACAGCATGATTTTCAGAAGTGCTCTATTACTACAAAATTTCACAATTCCATTGGTCAGATACACAGGCCACTCTGTTGTAGATGGAAGAAAAAATACAAATTTCACCCAAAAATAGTAAAATGGATACTGTATAAACCTGACTGCAGTAGACAAAAATACACCAGATATGTCACCATAGGGTGTACCCATTTCACTGCTACCTGCAACTAGCATAACATGCAGAGGATGCCTTACAGCTATTTGAAAGGTGCAATATGATGTTAAATTTACATCATGATGAACCACAATGCCTTCAGCACATATTACAGACTGACAAAACACTATTTTGCTGGAATGGAATGTATAACAATCACAACATGCATCACTGGGCAAAGCATGCTCTGTGATGCACGACATATACGACGCAAAGTGCATTTGTGATGTGCACGGCATATACGACGCAAAGTGCACGACATATACGACGCAAAGTGTGATGCACGACATATACGACGCACCTAAAAATCTGGTATGGAATTTGTGGTGAGCAGCATTAATTCTATTTTTCATTTATCTAATATTTTAATCATAGCTTTCCAAAAATCAGATTAAAAAAATTGTATCAAGATATAAATATGCTTCCAGAAACATGATCAATCTGTCTGATATTTGTAACATTAATACTCTCAAAAGTGTAAAAACAAATAGTTTCTTTGGCAGCTTCTATGCACTGATACAAAATATTAGCAGATGATATTGTAGCAAGATAAACATAAATACTAATATACAAATAAATATTTTCAAACATCTTAAATGGTCATCATCAGGTTCTAACTTGTAACATTCAAATACAGTATAATCTCCGAATAGTGGACACCATCGGGACCGAGAAGTTTGTCTGTATTTTGAGGTGTCCACTATTGGGAGGTATATGCTGGTGGCCATATTGTGTTTTAATCTAGTCATTATAAAGTGAAGAATACAATGGATTATGAAAACATCAAATTTGCATTAGGAATGCGAATATACCAAAATGTATATGTACCATATATAATTAAAATATATACACAATATATTATTTATTTTTTCAGCTGTAAAAATCTCATTTAAACGTTGAGTTACAAAGGCAATTTGCTATCCACTTCAAGGGGTGGGAAATATATTTGGAATTGTCAGATTTATAACGCCATTTATAATCTAAGTGACTAATAAAAATCGATACGAGGATTTGTCTGCTTTGTATTTATTGAGTAGGTGTAACTTTTTGAACATTGTTTTTTTCAGTAGGCTAACTGATTTATTAAAAACTACACCTTTGGCCACCACAAAGCTGTTAAAACAGTTACAACAAGTGTTTGTTTGATGAAAGTTCAAAGGTCATGCTACGAAGGTGATTTGCCAACCACTTTAAAATGCGTGAAGATATTCAGTTTTCTCACATTTATGATCTTAAGTTTCTTTTCATTACTACTATACTATGATTCTTGTCGAATGAAACTTTAGAAAAGTTTATAGTTTTTTGGTATCATAAACCTAATTCCAACAATAAGACATAAGTTTAATAACATTAATATGTATCACAATAAATGGCGATTGTCAACTTAACCAGATTAGACTTCTCTAACAGATAAAGAATATTGTTTGACTTCTTATAACCTGCCCTCCTCCCCTATTCCTATTCTAAGCCAGTTTTTATTTGATGTCTATAGTCAAAATTCATTGTCCAAAAGAGTATTTGAACCAATTCTTTGTTTTCATTTTAAAATATTTCATACATAATTAATTCTTTTGAAATATTGAAGGCGGGACATTGTGTTTTCGTAAGGTTGGTTGTGGAAGACGGTGTCTGCTACTTAGAGGTAAATATAATAGATGTCCCATTTGAAGGGACTGGGGACTGTAAAAATGTCCATTAAATAGAGGTATCTGCTATTCAGGTGTGGCCATCAGCCATATTGTTTTCTTGTTTATTTTTTGTTTAGTTCATAAGTTGTAAATACATATATATATATTTTCTATCTTCCTTCTTCCTTCATTCTATTCTCTTATTTCCGTTCCTTTCTCCTTTGTCTCAACAACCTGACCGTTATCGCTGGAGGGCAGGATTACCCCTCCTAAGTAAGAACAAAAGAAGGCAAAGACGCCCTGAAGGCTAAGTGGTGGAACAAGGGACACTTTTCTACTGGACCTCGAGAAGGACGGAAGTGTGAGCCAGCGATCGACCAGGAACGGGAAAAATCGAAAGGAGGCTACAGGACTGTCAAGGCCAAAGGAATATAGACACAAAACCGAGGGAATCGAAAAACGTCTGCTACTGCGGAAATACACTCCAGCGAAAATACCGATCAACGTAGACCCGGGTACCTTCCATCTGTTTCTATATACTTTCCGTCTTTCCTAAATCTATCTGTTTCCCCTTTCCTTTTTAGTTTTTAAGGTAGATATAAGTTTAGTTTTAAGTCGGGTGTAAAAAGTTTGTGTTACGAGCGCGGGTGTGATTCTTTGTATGTGGCGACCCCCTTCCTCAGTGAAGTTATTCCAGTTGGGATCATTTGTAATTAGAAAAGGAAAGAACTGTGTTCCGGAGGAGAAATAAAAGAACTTTTAATTGTGTATCAGTCTCTGTGTTCATACTTGTAACGTGCATTCACGGGTTTACAAGCCTCTCTCCACGAACAACCAGACGGGTATGTCCATTAATGAAGATTTCACTGTATATTGTAATTAGAACAGATTTTAAGTAAAAAAAAAAAAACACATGTGCTGTTGTTATTGGTTGCAACAACATGTGTAACAGATGACGTACGTGTATTAGATGAACAAATATTGTCGGTGCTGCAAAGGAGATAGAAATATCTGAATTACAGCACTTCATAAAATGACTTCCACACTTCCGTCTCCACCATGTGGAAGTACATTTTTTAATGAAAAAATTATCATTTCCACTGCTAAGGGGTATGCATTGTTTAATATTTTTATGTTTGTAAAATGGCCATGCACAGAAAGTTATCGACAGATGGAACATTATATTTAATAAATGATATTCTCAGGTCAAAAATACATAGTTGTAATGTCAAAACCAAAAAATGAATCCAATTTAAGTACGAGGTTAATCCCAGAAGTAAGGTCTCCTATTTTTTTAAATACAAAGAAACATTTATAGAAAAATAAAGTTCATATCATTTTAAAGCTTGAACATTTATCTATTTTTCTACATAATAACCATTTCGATTGATACATTTTTTAGGCGCTGTAGCAGTTTTTGTATACCCATGTCATACCTGCTCACCGCCACATTGCAGGTCCCATCTTGTGCACACCTTCTGATATTGTAACTTTTCCATTAAAATCCTATGAATTGTGCTTGGAGAAAGCCCAATAACCAAAATGCAGAGATCATCCAGAGTGATTCACCGATCTTCACGCACGGTTTACTCAACCTTTGCGACTGTCTCGTCGGAAATTGACGGTCTCCTGCTTCTTTCTTCGTCGTGAATTTCAGCATGATCAGCTGCAAACTCCCTGTACCACTTGAAGACGTTCTTGACATCTACGCATGACTCGCCACACACTTCCGTCAATTGGCAATGAATTTCAATTGGTTTAACACATGGCAGCGAGCTGGTATGACATCGGCATACAAAAATTGCCACAGTGCATACAAAAATGCATCGACTGAAATGGTGATTATGTAGAAAAATAGATAAATGTTTAAGCTTTAAAATGATATGAACTTCCTTTTGTATAAACGTTTCTTTGTATTTAAAAAATTAGCAGACCTTACTTTTGGGATTACCCTCGTACTATATCAGATTTTTTTAAAATTGAATTTTATTCTAATTTTTTTAAAATATTTTTTCTTTTTAATGATTATTCTGTTAAATGCTTCATGTTAACAAAAGTCAAAGAAAAAATTCCAAAATATCATGACAAATATTCGTTCTTTTTCTATGATTTTTTGAAAATAACCAAAAAACCCATCTGCACTGACATTCACAATGACTTACCCCCAGTCCAGAGGGTATTAAACAAATAGATAACATTAAATGCTTAAATGTAAACAAAGATTCCATTAAAAATTTGATGATAATTGAAATGTGTAACATAGAACTTTGCAATACTGAAGTCCAACTGTATCTAACTAAATAAAATTAACTTACATGGAAGTGGATATGCATATTTGTCAGGATGATTATTAATAAGCGTGTTTTTTATATGTCTTCTCCCAACTCCATGAGCACCTGAAAACAAAACAAAATTGCTTTTATCTAACTAAACTTTAAAATGATTACCACGTAAAAATATGTTGACGTCGTTAATAACAACGTAAAGACATTTATTAATTTCAATTGAAAACAAATATAAATTATTAAAAAAATTAATTTATTAGAAATCGATGATTATAATCATGCATTTTAACAATAATTAATGAGCATTTAAGTATTGTGACATTGTCACAATGTGGGTCTGCAATTTTTAATCATCTTTTAATTTAAAATAAACCAGCAATGGAGTTGCTAGACTTTCCCAGCAACATTTAAAATTTTGGTGGTACCATCTGTTATCATATTTTATTTTAAAACTTTTTATATTTTTAACTATTAGAAAATGGCAAAAAGCATAATTTTCAGGTAGGGATAAGTTTTATAAAAAATTCTAAATGCTAATAACAAGTGAAATTGTCATTAAGTCCGACCCTACTGGAAAAACACATGACCCCCTTTATCTCCTCACCCCTCGACCTTTATCTATCAAAATTTAATAGCATTGATCCCCCTAATAAACATACCTACCTGCAAAATTTCAGAAATTTTTGACAAAAAGTACAGGAGTTATTAAGTTTCGTATAAGTGAACAAAATTGTGCCGCCCCACACACACTAACATCCATACATACAGAAATTACCCCCAAACTTTTTTGCATTTCTCAACGTTTCAAGATGTCTTAAGTCCAAAAATGTAAAAATCTGGGAGGGTCATTTTTTGCCAGATTGCCATACCTTCCCTCTGTTATAACAGCTAGGAAACTAAAATCATGCAGCTTCCAATCCAGACCAAAAGTTCATATTTAGTTAATCAGACCTCTACCTAAGCTTTCCATATATCTAATCTGAACTTTTATCTATCTAACTTCATTCTCAAGGTTACCAAGGAATGGATGGACAAACATAAGACAATAGGAATGGTCTGCTATTAGAAAATTTCAGCCCGACAACCTACTTATTACATACGAGGGCTGTTCGGAAAGTTCGCGGCCTTGCCTATATGTGGCGCTGCGATCAATTTAATTTTTGGCGGGAATAATTCAGCCATCTTTGCTAAAGATACGATACCAATTTCTGCTTGATTTGTCGTAAAGTTTTGCTACGACAAATGCAGCTTAGCAGATAGTCAGTGTGCGAGTGCTTTGTCAAAAATGGAGAAGACGGAGATTCGTGCAGTCATAAAATACCTGACAAAAAAAGGTTGACCCCATCTCAAATCAAAGCTGACATGGATGAAGTTTTGGAAGAGTCTGCTCTTTTGTACACCACTGTGAAAAAATGGACAGC
This sequence comes from Centruroides vittatus, assembly GCF_030686945.1. Lineage (NCBI taxonomy): Eukaryota > Metazoa > Arthropoda > Arachnida > Scorpiones > Buthidae > Centruroides > Centruroides vittatus. The sequence continues at coordinate 425,104 of NW_027122665.1, read as the reverse complement.
CCTTTTTAAATCTGGCAGAGAGAGTGTGGAAGATGACCCTCGCAGCGAATGGCCATCAACTGCTGTCACCGAAAAAAATATCGACAAAGTTCACGATTTGGTGTTAGCAGATCACCATTTGAAAACATGTGAGATAGCTGAGACAACAGGCATCTCTGTCGACCGAGTGCACCACATCTTAACCGAAAATTTGGGTATGACGAAGGTCTCAGCAAGGTGGGTGCTGCGTCTGCTGACTGCCGAGCAAAAACGTGTTCGCACTTTGATGTCAAAGGAGTGTTTGGACTTCTACCAGAAAAACCCACAGGAATTCTTGCGTCGGTTTGTAACTACTGACGAAACTGAATCCACTACTACACTCCTGAAACAAAAGAGTCGAAGCAATGGAAACACCACAGTTCGCCACCACCAAAGAAGGCAAAGACAGTTCCATCAGCAGGGAAAGTGATGGCCTCGGTTTTTTGGGATGCTAAAGGCATCATCTTTATTGACTACCTAGAAAGAGGAAAGACCACCAATGCTGTCTATTACTGTGAACTTTTGGAAAAACTGAAGAAATAAATCGAAGAAAAGAGGCCACACTTGAAGAAGAAAAAGGCTCTATTCCACCACGATAATGCACCTGCACATTCCGCCAGAATCACCGAACAAAAGATAAACAAACTTCACTTCCAATTAGTTCCACATCCACCATACTCACCTGATTTGGCCCCCAGTGACTTTCACCTTTTTCCAAACCTACAAAAATTCTTGGCTGGAAAGAGATTCCACTCAAATGATGAAGTCATCACTGAAGTGAATAAGTATTTTGCACACCTTGACAAATCGACCTACTGTGATGGCATAAAAAAGCTAGAACATCGTGGAATAAGTGCATTGCTAATAAAGGAGACTATATTGAAAAATAAAAAAAGTTTTAACATTATTTTGTTTGTTGTTCTATTTGAGGCCGCAAACTTTCCGAACAGCCCTCGTATTTATGTTAAACTGTTCAATGCATTAAAATACTCATTATTTTATTACAGGGATTTTTAAGTAAAACTTGAAACATTTAATGTTGTCGACTTGGCAGATTAATTAAAACTAAACTATTTCACCGCTGAAATTGGTCAAAGCTAATTTTAAGTTCAAATTCTTAAGGGAATGTTTGAAAAACAAAGTTTTTCCCATGTCAATGTTTAGACTCTCCGTCCCAAGGGAGTGCCACTCGCTAAAGTTCAGATTTTGTTTGGCATGTCTAAGAAGGTCTATTAGATTAGTAAGAAACAAAAAATATGGGCTCCTGCATCACCTCATTGACCTCGAAGATAAGATTTTTAAGGAAAATCAGGATAAATGAATAAATATTAATGAAGGGGTTGTTGGTCTTACGGATAATATCCATAAGAGTTTAACAAAGAGCTATGTTAAGAAAATGAAATGGATTATTAGTAAACAAATCATGAGAAAGATTGGAAGGAACATTACTACATATGTTGTATGGGATCAGGTTCAAGTTCCGGAAAGAGTAAAGGAAGTACTGAGCAACGGCCTGAACTTCATCCCCGAGAACGCAGTGAGTTGGGAAACCTCCATCCAGGAGATTGAAAGAGGATTAGTTGGCTTAGATCCAATAGAGAAGGATTATCTACGTTGGAAAATGATTATTAAAAATCAGGAAAAGTGGAGAGGAGGAGGAAGTGAAAACAAGGACATCCGTTACACTAAGCATTGGCTGAAAGTAAACAATTTGGTTGCTGCAAGAGTGGATAAGAGTAAACAAATAGTTATCATGAAAAGACAGACTTAGAATAAAGCATTGGAAGAGTACCGCGAAGAGATGGAGTGTGTTAGGACCAACGATAAAATTGTTGAGATTATAGATAGGAGGGTCAAAAAACTCGAAGGAAGTAAGCTCTCGATGGTTTTACCGTTTATCAAAAAGTGCCGTAATCAAACCCAGACCTGGGGTCCCAGGCTATTTGCGTTTGCTAAAACGCACAAGGAAGGCAAGAGAATAAGGCCAATTGTGGAAAAAATTAAAGCCCCTACGTTTTTCTTAGAAAAAAGGTTGCATGGTTATCTTTCCTCCCTACTGGAAGGCAGTATATTAGTTGCAAAAGATCCTACTGTAGTAGTTAAAGAGTTGCAAGACATAACTCTGATGGATGAGGAAGTGGGTACTATATTAGATTACGAGAGCATGTACCCATCTGTAAAAATTGAGTCGTTTGGAAGCGCTAATGGAATCCTTATTTAAAGTAAACCCAGAGTTGTTACACCACAGGAACGAAGTTTTGGAGATGGCTAACCTGGTATGCTGTGAATCCTTCTTTGGCTTCGAAGGCCATACTTACAAACAGAACAGGGGAGTTTCTATGGGAAGCCCTATGTCGGGGCTTCTATCCGAATTAGCGTTAGAAAAATTGAAGAAAAAGTTCTGCACAGCTTCAGAAATGATATGGTTTACTACAAGAGATATGTTGACGATATCCTTATAATATGGAGAAGTAATTGAAAAATCAGTACCTTTATAGAAAGAATTAATGATAACGAAGACGGCCTACGTCTGAAACTAGAGTAGAAAAGTTCAGTAGTGATACACTTCTTAGACATCAATATCACCTTTAAGAGAGGGCATCTATCCACTAAAGTGTATACTAAACCAACTGCATAGCCCACTCTACATCCCTCCACAGTCAAATGATCCATTTCGTTATAAATTGGCAGCGTTTCGTGCCTTAGTCAGAAGGGCTTTTACTTATTGCGACAACGTTATGGACGGGGTTAACGAAATTGACAGGATTGTGCAAATAGCAGAGACCTTGGGCTACAGAAGAAACGTAATTAATGGTATCATGAGGAAGTTTGAAATAAGTGACACAAGAACCTCTAAACAAAGACCTAGTGAATATACTAAGTTTATATTCAACAAAAATGTAAGAGGCGTTATGAAGGAGATTGTGGACATTAAAAAATCAACATTGATCTTAAAGCGAGCCCCGAACCTCTACAAAATTTTAAGAACTGATAAAGGGGAGATTAAGAAAGAGGATAAAGCTGGGGTCTATAGGATCCCTTATGAAAACCAGCAATTAGGATTAAAACAGGAGTATATAGGGGTCACAACGAGAAACCTAGGTGTAAGGATCAAAGAACACAAATATGATGTGAGGAAAAGTTCGAACGCAATGGTACTGGCCCAGATGGCCCAGGCCGAAGAATCCGTCGTTGGATGGGAAGAGGCGGAAATCGTCAGACAAATATATTCCCCAACTTTAGCAAAGACGGCGTAAAAAATGGAAATATACAAGAGTAGACTCGATAATAGATGCATTAACGCCAGGGACGTGGAGGGATTACCGTCAGCTTAGAAGTTTGCAATTAAGAGACTTACAAATGGCTCATGATTTGTAACGTGTTACGTATTTGGAGAACCTTAATATTTTATTATCTGTTAAATGGTGTTAGCTTGTACTAATAACTTTGGAATTGTTACGTGTCTGTTATTTTACATTTGTGTATTTTTTATACTTTAATTCTCATTTTAATTAGTTGCTCCGTTGTTGGTATTTTTGAATTTAAATATGTTGTGTTCTATTCTTTGGAATTATTTTTTGTTTGTCAGTTTAAACCTGAAGATGATCTACGGAATAGATCAAAAACATTAGTTTTCTTAATTAAAAATTCCCTTGGCAACTTATAAGGTGGTGGTTACTGGAGTATATATTTTTGCTGAGTACGTTTATGTTAGTTTACTTGTGTAGTTACGACTTACGTCGTAACTACACAAGTAAATTAACATAAACGACGAAACTACGGTGGAAAATGCCAATAATGAGCACTTAAAGACCGCTAAATAACAGAAACACAGATGTTTACATGTTTTGTTCTCTAGGATTTATGATGATTATATTAACATTTACTGTAAATGTACATATTTTAATATGATTTTATGTGCTTTTAACACTTTTCTAGTGATATTACGACTTCAATATTTGTGGCAGACGGATGTAAAGTCGAATAAAATGACTTAAACTTGATTTTTATTTTTCCATATACTTTTTTGACAAACGACATATAATCGAGAATGACGTAACTCGAGGTATACCTGTACATCCAATTAAAACTGATTGGGATAGTCTTCTGAATTTCATAAAAATTAATTCACCCCTGCCTTATTGTAGGGGCTGGTGTCAACTATAGAACTCTAACATTTTTTCAATTGTAACTAAAAATCTCATAACTTTGGAAATTAACACTTTTGGAAATAAATTATTATTATTCTATCAGTGAGAATCCAAAAATAGAAAAAATAAGTGTTGTCCCATTTGAAATTCTGAAGTGGTTGTCACTGCCTCCTTTAACAAAGCAGGGTTGACTTGATTTTTATGAAATTAAAAAGTTGGGAACATTATAAATGATAAGTAGACCACCCTGTATTATAATCACATATGTAATCATTATTAAGCAGTGCATACCTGTATCAACAGTTTAATTTATATATTACACCAATAATATTTAAAAAGTAATCAAAACAATTTGGAAGAAACATTTCATTTTAGAAAGTTGTATCTAAAAGGACAAAGATCTTTGATTTGTAAATGCATTTATGTTGCACTAAACTAAGTACAGCTTGTTTCACAAATTCAACTGGGTTGTAAAAATTCATAGTAGCAGACACTAATCTATTTACTTAGCAAAGAGAACAGATCATTTGATGAATCTGTGACAGGGTTACTACATATTGCCAAAAAGAAGCTCCCGAATTTCATAAAACTTCCAGAGCCTCAATACAGTACTGCACATTACCCAGTCAAGATATATGAAACAATCCGTATATTTCGTTTATTTTTAAATTATTTAAATTACGGAAAAATCTACTCAATATAATTCTTAAAGATCACTTGTATTAAACGGCATATAACATTTTCTTACCAAGTAAAACTAGAGTTTTCCTTTTAAAAGATGGTAATTTTACCACTTCTTCGTACGTAACTAAATCTAACTGATCGAATACGGCATTGTGTTTTGCTAAGTACTTATCTCGAAAGTGTTTCTTTTTTCGACTAAATATTGAGCAATTCACTGAAAAAGAGTAAAATAATTTTAATTAAAATGAAATTCTAAATTACATATAAATGAAAGATTTTGGGATTAAGGAAACTAAATGAAGATTAAGTTTATTTGACAAACATCTTTATAAGACAAAATATGGAAAAATGGAAGTGTCTGCTTTGAATGTGTCCAAATTTAAACAAATCTTTGATAAGAAAATATTTCAAGTACGGTATTTTATGCATCTCCTATAGATTTTAAGAATTACTTTATTATAAGCTTTTTATATCTTTGAACTGTAATTATAATATATAATTACAGCTCAAAGATTTTTATTTAAGATTATTTTGCCATACTTCTTGGCTTAAGTAAAATTTTTATTATTGCATTAGAATAAAAAATACTATAAAATAATTTAAAGTCATTAATGATTCTTTACCTTGATCGTTACGAGATCTTTCCATTGCTAGACAAGCTATTCTCCATTCTTGTAATTCCGGAGAAGGAATGAGACCGGCCGTCGAATCGGTTCCTTCTTTTCTTGCTTGCCACCAATTATGATCGTCTTTACTGATCACTTGCAAAATGTCACCCGTTTTGAAGAGGATGCCGGCTTGAGCACAGGGTATGAGTTCGTCTTCGTTTGGATTGTAATCAAATTGGGCACGCACAAAAATCTTTAATTGAAAAAAAAAAAACAATTATATTATTTCAAAAAAGTAACATTTATATCAGTTACTTTAGTTCATTGACTTCCTTACACTCTAATTAGTATAAAGAAAGTGAGTAAAGATAATATTTGATAGAGTAAAATATATGATAATTACATAATTAGATCTAATTCTTTAATTTTTTGCAAGTTCTTAGGCTTGTTGTTTTTACATCTTTCTTAATTTAACTATTCTCTTTATCAAAGTTTTACTTTGTAGATTTTATTTTATAGCTGTAATTACTCTTTTTATTTTTGTTAAAAAGCTATTCTTTAAGCAAACTTCTTTTATGCTAAATTATATTATCTACTAAATAATTAATTAAATTCATTTAATTTATTCGTATATTCATAAAATTTACTTAATTAAGTCACATATATGGATGAAGTAATCAAAATAGAACTGTTCAAAAATTAAGATTAAAAATAAATTCCATTAATTGTAAAATTAATCACAAAGTTAATTCTGATACACAACAGCCTCTTTATACTTTTTAAGTTTTAATGCATCCAAATAAGAAGCTATTATTATTCTCATTTTGCCTCTTTTAAGAAAAAAAATTAATAAATACATACTGTATTTTCTGGTTTAAAACACAGCATAAAATTTTTCTCTAAAAATCTATCTCAAAACCAGTGTGTGTCTTATACACTAAGGGTTGAAATTCAGAAGTGTGCAAATAGTTTAAAACTGTGCTTCTGAAACTTTTCAGATTACCACCTCCTTTTAGTGTATGTATTTTATATATATTTTTTAGTGTATGTATTATATATATGTGTGTGTATGTGTGTGTTTGTTTGTTTCAAAACGAAATTTTTGTCCCCCTTGCCTTCCAACACCTTACTGCCTCTTGCCTTCCAGTGTCCCCTTGAGTCTTCTACCACCCTCAAAGGAGCAGTAATGCCCACTAGTTTAAAACCTCACAAAATGCAATAAAACCAGCAATAGTTATTTAAGAAGCGTGTCATTATTAATGCCCATTGATGGTACTAAAAATGATTGTTTGAAGGAAGCAATGACTCTGATTTAAACATGGAAGAGATTTTGGAAGACAATTTGTCCGGCTCCAAGGAAGAAGATAAAGATTTAAGTTGTTATTGTAATTCTATATATTTTCTTCCTCGGTACGTAATTGTTTTACACAAAAATTCACTAAAATTTTAAATTTGCACTGATAAATAACAATAGAAACTGGAGAAACAAACAAATAAAACCAACAACTTATAACACTTCAGCAATTATTTAATGTAACCAATAATGTTTTTCATCCAGCTTAACGAATCTTCTACTTTGTATCCTATTCGTGCAACTGAATGTATCAGTGTATACACAAAATTTAATTTTTAAAACATTTGATAAACATGCCACATGACTATGCAAGTGCCAGAAAAATTCATAAAACAAAATCGGCACATCATATGAAGTTACATTTCGTATAATGATTTCCAGATGATGGAAAAACGAGTCCGCACTCCAATAGTTAACACATCCATGGTCTCTGTTTGCATTGTAAATTTCAAGTATTTCCAACTGTTTTAGGCTAATTGTGTCATATATTTTTGTATTATTTTTGAGATAAGATAAAAAGCAGAGATTGAGACAGAGTATAAGATATGGACCAAAACCATACTTAAAAATTTGAAAAGGCAATTTAGAAAAGTAAAAATACTAGTGTAATATATAGAGTGTAAGGAATAGAAAAGCATTACTCTGGATAAAGATTGTTTCGAAAGAAAGTGGAAAAGGAAAAAGAAGTATATAAAAAAATAAAAGTAGATACTATACTATGGAGTCACAAAAATTTAATAATTAATATTAAGACGGTTATTAATACAGGAAGATAAATACCATCCATAATTTAATCAAAATGAAAAGGAGACAATACCTAAAAAACTAAATTGGGAGTGTGTGTCTTTGATTTAAATTATATTATTATTACAAAAATTACCATATATCTCAGCAGATAAGATGATAATTGAATCATAAAAAAAGGCCCCGAAAATCCGGGGTCTTCTTATAGGACAGATACAAAAAAAATTAGATTGAAATTTATGTGAATTAAAACCATTATAGTAAAACGGACAAACCATAATTATTTACTAGCAGAGAGTAGAGTATGTCCACAAAATAGAATAGGCCATACAATGTTTTTGTGAATAGTCAAGGTCATTACCCGAATGCCCGAATCAGTGCGAATATTTGCAACAGTCACAAAGCAGTGCTGCCAGATGCAAGGAAATAAAATGTGAGGTTCTTTCAAAAAATTACGAATAGGACATAACTCCATATACGCTATACAGTGTTATTATCCAGATGATCGCTGATCTAAACTAAATTCATAGGCCCTTGATAGTTTCGGGGTCGTCTTATAGGACAGATATATGCTAAAACTATAAAACTTTGAAAAAAATTTATATCTCGTCTTATCTGAAGGTCGTCTTATCTGCCGAGATATACGGTATAGCAATTTCTCTATGCCTAGTTACTTTTCACCCATCCTGTAGTTCAAGTACTATTCATGGTATTGAGTTATCTGGTCCATTTTTTAAAATTTTTATAAAGATCATCAAGTCCACAAAACTTAACACCGAGTGCAGACTATCACTTAACAATCTTGTACTAATAAAGAAACAAAGTATACCAAAATCTTTCCAAATCATAAATTGAATGAGATTTACATATGAATAATAATAAATTCAAATTATAATTGAAATAATTAGGCCTAATCTCAATGATATGAATAAGAAATACTTCAAAGAATTTTCAAAATTGATCATAAAACGACTGACGGCTCAATTAACTGATCTGAGACACCAGAACATTGCAATCCACTTGTATATGACCAGTGGAAATTATTTTAATTAAAAGCAGGTACAGTATTATTAATTAGTGCAACTAAGTGCACTTATTAACAATAGAAATAGAAAAACTTCCTAATTTCCTGTCTGTAATGCAGGATCAAATTTTTATGGGCAAAAAATGATTTGTCATACAGTGGCGTGCCGTGACATTTGATGACAGGGAAGCTGTGTTTCTGTAAGAAGCCGACTTCCAGGGGTAATCAGTTAATTGCGCGTCAGTGATGGTCTAGGGCAGTGGTTCTTAACCTTTTTATACTCGCCGCCCACCAAATATTTCATAATTTTTTTGTGACCCCCATTTTTTAATAATAATTTATATTTGATAATTTGATAATTTATCTATAATAAATTGATTTTTTTATTATTGCTTTATTTTTTATATAATAAATGTAAATCATAACTTTATTATTTCATTATCTATTTAAATAACATTCAAACTTCACAATTAAACACGAAAACTCATTAATTTTTAACAGAAAATAAAATAAGAAACATGTCGATAAATCGATCCAATGTCGATGCTATAACTAAACTAAAACTAAAACGCCCACTTGTCGTAAGGATTTTGCATAACTTTTGCAAAAATATTTAAATTTTCAAAGCCTACTATTTTTCCTAATTATTTTTAAAATTCCAAGCATTAATAGTTTCTTAAAATTGCTTTGGAATAAAAGAAGTAAATACTGCGGTGTAAGTAGCATATTTACATTTATTTCTTCTGTACTAACAAAGTTGTATGTAGGAAGAAATACAAAATAAATAAATAAAAACTAAATAGGAAAACTTTATCTTTCTTATTTCACTTTTCAATACGATATTCGGATTATACATCAATTTTCTTTTTATTATATTCCGAAGGAAATTTTGCATAATTTGGCGGCCCCCGGCAAACTTCTTATGGACCCCCAGGGGCCGCGGCCCCCTGTTAAGAATCACTGGTCTAGGGTCCATTCGTATTCATTTGTTCGATAAGCCAGTAAAAACTGTAGACTTCTCTAAACGTATTTTTAATATCACAATTACATTCTGAATCGCTAGGCACGATATAAGGGCTAAAATTAAAAATAAATTATAAAAACTTACTCGGTGAAATAAAATGTGCGGTGGATATACATACCTGGTACAATGTATTGTTCGATTATATTAATGTACTTTTAAAAAAAAATTATAATTAAAATATAGCTTTGTAAAGAAACGTACATAAAAATAACATAAAATATTCTTTACTTTTTAAATCTTAAAACAATCCACTTAGTCAAATATCTTGATACGAGTAGCTAATGGATGGAACTAGTGACGGTCCAGGTAGGTGTGTAGTGAGTGTGTGCGTGCCAAATCCCGAGGGTGCCGATACCGGTCAACGTCAAATGCCTCTTTTGTCGCATCACTAGTATATCTCAAAGGACGCCACAGGGCTGTTGTAAATTTTAAACGTTTCTCACCGTAGCTGTAAAAATCTAACTATGTTAAACTTAATAGTCATTCGTTTTCTAACTAATTCGTTTTAATACCAGGTGTACACGGAAATCAGTTTCCCACTGTACTGAGCGAGTGATTGGTTCTGTTAAGCTTTTGTTGAAGTAAAATTCTGGCTCTTTCAACAGGGTTTTATTTATGTCCCCATTCCCTAATCTCTTAATTATTTAGTCACTTCTTAAGTAGAAATAAGTCGAAACCAGTTACTTTGTACCTGAATATCTGTAGTCTTGGGAAAACAGTGGAAAGACAAATTTTTATGACGACGGATATATAAATCGTAAATTTAAGTAAAATAAATTCTAGAGCTTTTTTTTGTACCATTGTATGTACTGTACGTCTCATTCATTAAATTTGGTTGTAAATGATGCTGCCAAAGTAACAGTTAATTTTTAACACTGTACTAGAATTGTATACGTTTCTTCTGCATCCCCTTACAGATGGGACGTACTAAATCGTAATATCACCGGTTTAACATTGAAATCTGTAAGTAATATAAGATGGGAGAGCAGAATAAACGCAGAATAAATATATCAAATATTTTAATGGAGTTTTTTAAAACTCCTGTCAACTATACAGAACTATCATAAAAACGTGCCAGTAAACTCCTATCGGTTGGGTTGTTATAAATCTAGTCTAGGGTGGGCAACCCTTTTTATAACATGGGCCAGAATAAATTTTACGTTTTTTTCCGCGCCGTAGTAGTTAATTGACGCCGTCTTGTGACTCGTAATTTTTTTAGTCTGCAAATATGAAATAAATATATAAAAAGTTAATTACTACATTTATTTCTCTTATCGTTTTCGAAAATTACAAAGAATTGGAAAAATAACTATTAATTAGTTATTTTTCCAATTTAATAATCTATTAAAGATCTTGCGGGCCGGATAGAAACTTTTCGCCAGCCGTAGCTAGCCCGCGGGTTGCCCGCCGTTGATCTAGTCTGCTCATGATTCACATAATTGGGCGAGGGTGGCCGAATATCTAGCAGGCGGCTAACAGCCCACAACCGCTCTGGGATATAAAGTCGCGTACTCTTTACGCGTGTGTCGCTTCTACCAGCTAAACCGTGATGTTGGTGCTCTGTAAACCGCATGTGCTAATGCCTATGTAATCTGGCTGATTAGAAACTGACCCGGTTTCGACATTCCTTCTGCCACCGAATTATTCGAATATACAATAGCAATCTTATCGTTTTTTTTCACATGTAGTATAGAAATTTGTAAAAGATACATAATGCAGTTATAATAAAATATTCATTTTAATTAATTTAAAGTACGTTAAAATATGAAAATTTATATTTTATAAAATACAAGGAAGGTCATTGGAAGGTGGAAACGGCGCTTCCATCGCTTCCAATAACGGCACGCCACTGTTGTCATATATATATTTGCCCAAGTTTGCATTGTCATTTATTTGTTTTTTTGGCACACCAGCAACAAATTGATACAACATTCATTAACATTTATTAATTAAAAAAAAAATATTTTCAAATCTAGAAAAGAAATTAAACAATTTATCTTAAAGCAAAGTCAAGAATTATAAAATATAATGAATTTCCGACTTACGACTTCACAACTTATACTACTTTCTGCCATTACAAGTATGAATTGTTGTATAAAAAATTATTTTTGAGTATCAAGAAACCAATTGATTTCCTTAAAGTAACTGTATTTCTGAAGTTTAGTACAGGTATACTTCGAGTTACGTCGTTTGTCAAAAAAGTATATGGAATAATAAAAATCAAGTTTAAGTCATTTTATTCGACTTTACATCCGTCCGCCACAAATACTGAATTTGTGATATCACTAGAAAAGCGTTAAAAGCACATAAAATTATATTAAAATATGTACATTTACAGTAAATGTTAATATAACCATCATAAATCCTAGAGAATGAAACATGAAAACATCTGTGTTTCTGTGTTGTCATCTTATTTAGCGGTCTTTAAGTGCTCATTATTGGCGTTTTCCACCGTAGCTTCGACTTACGTCGTAACTACACAAGTAAATTCGACTTGTGTCGTTTTTCGACTTACGTCGCCTCTCCTGGAACCAATTACCGACATAAGGTGAGGTATACCTGTATATGTTTATGAAAAAATAGAGGTGCAAGATATGTTTTCTTTTACAAAAAAGAGGGGACTTCTTTATAAAGCATGAAAATTATTGCCTTACATACTGTAAGTGGATGCAATATATATGTTCATCTTACATAAAATTAACATTAATGTTCATTTTAGACTATTTAGCTTCATTAAACAATTGTATTTTCTTCTCAATATTTATAAAATGTTGACAAGTCTTACAGAAATTAGTTTTGAGTCCATATAATTGGTTACATTCACTAATGACACACAGTATATGACACATTTATACATTTAATAAATGTATAAATGTTAAATATAATACTACAATGAACAATAAATACACATTACATAACAATAACTCATAACTTTATTTGTGTTTAATTATAATTTCGGTTAGCACCTAATAAAAATCTATATACAAGTAGTATACAAGGTAAACCAAAAGTAGGTGGACAGTAGGTGGAATAAGGTTTGTGTTAAGATTATACTATAACAATGGTGTATATTCAACTTTGTTATGGATATGGTTGAAACATTACATCAGAGATGCATTGTAAGAAATTAATACACAAAGATACTTGTGCAAAAATGTTTGTTGAAGTGTGAAATGGTGAAATATAGACTTCAAAGCTGTGTAAATTATGATGGACAGCAGTTTGAGCACTTGTGTTGATAAAATTGTATTGTAATGCATTGTGTTAGTAAATATAATTGTATATGTAATCTCAATAAATGTTAACATTTACTATCCATCTACTTTTGGTTCACCCTGTATATATTGTTAGCTGAATTCCTCCGTAATTTCTCAACATATCTGAATGAATTAGGTGTCAATATGTGTAGGAGAGTCTGTGCTTTGTAAGTGTCCTCTGATCATTTTTAAATAACTTTTACATAATTATTGTATCATATACTATTATGTGATGATTCCAAATTTGTGCCTCATTTATTTCTTTCTTAATCAGAAAAGTACTGGTTTCTATTCGATTTACCATCTAAAATGTGGTATACTAAAGAAGTTTTGTAATCCATTTTTGTAGTTGGTGTTGAGAATGTGAATATATCAATATTTCACATAGTCCATACTGTGAGTAACTTTGGACAGACATTAAATTCTAATTTTTAATTCTAAATTAACTTCTTCTATTTGATATCTTTATCCAACAGGTACTGCAGGCCATCCTCTAGTAAAACTAATTTTTTGTGAGCTGTATGATCCGGAGTTTTAATTTCAAATTTATAATAAACTTAAAGTGAATGAATAATTAAATCATCTGTCAATATGAACTTTTTGGACCCCTCACTGAAACTTCCAAAATTTCTCCATAACAAGAGTGAAAATGATGAGACTTATTGTAGCATCCAACACACTATCAAGGTCAGATGCTATGATAAGTAAATAAAAAATAAAACGTAGCCTATATTTCACATCATTAAAGCTGAAAAATTTTTTTACACAGTCAGGATTATAGACAGGAAATTAAAAATACTTCATCATCTTAGAGAGTACCAAACATCCTATTTCATGCAATCAGATATCAAAGTAACTAGATGCTGTCTTGATATCTATTTATATTTCACTGTATTTAACTCTGGTCAACATATGTCTTTTGTTCTCCTGTTATACTTGCAACTTACATTTGTGATGTATGCATTTTAAATCAATTACAGTTGAACCTGTCTATCTCAAATTTCACATAAATGAGAAAAAATTCAAGGTAAACAGGTAAATTCAAAAATTCTGTTCTCCTTAGAACATTCTGCACGTTCGTTTTTTAAAATTAATTCTTTTCACCTGAAGATGACGATTATAAACTCGTCGAAAGTGCTAGTGGTAATAAAAAAGAAATAGTTTAATGCCGAAATCAGTGTAGTTTTTCTACCAGAATCCAAGGTAAACAGGTTTCAAGATATAGAAATTCCTACACAGTAAACAATAATAGGTTTGATTCGGAGGTATTTTATTAATACAATAGCAAGTAAAAGTACATACCTGTATTAGGTATTAATAAAAGATTTTTGACATACCTTAACAAATAGTTTGTCAATAGTTCCTGATGCCCATCTTTCTTTGAGCCATAAGATGCAAGCCAAACTCATAGCCAATCAGAGAAAATTGCAACTATGTATTTTATTGTAAGAGGTGCTTTTCAATTACAATTTATGCTATCAAAATGTAGTCACTGAGCTAATCGACACTTCAGTCCGTAATTTGAGATATAGAGGCTTTGGGAAAAAATTATTTGAGATAAACATGGAAAATATATTAAATTTATGCTGAAAATGCAGGGAAAAAAGTTCAAGATAAACATGTTTGAGATAGACAGGTTCAACTGCATTTCATGTATATTAAAGAAATTCGTTAAAATACATGGATACAACTTGCAATATTAAATATTTTCTTTCCCATAATATTTGCAAACTGCCGTGTTTAATTCGAACAATTTTAGACAAATGTAAAATTGCTAGTCGTTACTTGACTTTATATTCTTATATGAAATTGTTAAGCACAGAATAGTACTAATTAATTATTTCTTAAATCTACTAAATATTACATAACAATAATTACAAAAGGTTCAAAATAATAAAAAGATTTAAATATATTACTATTATTTGAGACTAATAATTTTTGAAATCTATATTTTTGTAATACAGTGGTACCTGTACTTCAAACCTTTCAGAATTTGAATGTTAAATTCAAGAGAAATTCAATTCTGGAGTTTGAATGATGCATCCACATTCAAACTGTGCATGCTGTGAAAAAATGCACTTGCTGCATAAATGTCTATTGTGCAACCAACTCATCTCTCACTCTTGCTGTGAAAGCATCTCTTGCATTATGCTCGTTTTCAAGTGTTTTATTCATTTTATTTTTGGTGTATTTGGTTATATATTTAACCCCTACTTATTAACCATGACATCCAAGAAAAGTGTGGAAGCAACAAAGCCTAAGAGGCACATATGACAGCTGTGCTAAGATGCAGAAGTCAACAGTGTAAAACCAGTAAATGCAATTCTCATTTTATTATACAGTATTTAAGTATTTTATTTATTATTTAGGGCATTTAATTGTGTTATTTTATCTTAAATTATAGAGTTTGCACACAACATATTTTACATTATGTTTCCCAAATGTTATAATTATAAACACACAATGTTAGATGGCATTTGCATATGAAAGTCCATTATGCTGTAAAAATATAAGAAGCATGGATGGATAATATTAAAACTCTCACTTTGTTTTCTTCTGGAGATTTCAAAGATTATGTTGTCACATTAACCATTAAAAAAGCAATGAAAAAGCAGAAAATATTATATACCTTGTCTCCTTTCCTATACTATACTATAAGTAAGATACCAACTGGAAATACGGCCAACAAACACCAAGAGCATTCTTATGTGGTCATGCATAATGACGATAATGCATTGACATCAATAAAAGATCAAATATGATAGGTTCTGCAATTTTATAAAATAAACTTATAATGTGAAACTTTTATTATACTTATACTGGTATGTTATGCATAAAGTTTTACTTGATGTTTTTATAATGTAAAATACATTATGCACAAACTCTATTTTTATACGTATTTACTATTCAAGTTTATTAAAATGGGTATTGTTTAAGGCCTGGAATAAATTCACCTTCCATTATTTCTAATGGAGAGAACTGATTCAGATTTCAAATGATTCAGAGTTCAAATAGACTCCTGAAACTAATTAAATTTGAAGTACGAGGCACCACTGTAGACATAAAGAAAAACAATAATTATGGAACTCATTTATTTATCTCTAGCACAAAGTAAAAACTAAATAAATATTAGAGGATAGAACCTATATGTAAATTTCTATTTATATTTTGAGGGTTAATGTTACCCTAGGTATACAAAATGGCGGCTCGTCTCTGACTCCAGCATACGGAAGCAAGGAAACAGTGGGGATGCACGTTTTCTAAACTTAACCTATTCTAATAAATTACCATAATTATTAGCAACTAAATTATTAGAATAGGTTAAGTTTAGAAAACGTGCGTCCCCACTGTTTCCTTGCTTCTGTACACTGGAGTCAGAGACGAGCTGCCATTTTATATACGTAAGGTAACATTAACTGTTTTGAGTAACATCTCTATTGCATTTTGTATAATTTACACTGATTTATATAATATAATATTACACTGTATAGAGTATTTTATGAAAATTCTACAACAAAATATTTTAAATTTAATATAAAATAAACTATGTGGGTGTATATATACACGCACATATATATAATAAATATACTTACTATCACAGGTGGTGGTTCTATCCTATCATACTAGCAGCATTAATAAAATAAAAATATTTCTGTATTATTATTAACTGCCTGAAGATAATGTCTGATTTCGTATAATGAATAATTTAACACTGATGTATGTGATGACTGTAATTAAACATATCTACTCAAAACTGTCTGCAGCAACATCTACCATATTTTTGTGCATATAAACTGTATTAGTGTATAACTTCCAGAAAATTGCTAAGACAAAAACAAAACTTTTGTATAACCCACCCCTATAGAAGTGTGTTATACTAAAAACTGCCTATATGTCCTTTATAGAACTACTGTATACCATGTGCCTATGAAGCAGCCGTCACTCCAAAGCACAAGTTATTAATTAGTGATTTAAAATTAAAATATAACCCATACCATCTTACAAATTGTCTTTTAAATGCAGATAACCTGTGGATTATACACACAAAAATATGTTAAGAGCCAAAACTCATTGTGATTCGAACAATACACTTTCCAGTCTATTAGGAAAATTTCATAGGAAACAAAATTAATTCCAAAGAGTTATTAAATGAGTAGCAAGTCAAAAAAATATAATCCTATTGTTCATTCTCAACAGCACATTCAGTTTCTCTCAGTTTAAATTTCAAACAACTTTTTAAAATGTTCTTGATGTGATAACTGCAAAGGATAGTACGCAGTACTATTGCCAATTTATTACATTCTGCTACTAAATTCATCACAATATAATTTCATTTATTCATCAAACAAAATGACACTCGGGCTGTTGTTTTCTTATTAACTGCATATGAGCCGAGATAGAGCCCATTCCTTGGGGGCACAACATAAAGGTCAGAGGGACGAGAATTGTAACTGATTCCAGAACTTATTCAATAGAAATCACTCTAAGAACTATGGGTAATTACAATTAACTATTTCTCATTGAAGTGAACTCACTCAGCAAAATTAAATCACAAACAACCAAACACCTTAAGCTGCTGAGAAAATTTAATAACTAACAAACGTTTTCAGCCAAATCTGTTGGCCATCATCAGGTTAAACATATTCGAATGCAAACACAAAATGGAACAAAAAATTTAAATACAAATAAATAAAATAACGGATAAAATATACATATAAGAAAGTAAAAATTAAATATAAATAACAAAAATATATAAAAAATATGTATAGGTTAAATAAATAAATATTAATAAACTACACGAAACTCTAATAAATGCAAGAAGTGCATTTATCAATAAATTATACGAAATTCTGACAAATACAAGATATGCAGTGATAACAAAATCAAGGCATTAAATTAAGAGCTATCAGACCTCTTAATTAAATATTTCCATGCCGAAGGCAACCCTTCAGCATCCCTGGCATTAATGCAGGCATTATGTAATCTGCTCTTAAATATTTCAATTTTTTCGGCGCAAAACGCTAAAGTCGGTGAGTGTACAGGTTTAATGATGTCTGCTTCACGATTGAGGGAGCACAAATACAACATCAGCAAAAGATCTAACGCCACAATTCTATCTCAGATGGCGCAGGTTGAAGGCTCGGTAGTCAAGTGGGGTGAAGCAGACATCATTAAACCTGTACACTCACCGACTTTAGCGTTTTGTGCCGAAAAAATTGAAATATTTAAGAGCAGATTACATAATGCCTGCATTAATGCCAGGGATGCTGAAGGGTTGCCTTCGGCATGGAAATATTTAATTAAGAGGTCTGATAGCTCTTAATTTAATGCCTTGATTTTGTTATCACTGCATATCTTGTATTTGTCAGAATTTCGTATAATTTATTGATAAATGCACTTCTTGCATTTATTAGAGTTTCGTGTAGTTTATTAATATTTATTTATTTAACCTATACATATTTTTTATATATTTTTGTTATTTATATTTAATTTTTACTTTCTTATATGTATATTTTATCCGTTATTTTATTTATTTGTATTTAAATTTTTTGTTCCATTTTGTGTTTGCATTCGAATATGTTTAACCTGATGATGGCCAACAGATTTGGCTGAAAACGTTTGTTAGTTATTAAATTTTCTCAGCAACTTAAGGTGTTTGTTTGTAACTATTTCTCATTCATATATCTATAAATAATGCATGTGTCTTGACTCAAAATTCAATCATTTTCTCAGACAATGTTGGGAAAATGCTCCCTGTGCAAAAAGTTTAGCGCACAACTGTCTATCGGCATTACGGAAACCATTTACCTTGTAACTACAACGTTACATTTTCCTTTCGATGTCAAATTTTTTATTATTTTTTTTTTTTGGCATTTTCTGAAAAGTAAAAATCTTGTTCAATTGAGTTTTAGCTTTTAGATGTTGATACAGATGATTTTGTGTAGGAAAATTTTTATAACAACCTTTCTACACAATGCAAATAATTTATAACTATATAAAGAAAAATTAAATGTTAGGAGAGATTCAAAAAAAATTTTAATTTAACAATTATATAGTATTTTTTATAATAAAATAATAAATACAAGTTCTAATAATTGTTAGAAAAATTTGCATGAATATATTTGTATGTATTTTATGATAAAGTAGCACAATCGGATCATTTATAGAAATTGTTTTTTTTTTTACTTATTTTTTTTGGTTAATGTTACCTATGGTTCCAAGATGGTGGCTCATCTGATTCCAGCAAGAAAACAGTGGAGACGCACGTTCTAACCTAACCTAACCTAACCTATTCTAATAATTTTGTTGGTAATAATTATGGTAATTTATTAGAATAGGTTAGGTTAGGTTAGGTTAGGTTAGAATGTGCATCCCCACTGTTTCCCTTCTTCTATTTGCTGGAATCAGAGGTGAGCCGCCATCTTGGAACCATAGGTAACATTAACCTTTTTATTTAATAAATTAATAATTTATAGAGAACTAAGCAGAAATTTGTTATAAGTTTACTTTTGACAATTTTTTAAAGCATTCTGATGATGAAATTTATAGAATTCTAAAAATGTTTAAATAGAAGAAACAAAAAAAAATGCAAATAATCTGATTATCATAACATGACTATCAGTTGTAGGATTCTGATTATTTTATTAAAACAGATAACAAAATTATATAACTTGAAACTAGAATGTTTAATTTTGAAACTGGTTTTAATGTATTGTGCAAATTTTACATCTGAAATCATACATTCCTGTGTGCATCGGTCTCGGCCTTAACTGCTGTGCCAGTGAACAGTTTGAAAGCTTTTACAAAAATGCCTAGCAACCTATGTTGTAACATTGGCATAGAATAAAGTCTACAAATGCTACACTGGCATTTGTAGACTTAATTCTATGAAAATAACTTTGTATTAATACAGACGGGTAACAAAAATGGTGTTAATAATATAACCATGGAGGTGGTCATTCGCATTGCTTCATCAGAGCTCACCGTATCCATAGCCGACGAGTGTGATGTGTATTGGTTGCTGCACTGAAACTCATTGGTGAATATCAGAATACATTTTAATACATCTGCATTCACCAATGTGCTGTTTGATGCATACTGAAATGTTCCCAATAACCTTCACTATTGTGCACCCATCTACTAGTAACAATACATATAACACCTCTCACAAGATCATAATGATGTAAATTAATGAATTAAAGTTGATTGCAAATTATGTATACAGAATTATAAATAAAATTTATTAATATTCTATATGAGAAAATTATAAATAATATCAAATACAGAAAAATGAACGTAAAAAGACTCTAATGCAAGCGATGTAACTGAATATTTTTTCAGCATTTGGGAGATTGGTTTACATGATGCAAACAATAGTGCAAGCCTCCCCGACCAAGGCTTAGACCTAGAGCGAGTGCAAGGCATTAGCTATCATTATTGCTTTGGTAGAAAAAAACAATTATGGTTCCAGATAATCTACAAAAGAACTCAACTATTAAGCGATTAAAAAGGTTCTTCATGTCTTAAATCTAGAACTGATGGATAAACACAAGATAAAAACAATTCGTAGCTACTAACTGGTCTGGTTAACTATTCAGAAAAAGAATTTTGTAGTATTTTAAAATATTTCTGTATGTATCTTAAAATATAATTTTATTGCATTTAATATGAATTTTAAATTTATCATAATTTTTAGTTTCTTTTTAAGCTTATAATTTTTATTTACATTTTTAATCTCACTGTAATTTTTTTTATTTTTAATACATGAGATGTATTTTATGTGATCTTTCACATAAAATAATTATACATTAATAAAAAAAGTATTCACAATTACAAAATATATTAGTTCTTAAAACAAATTTTAAATAAATAATTATAAAATAAACAAATTTTATTTATATTCTATAAAGTTTGCATTAATTGAGATGAGATGTTAAAAATGTAAACAGAAAAACAACATCAATTATCTTGTTTACTCTTTAAGCATGAGAATATGAGTCAAGGGAGCAAGAGTCAACAGCTCTTCCGAATTTGGACAAAGCAAGGACAAAAAAATAATAATAATAATAAAATAAATCAGGCATAGAAAGCATAAAGGTTAACAAATTATCAGTGATGATGATAAGTAAAAAATTGGTACTTGTATTTTTATTTATGTAAAGTTTTGAGCAAATCAATCCTCTCTGCCCCTTTAACCACAGTGTTCCCATATACCTATGCCTTTACATGTTATTATATGACTTCTATTTTCAAGAAACGATTTGCACGATTTTCAAGAAACAAGTCTGTGTCTTATGCATTTAGAATTACTCATTACCAGCCAAATCTGTTCGGGTGAATCCATTTGGTTCTGAACTGTCTCCTGGGGATAAAAGAGGTAAGTGAAAAAGTGCAGGGAACTCTAGGAACAGAGTCATGTGGAAAGGAAGAGGTTCAGCAGGAAGGAGTGAGAACTGTGCTCTTAAAGTGGAATTTTTGATCATTCATGATAATCAAGAAAAAGATTGCAGAGACTTTTGTAAAACATTGGAATCTGAGTATCAATGTAAGACTTGACAATATTATCATCATCTTTGTGGGCATTGTTTCATCTATTTTGGTAATTAAAAGAATATTATACCACTTTTGTTGGTACTGCATTATCAACAAAATGATAATAATAATTTTCCAGTTCAATAGTCTTGTCACAAGCATCCTTTAAATAATATTGTTCTGAAATATTAAAGCTATTGAGTTACCAAATCCTTTTCTATTTTACTTTGCCCCAGGAACAATAAATTAATTTCTACAAATTACAGATTAATCAATTGCTATTTTGTTATAGCAAAATGCTTGGTAATTACTGCCTTCTGTTATATCTAAAAGTTTTATATTTTTTACCCGCACAAGTCAATAAGTGCTTACATAACATAAGATGGTATTAAAGGAAAATAGCCATCTACCATACAAACAACATTCTATCTATGATAAAAGCAACTAAGAAAATTAATTGTCATTTTGTGCTGAAAAGAAATGCCTAAACTTTATAAGTTCTAAGTGAAAAAATAACACCTCTCTTCTAATGGAAGTACAGTACATAAGGCATTTAATTGTTAACAAGAACAGCAAGAGTGCTTATTTATTTATTTCCAATACACTCAAGTCGAAGAACTCACTCTCTCTGCATGCCATATCAGAAATCCTGACGTCGGCAAGCACCTGGCGCAGGTTAATAAGTGGTTAGTAAGGCGCTAAGGTGTATCCTGGGGGAAGTTACAACAGAGTGGTTCCTCGCTGCCTTCTCTGGTGCACAATGTTACATGAGGAGAAATGCCTTCAGGGAAGTCTTGTAAGGGAAACTGGCCCCTTTTCAAGTGTTACAAACGTGGAGAAAACCCGGAAAACTCCACGTGGCCAGCCCATCCGAGCGTGGCGTGAACCCACGACCGAACTCCCAGTGTTTAGCAACAGAACCGCTTGGCCACTGGTGGGTGAAGAACTCTAGTGTTATTAAAATGAAAACTGAACAAAAGGATTCTGATTCTGAAACATCCTGCAGACATTATAAGCATAAAAATACAAAAAAAAAATATTAAATAAAAACATTAAAATTCTTTGAAATATATCCTCATCCTACACACCGGGGTGTATAAAATAAATCGAACTCACTTGTGCCTATTGACCGGTGTGAAATAAATAACTTCAATTCAACGAACGTTTTCTGGACGCCTTCCGTGTCCTTCTTCAGGTTAACTGCTGGATTCTATTATTTTTAAAAAACTGCGTTCCGATCTTTTAAGAACAAATTCAAATGAAGATAGTTCGAAAGCGCGATGACCATCGCGCATGCGCTATATCTGTCGTGCTCCTTGTCGTACTGTATCATATTCTTTTTAATCTTTTTATTCTTTTTTATCTTTGGGTCACATGATTTCATGTGTTATCGGACCCAAATAAATCTTTATGCATCCTCTTGTAATAAAGTTTGCCAAGCAAGCGAAAGAGTTATCTCGTCGCGTGAATTAATGCATGTTGTTTTAGTTTGCACTTTATGTATCTCTATCGCTTCCAGCCATTTGAGGTGTTCCATCCGAGTTGTTTTAGTTATTAGCGTGGCCCCCGCGAAGTCCACATTAATGCCCGGTTCAGAAGCGTACACTGCAAGCGACGTGGTAGCTCTGTTGTATCTTATATCCGCCTCGTGTTCTTTAACCCTGACTTCCATAGAGCGTTTCGTTGATCCTATGTAGATCAGATCCCTATTAAATCTCTCGTCCTTTATCGGGATTCGGTATACGCCTGCCATTCTATTCGGGTCCGATGGGTCCTTTCCGTTACGTAACAAAGTGTAAATGGTTGGGCCTCTCCTATAAGCAACGGTGACCTTACGTCTCCTTGCGATAGACGCGTATACGGATTTCAAGGTCGGGTTATATGTGATGGGTATTCTCTCCACCTCCGTATTTTGGTTGTTAGTTTGTGCCACTGCAGGTGCGTTTTGGCTCATTCGTGCTCTTTGGCGTTCCGCCATTCTTGGAATAATGTTGCGGTAGCCGTGTATATCCGCAATCTTCTCAATATGTTTCAACTCTTTCTTAAGCGCTTGTTGAGTGGAAGAGTGCGTGTATGCCCGTCTGACCAATGATCTAAATGCTGCTATTTTGTATTGGATCGGGTCGCATGAGTCACTCGGGATGTATGTGGGGCTTGCACATTGTTTGCGATACACAGAGGTATGGATGTTGTGCGAGTCAATCCTGATATCCACATCCAAAAAATGCACATTGGTATCACTATGTTGCTCAACTTCGATTGACAGACCATACGTGTTATCATTCATCTTTTCTACGAATTGCGCCAAGTTCGGTGTTGTCTTCCATACGATGATGACGTCATCTATATAACGTTTGTATAGTAGGATATCGTTGGTGAATCCCGGGAGTGTTTTGGATTCGAGTTGTCTCACCACCAACTCACACAAGTCCCCTGACAGTGGACTTCCCATCGGGACACCCCGCGATTGTGTGTATGTTACATTTTTAAATTGAAACACCGACCCGTAACACATGAGGTGCGCTAATTCCAACACATTCTGGTGAGGGCTGTGTCATTTACTTTCGTAAACAGGAAGTCTCGAAGTGCGCAAAAGCACGGTGGTACAGTACGACAAGGAGCACGACAGATATAGCGCATGCGCGATGGTCATCGCGCTTTCGAACTATCTTCATTTGAATTTGTTCTTAAAAGATCGGAACGCAGTTTTTTAAAAATAATAGAATCCAGCAGTTAACCTGAAGAAGGACACGGAAGGCGTCCAGAAAACGTTCGTTGAATTGAAGTTATTTATTTCACACCGGTCAATAGGCACAAGTGAGTTTGATTTATTTTATACACCCCGGTGTGTAGGATGATGATATGTTAATCAGTGATGCCGACTAACGATTACCGGAAGATAGTAGTAGGCCTAACTAAGGCAAGAGAAAGGCTGGATTTCCTGAACACATGCAAGAGAAACGGAGTGTTCCCAATGACAATATTTCGCATCCACCTACCGCCAGGCAATGAGAGCATAAAGAAGAAAGTCAGATGGATGTGTTTGAACAGGGCCATAAAGACGACCAAAAAATTAGTATTTTCCAGTCTAGCGAAACTAATACAAGTTGAAAACATATTATTCCAACAGGACCCCCGCCTTTTGGAGATGGAAAATAATAGAATCATAAACATGGCCGATAGACTTCGAATGAATCTAAGAAAGCGGTACAGCAAGAAACTGAATTGGATTTTAAGGTTCCAAATCCCTAAAGACCAAAGACAACATCAATGCCCGTACGTTGTGTGGGATAATTTACAAATCCCTGGATTTGTCAAGGATATTCTCAAGTTTGGGCCAACATTCGCACCGACACGTCCTAATGCAGAAACTTTCACATCCACGATACCGGATTTAGAGCTATTGATAAGAGGCCTCACCGACACGCAGAAAGAATACTACAGATGGGTAGCCACACTCAAAATTAAAAACAACAGGAGTTCCAAGGAACTTCTAGTTCTGAGAGAAAATATCAAACGCACGGTTAGATGGGCACGTCTGAACAAGGTCACGATCACCAGAGCAGACAAAACCAAGAACATAGTAATCATGAAAAGGGAAACATACGAGAAAGGGCTGAAGGAATACATAGACGCAACTCAATGCAATCAGGTTGGAAGTAACTGGGTAGAAAAACTACATTCACGAGTTAAGAGATTGTCGTGCTCGAAATTGGCCAAGAAGCTAGAACTAAAGAACATCACAATGGATACCCCGGACGTACCCAAATTATTTGCGTTCGCGAAAACGCACAAAGAAGGCCAACAGTTTCGTCCGGTTGTGGATAAAACCAAGGCTCCCACCCGTAAGTTGGAAAAAGCGATTCACAACATAATTGTTCCACACATGAGCGGATATCAGTTCACCATCTCTAATCCGGAAGAATTAATCATTCAGTTGAAACAGATCACCTCCCCAGCTTACATAACGGTGCTGGATTTTAAATCGTTGTATCCTTCCATCAAGATACCACCGTGCTTTTGCGCACTTCGAGACTTCCTGTTTACGAAAGTAAATGACACAGCCCTCCACCAGAATGTGTTGGAATTAGCGCACCTCATGTGTTACGGGTCGGTGTTTCAATTTAAAAATGTAACATACACACAATCGCGGGGTGTCCCGATGGGAAGTCCACTGTCAGGGGACTTGTGTGAGTTGGTGGTGAGACAACTCGAATCCAAAACACTCCCGGGATTCACCAACGATATCCTACTATACAGACGTTATATAGATGACGTCATCATCGTATGGAAGACAACACCGAACTTGGCGCAATTCGTAGAAAAGATGAATGATAACACGTATGGTCTGTCAATCGAAGTTGAGCAACATAGTGATACCAATGTGCATTTTTTGGATGTGGATATCAGGATTGACTCGCACAACATCCATACCTCTGTGTATCGCAAACAATGTGCAAGCCCCACATACATCCCGAGTGACTCATGCGACCCGATCCAATACAAAATAGCAGCATTTAGATCATTGGTCAGACGGGCATACACGCACTCTTCCACTCAACAAGCGCTTAAGAAAGAGTTGAAACATATTGAGAAGATTGCGGATATACACGGCTACCGCAACATTATTCCAAGAATGGCGGAACGCCAAAGAGCACGAATGAGCCAAAACGCACCTGCAGTGGCACAAACTAACAACCAAAATACGGAGGTGGAGAGAATACCCATCACATATAACCCGACCTTGAAATCCGTATACGCGTCTATCGCAAGGAGACGTAAGGTCACCGTTGCTTATAGGAGAGGCCCAACCATTTACACTTTGTTACGTAACGGAAAGGACCCATCGGACCCGAATAGAATGGCAGGCGTATACCGAATCCCGATAAAGGACGAGAGATTTAATAGGGATCTGATCTACATAGGATCAACGAAACGCTCTATGGAAGTCAGGGTTAAAGAACACGAGGCGGATATAAGATACAACAGAGCTACCACGTCGCTTGCAGTGTACGCTTCTGAACCGGGCATTAATGTGGACTTCGCGGGGGCCACGCTAATAACTAAAACGACTCGGATGGAACACCTCAAATGGCTGGAAGCGATAGAGATACATAAAGCGCAAACTAAAACAACATGCATTAATTCACGCGACGAGATAACTCTTTCGCTTGCTTGGCAAACTTTATTACAAGAGGATGCATAAAGATTTATTTGGGTCCGATAACACATGAAATCATGTGACCCAAAGATAAAAAAGAATAAAAAGATTAAAAAGAATATGATACAGTACGACAAGGAGCACGACAGATATAGCGCATGCGCGATGGTCATCGCGCTTTCGAACTATCTTCATTTGAATTTGTTCTTAAAAGATCGGAACGCAGTTTTTTAAAAATAATAGAATCCAGCAGTTAACCTGAAGAAGGACACGGAAGGCGTCCAGAAAACGTTCGTTGAATTGAAGTTATTTATTTCACACCGGTCAATAGGCACAAGTGAGTTCGATTTATTCTTTGAAATAAAGTTAAAAGTGCTTAAGCCAAAGAAGTTAAATTCAGGAAATAACAGTACTCAAAATCCATTTTGATTTATAAAAGAAATCTGGAAAATTGAGTTGTGAATGCTCAAGACAGTCTACCAAATGTCTGGAAATACTTGCTTCTCATATGAAGATGTTATAAATGTCCTGGCTCTTATTTTATTTTAGTTTGTTTTACATTTAATATATTGATATCAAAAATATTCTGTTTTAGAGATAAGTGAATATCACTCTTCTTGAATTTGAACATTAACCAGATCATGAATACTCTAATATCTCAAACATTTAATGAACAAAATCATTTTATCTACTCTATACATACATATATATATATAAAATATTTAGCTTAAAATTATGTGAGGTTCCATACCAAGTCCAAACCCATTAATTACTGTGCTAAAAATATCTTAAATAGAAAAATGTAATAAATGAACATGACACTAAAGTAAACAATGTGAGTCCAGAGTGCAACTCAGATATGTGTTAAGCAATAAATCAGAGTCATGCTGAAGAGTTCGAATTTTGACTCTGACGCTTGTATACAAATGATCAAAGTTAAACTGAGTTGGGAAATAAGGAGGTTTCACAAAAGGAAACTACTGAGTTTGCCTGTTAACATTCTAAAATGTCAGAATGGAGACCATAAAGATCAAAAATACACCTTTGTTTTGAATTTCCATCAACACCTCCCAGTCAGAGTCAAGGGATGGTGTCAATTTGAACACTGAAGAGCAATCTTTCTCGTGACACGATCCAATCATATTTCCATCTGGAAACAAGGGAGGAGACCAATTGGGAAACTACAAGAGAGAACCAGAACCAATCAGGGTAGGAAATTCGGGGATGAAATCCTTTAAAACCCCAAATTTCAAGGGCAAAGCACAGATTTCTGACATTTTGTACCATCCAAAGTGACCCGTGCACTCCTCTTCTCTTTGTGTGCCTTTGCACCTAATGAAGTTCTGCCGTTCCTGCCTGTGCTTTGCCGTTATCCTCCATCCACTATGCACGACACAACCCCGAAGCCCCAATGACTCAACGAGGTTCTAACAGCTACAAATTTGCATCCATGAACTCTTTATAGATCTTCATCAGAAGAGCATCTCCTGAAACACTTCGTAAGTCCTTCTTATATAAAATAAACAGGTTTTGTTTGTAAAGGTACCTGAGGCAGTATGCGTCCACCACTACCCATATACAGTTATAAACCCCTCGTACATTCTGATGCGAGTTTAACTAACTTCCCCTTTCTGGGTCAGCAAACCTCACAATCATCACAACACTTTTTCTGTCAAAAAAAAAAAAAAAAATGGTGACACCAGAAACTGATAAATCATCACAAAATTTGTGAACAAGTTGCTGAAACAAGCGAAGTGAGGGGGAGTTGGGTTGCCCCATGGAGATTTAGCAAAGGAAGTGAAGCAAGCAAGGTTAGGAGTGAAGAGAGTGGAGGGTTGGCCAGTTATCTACAAATTCTATTATTATTTAGTGGTATCATATAATAGCGGGTGAAGCCACTTGTTCATAAATAATAATACAATTTGTAGCTGAGTGCCACATTAAATAAATTATTAACTTGTTTTATTTATTTTAATACATTAATAAATTAATAAAGTAAAACAAAAAGTAAAAAAAAAAACTTTACTAAATTCTAAGAAACGAAACTTAAAATTTGAATTTTGAGGTATTTTCTTTGTAGAAACTGTTATCTTAATTACTATAGATTAATCAATAATTGTTTTAATATATTTAAAGATTGTTTTCATTCTCATCTACTGCAGATTTTTATTTAAGAAAAGAAGCACTCAAAGCAATCAAACACATTCAAGATCTATTGTGCTTCTATTCTTGTCACAAATTCAACCAGAGGTGCCAAAGAGGTCTTATACTCTGTCTGTACTTATGACACAATATCGGAAGTGTTTATAGTATTAAAATTTAGTTTTTTAACAACATTACATTTGAGATTTAAAATAATTTCTTGTATTCAAATATTCACCAATCTCTAGTCGTAAAAAGACTAGAGATCAGTGAATATTTCTAAGGTAAACTGTTCTATTCTTTCTTTTTAACTTAAGATTTTTGAATTCGTAGAAATGGGCACAAGTCTGAAAGCTTTTGAACTATTTTTTCTATGAATTTATATTCTTCAAATAAAGTAAGTTATTATTTTGAAAAATTTTTATAGTGTAATCTTACAGACGGCCAGATAGCCAAGCAACTAAAGTGCAACCTACCACTCCGAGGACCTGAAATCAGATATGGACAGGTCGAAAAACCTCAGGAATATTTTGGAAGGTTGTTCATCCAGAAATGTCGTGCTCTGTCCCTCACCACCCAACATCCCAATTGTGAGCCTGTCCAAACTGATAAAGGATTTGCTAAAAAAGACCCTCTTAGCACCCAGGAGGAGGAAAGAGTTATAAGACTACACATTTTTTTTAAGTAGATATACACTGGTATTCCAAGAGTTAATCTTATTGTTTCTTCTTTTATTTTTCTTTTATCTTAATTAATATATGGACAAGTGTTAATAGGAAGTGATAAAGTGCATATTTACCGACTACAGTCTCTCTATTACTATAATTGCTAGTATTTATAAATTGCAGTTTGATAAAAGAACTAAAATCTTTTCAAATACACACTGTGAAATACACTTCTTTACTTTTATTTTAAACAAAAAGTGCTAATGAAGATTGCTGAAGAACCTTTTATAACAGTCTCAATGATAACAAACAAAAAAATAGGGGTACATTCTTTTGACTGTCTATTAAACTTAATAACGTCAGAATAAGTTTTAAAATACAGACACTAGAACAATAAAAAAAAAACACAACCCTAGCATAAATGATTGTAAGAATGAGTTATTTTCTTTGTTAAAAGAAATACACGTGAAACCAAAATAAAAATGAAAAAGGTAAATTGTAATTTAGGTAAAAGTTATTAGCTACAGGTTCTTTTAGGATGCCAGTATATTTTCTGTCCCAACAGATGGAAATAATCATATGAGCGAGCAATAGTGTACAAAAATTCCCTGACTCATATATAGCTTGCAACAAAGGGAAAATAATTAAAACTAATCTTATACTATTACAAACACGAATAAAAACTGAAAATTAAAACTAATATTAAACTAAAGGAGGAGAATAAAGGACAGGTAAGAAAATGTAAGAAGTTAGGAAAGGGGGTACCCAGCGTTGGTCTTTGAGGTCTTCGAAGAATCGGTCTCTTTTATAATGTCCTTGGCGAGGGTCTTACACAAAATATGTAGAGGGGGTTCTCTTCTTCCTTTCAGTTCATTCGCTTGTCGACCATTCAGATGCCAAAATTCACAGTTAATTCTCATGAATCGATCACAAACAAAATGGATCAATCACAACGAATTCTTTAGTCCGTCTATGAAATGCTACTCTTTCTCTTCTGCATGCTGCCAGAACGCACCAGAAGCTCCTCTCACTCCCCTCTTTCTTGAGTCCGAATCCTTTTTGTTCTCTCATTCACGACCCTCCTGCCCTCTAGTTTTGTACTCGACCCCTCAGGGGTTGTGCACCCTTTCTTTGTTTTAGGGGATATACGATGACCATATAAGGAAAGGAATTTCGGAGAGACATTCCAAAGAGGAAAAACAATAGGTAAAGAAAAAAAAGGGGATAAAAGCGTGAGGAAGTGAAATTAAAAATAATAATAAAATATAAACTATATACAAACATATGGCGTACAGCCACATGGTAATAGAAAAAAGTATGTAATCTGATTTGGAAGAAATACTTTAATGTCAATTGTAGAAAACAATACAATTAACATTAAAGTGCTAGTTATAACAGAAACAGCAATGCTCAATCTGAATAATCTAATGCACTTTCCTTTGCAACTATCCAAAATGTGAAAATATATATTAGATCAGTAAATTTTACATATAAGTGTAAATCTAAAGTTAAATAAATTAGTAAAAAGTAGTGCAAAAAATAGTTAGCCTGTGGTTAGATTTACTTTTATTGTTCTTTTAAATAACTGTTATTGAAAACATTTTTATTTATACACAAACAATACTTCGAAAACCTTTAATATGCAGTAAAAATTATCACCAACAATCTAACGTTTTCAGTCAACTTTATTGACCCTCCTCAGGATCGAACAAAAACCGTTATTTCAAAAAAAATTCTATTGCCAAACATATAATTTAGAACGTTTTAAAGGGACCTCCCATGGCCCTGCAAACTATAGGATGGCAGCATTCAGAGCGCTGCTTAAAAGAGCGTACACGCACTGTAGCAAGGTGCAAGACGCAAGAAAGGAAGTGGATTACATCACGAGGCTAGCAAAAGGAGTAGGAATAAAGAAAAGTAGAGTAAAGGCTTCAGTACAGGAAGCAGAAAAAGGAAGCAACGAATATAAGGGGATGAGAAAAGAAGAAGAATTAACCATAATGGAGTATAGGGCACAATTAAGCAACATATACAGGAAAATAGAAATAGAGAAAAATAAGAAAACAGCCTATAAGAGGAACCCTGCTATATTTCAGTTGCTAAGAAATGACAAAGCACCCATAGACAGAAAGATGGTTCCAGGCATTTACAGAATACTGGTGCAGGACGAAAGGTAAAAAAAAAAAGAACTATATTATATAGGGGCCACAAAACGATCACTGGCAATAAGATTAGAAGAGCATAAAAGGAACATAAGGTACGGGCAACCCATTACGACATTAGCAAATTATGCGACTGTAGATCCATCGGAGGTGTCGATCAATTGGGACGGTGCAGAAATTATACAAAAAGTAGCAAATAGAAGACAGCTTAAGTATACGGAGGCTTGGCATATTTGTAAATACAGTGAAAAAGAGCAAAGTATTAATTTTAGAGAATCCTGTAGGGTCCCATCGGCTTGGAAAGCGGCCGATATGCATCTATAAAAAAGAGCAAACCGAGTTTGCGCGGCTTTGGTTTTTTAAAACGTTCTAAATTATATGTTTGGCAATAGAATTTTTTTGAAATAACGGTTCTTGTTTGATCCTGAAAAGGGTCAATAAAGTTGACCGAAAACGTTAGATTGTTGGTGATAATTTTTACCGCATATTAAAGGTTTTTGAAGTATTGTTTCTGTATCATTTTTGATTATGTTTTAAAATATTCCATTTAAATTTATTTGTAAATCAAACATGGCATTAAAACAAAAACCTTAAATCTGAACTATTCGGTCTAATGGAGCCTTAATTATATAACAGGCAAAGGTATTTTTGTTGATAAATTTTAAGATTGTTATTGTATCATCAAAACTATTAAGGTACAATGAGAGAATCATATATATTAGTTCTATTCTTTAAATTCATGGATTTGCGCTATCGTTATATAAATTTTTGCTCCAAGGGTAAATGCACGTGTCCATCCTAATTCCATAACAATTCATTTCCAAATACATAAAGGTGGATCAATAAATAACCAGCTTAAAGCAACAGCATGGAGGGTTGCCCTGACTGGTTATTTATTTATCCACATTTATATTTGAATATTATAATTTATCTTAATTAATTTAGTTTAATTTATTATACATTCTGTTATTTTATTTTGAATTATTAACAATATTACTTTTCATACCTTTAAATCTTGAATGTGTAATGATATTTTATAGTTAACATGCTATTTTTAATTAGTCATTAACATCCTTTGATAAGAATCAACAGATATTAATACACCCATTTTTTTTTCTAATTTTTAGTTGTTATTATGGTTATTTTAACAATTAAATTCTTTATTAATAACTTCTTTAATGTCTTAAGTTTATGCTGTTATTGTTAGAAAACATTTAAACCCGATTATATTTTTATCTGTTGCAATAATTTGTTTTAATATATATTTTAATGGCTTTCATTAATTGTTCGTCGTATCGAGGTGCAAATATTGTCTTCGAGACATTGCCCGTATTTTAAAATAAATGTTTCATAACTGTGTTTGGTGCCATTTGTTCTCGTGTAATATTTAACACTGAGATTTTTTTGTATTATTTTTTCATCAACAAACTTAACATATAATATTTTATATTTTACCACTTTAAAATATGTATATACTGTATACACTTTCTGTATTTACTAATACTTAAATCTAAAAAATCTTTTAATATTTTGAAACTTCTCCAATTGAAATTCCCTGTTCCGTTATTCACGAATAAATGAATTTTTACAGAATTTGTACATTTATTTTTTCACATCAATAAATTATATCATATAAACTTTAGAAAAAAAAACTTAATTTGGATTTAAAAAAAGAATATTTATTTATATAATAAAATCTCATTTTTTCAAAATTATAATTAGAAAATTTTCTTATGTAATTAAGTTACGCCATTATCTAGGGAAAAAAAAAAAAAAACACAACAAATTTAAATCTGTTTTATAATTCAAAACAAATTAGAAAATATCTTTAATAGTGTAATTCATAATTAAATTTTTGTATAAGTATCCCTCGATGATTATATTTTGATTACGTTCGTTGAGATGAAATAAATTTTAAATTATTATTACGCTCAGTAAATTTAAAGTTAATTTAGCTAAAATAATATTTGAAATTTTTTCTTAATTTAATGATACATTTAATAGATATTTTGTAAACGTTAAGTTTTATGAAAAAACAAAAATAATAAATGATGCAATTACATCTCAAAAACTTCTTTCGTGTCAATCTTACCTTAATAAATATATTAAAATTCTTTAAAATTAATTTAATAATATTATTATAACTGTACGATTATCATGAAAAACATCCCCGGAAATAAATTTTGATTAATTAAATATAAAAACTCGACATTAAATTTACGCTGGAAAAAAATAAAGTAAACTAATATTTGACAAGTAAATAATTATGTACAATGTCTTTAAATTAAAAAGAAAGGAAAAAATACTATTATAACGATGACTTAAAAATAAAAAATTTTAAGTAAAATTGCTAAATACATTTTAAAGATTCATGTTAGATTTTTTGTTTTTAATTTTTTCTACCGTACGGCCAATAAGAGGGACCTAAATCTTCCTGCAGCTGGATATATATTAGTAAATAACACCGACAAAACCTTCAGAAATATACCAGCAAATATACTTTAAATAAGAGGGACTTTCCATACTCGTCGTGGGTTTAACCTTGACAGTCATACCATAATAGAATGGCTGGATGATGAGGGACAAGCCCAAACATATCCAGGAGAGATTACTCACGATAATATCCTAAGATTGCTGAATTACACATGATAATATCCTGATGTGTTAACTGCCTCAGCTGTCGAGACATTGATATCTGTTTGAAATTGCCGATCAATAAAACCTAACATTAAATTTCAGGATGTTTTATAATTCACCATAAATAAGATGTTTTTCATGTTTGGTATTGGTTATGTAAATTAAATATGAGAATTAAGTATAATTATTACAGAATAAAAATGTTACCTCACAAGATGCTGGACCACTATAATAACTAGGAATAATCTTGAATGTTACACTGCCTCTTGCATCTCTCTGAAATATTAATTAAATCTTAGATGATGAAATTGTTAAATTATAATATATGTATATGTATTTAATATTTTATGATAATAACTATTAGCAGAATATAATGCTATTACTATTTTTTTTTTAAATATTAATGTTTTATAATAATTATTTGTACAAAAATGCATACTTTCAGGTAGCCAAATGTTTAAATATTTTTCACAAAGGAACATTTTCATTCTATTTTGGGGCAGCTTCAGCTTCTTAACGTACACAAGTTCTAATCGAATTTCAACATTTTTCACATATCAAACAATATTTCAAAATGATACATTTTTGAACTTTCTCGTTTTTGATGGGTTTAGCAATAATTCAAACCATACATTTTCACTCGAATTTGTTAAAATGAAATCTGACCAATCAGCAGTATTAACATTGCTTCCCAGTTCAGCTAAAAGTGTTAATTTTCACACTTATATCACACTTCCTCCTTCATTCTTCTGTCTAGCAATTGTGGCTAATAGCCACACGTGCTATATAGCCTGATAATACGGCAGATCATTTGGCTTTAAAAAATTCATATTTTTTATTTATGAGTTTTTGTATTATCCATATTTTAAAATTCTTTATTATTTTCTATCACCACGAGTCATTTTTCTTTCTCATTCAGACAGTTAATCTTAAATCAAATATCTAACTGCCAGATTTATTTGGCTACGTTTAAGTTAGAAATTTAACTAATTCATATATAATTTATTTAAAGATCATCTAAATCTGGTAATTAAGTATATTGTTTAATGTTAGTAAATCAGAACAGATGAGTTTATGTCTGCAGACAATCATAGAATTCACATCATAGCGAATCCCAGAATTCCATTTATTTCATTAAAACAAAATACTTTTTATTTTTTTTGTTTTAATATATAGTATTAATAATAATATTTCTATTAATTAGGAATAATTTTTTTAAATTTTGTAATGTAAAGCACTGTGGAAGAGTAAAAAGTTAGGGGCGAAATAAAACAAGAAAAAATTCAGCTATGAGTTGCTAAACTTTTCCGGCAGATCATAAACATTTGGTGGCACCATCTCTTATCATATTTTAATAAAAAACCCTTTTATATTTTTAACTATTATAAAATGGCAGAGCTTAATTTTCAGGGTAAGGATAGATTTCATAAAAAATTGTAAGTGCTAATAACGAGTAAAATAGTCATTAAGTCCAACTCTACTGAAGACACATACGAACCCCTTTATCTCCACACTCCCTGACTGTTAACCACCAAAATCTAACAGCATCAATCCCCCTAATAAACAAATCTCCATGCAAAATTTCAGAAATTTTCAACAAAAAGCACAGGGGTTATTGAACTTCACACAGGGTGAACAAAATCGTGCCCCACACACACAAACATCCATACATATACATATTACCCCCATATTATTTTGCATTTCTCAACATTTCAAGATGTCTTGAGTCCAAAAGTGTAAAAATCCTAGGGGTCATTTTTTGACTGATCACCATACTTTCCCTCTGTTATAGATATAACAGCCCGGAATATAAAAAGATATTATAGAAGTCTTCCAAAAAGTGTTATGTTACTATATGGGATTCATTTAATCCCATTATCTTTGTTCTGTTTATGTCTGCTAATATGTACAGACTTAAATGTCAGATTTTCTATTACTGGTTAACTGGAAGTTCCACAAACCACAACAATCACTAGAATTTGTTTCCCATTAGAATAAGAAAGCAATCCTCACATTGATATAAAAATGTATAATTGTCTGAATATAAATATCAATTCTTTATTACACAAATGTTCTTTGACAATGTTTTTAAACAACATGGGACTATATTTTATAAAACTTTAACAACATTAAACACCATCCTAGGCTGAAAAAGAACTTTTAACTTTGAAATTTTTATCATTACATATAAATTATTATTTAAAAATACATTACTGTTTATTTAATGCAAATATAAATGAGTTGTTATTATATATTATATTTAACATATGAACTTAATTTATGGCCAAATGATCTACTAGGTTATCAGGCTATGGTAAGGATAATTTTAATAATTACGTATAAAGTAATTTGACTAGACGTGTGGCCAATTCTTTTATTCTAAACCTTTATAAATTAAAATTAAAAATTTATTTATTTATAATTAATAAATTTATCACAAGATGGTAGTTTAACCAAGTACAGCTAGTCAAATTTCTTTAAACACTGACACTCACAAAAACCCACCTTCCTTACTTATTCCAGCAATGTTTATCCGAAATTACAAACATTTTTGGCCACATTTAGAGGCTTTCTTCAAGTAAAAAGCTGTTCCATACATCAAACATTCAAAAAATCTTTTTAAATTTTGACAGTTTGATAGACGGAACAGCTTTTTACTTAAAATGGCCGCTAAATAAAGCCAAAAATGTTTACAATTCAGAATAAACTTTGCGAGAATGAGTAAAAAAGATTTTTTTGGTGATTGCCAGTGTTTATTGAAAAGTTTCAGTTTATTAATTAACAAATTACTTTATGTTTAATGATTAACATTAGTCTTAATAAAGCCTATGATCTGGCAGATTGTTTGATTTTAATTAAAATTCAGGTTAGTGGATTGAATGTTTATATATATGAACCTATTTATTTTTAGCCAATACCCATACAACACAAAACTTTAATTCAATCTTTTAGGTTTGATAAATTCGTTCATAAAGCTGACCACTTATGGCCAGCAGCAGAATGATCTACAGATGAAACCCAAGTTCTACTTCTGTTATGGTACAAAAAATATAGTTCAGTGTATTTTTACTTAAGTTTTGTAAAAAGTAAGTACATTTAACACAAATTTTTCAAAAAATATTTTGAATAAATTTACTCACCAGCATTTTTTGAAGCGTATCTACTGATTGATTAGCAACACTAACATCATTAATTTCTTTGATTTCATCTCCCACATGGAGAGTGGCTAATAAAAAAAAATGAATCATTAATTTAATTATTTGAAATTAAAATATGAAATGCATTAATATATATTTGCACATAATTTAAAATTTGTCATTTTATCTAAATTCTAACTGAATCTCAATCTATTCAATACAATAGACAATGTTACCAAGGGTTTGATTCCATTCATTTACTTAAAAAATTAACTAAGTTTACCATATTTTATCATTTGAAGAAAAACTTTATTATAATAATCTTAATCGTAAATAAAACTGAAATTTAAATAGTATTAAACAGACAAGTTTACTTTATGAAATGATTTGTTGATCATCATAAATATTGGGCTCATAGAGACGATCCAAAGTTTCCTTGACAATTTTAGTGGTGTGCCTCTTGTATATAATGTCATCCAAATGTTCTGCCAGTCTTTTAGTTAACATTCTTGCAGTAGTACTTATATACAGGTGTTAATACACAATACACAATATATAATGTGTTAATATAAACACACACACACACACACATATATATATATATATATATATATATCCTTTCACATACCTCAGGAACACAACTTTTTTCCTTATGAAGTAAACCTTTTAATAGCTGCTACTCATCCACCATAATATGCAAAAAACAGTTAAAAATTTCCAGGGTGATGGCACAATGAAATAATAAAAACATATTACTTAACACATTGGCCAGGATGACATTAATATTTAAAAAGATAAAAGAAGGGGGGAAAAAACAAAAAAAGCCAGGAGCTTTATTGGGAAAAAACAATTGTGTTCCTGAGGTGTATGAAAGGACATAATGAAGACATTTATTGTTCCTTCTATGTTTCAAATAGTATCTCTAGGGTTCCATACACAACATTTTCCTTAAATATAATCTCTCATACTTTGGGCATCAGTGTCTATTGTTAACACAAGAATCTGCATAAAGATGGCAAAGTTAAAATAAGCAGAATATACTTGTGTCTTCTAAAAAGTTTTATAAGATAATGAAATTGGGCTTAGTGTAAAAATTTTCTTTGTTGACAGCCATGGTAGAAACTGGGAATAAAGTCCTTAATACCATACAGTTAATGTGATCCTATATATTTATTCTTCAATAATATAGATCAGTGATTCTCAAACTTTTTCGATCCACTGCTCCCTTTGTTTCGTAAAGTTATACCCAACGCCCCTAATTCATTTTCTCTTGTGTGAGAAAGGATTGGAAATATTCTTAGGAAAATTTTCTATGAATCTCACACTTTGTGCCCTTACCGTACATTGTTCTCAACATCTGGAAACCATTAAACACAATGTTTCCTCTTATCCGTTTAACAGAGGAAAGAGAACGGCTGTCAGTGACCCTAACTTTTGCCTTTGATCACCGTTCAGTGCCCTGTCTCCAGTGCCTCCCTAGATTTACTCACCGCCCACAAGGGGGCATTATCGCCCACTTTGAGAAACGCTGATATAGATTAAGAAATCTATATGCTTGTCATAAACAATAAATAGACAGTAATAAAAAAAAGTATGATTAAATAAAGAAAAAGAACTGTATGACTTATAACACAAAATATAACAAGTTAGATACAATAGGATTCCTCAAACAATTTGTGAAGATGTATATGGAGACTTATCACACTGTTATTAGGAACATCACAATGACACTTTGATGTTTGATAAGTAACTTTTATTACTAGCATGCATTTTGGTCATGAATACAATGGTAACTACAACAGATATAAACATTTAATTAAAATTTATATCTGTTGTAGTTACCATTATATTCATATACGTCTGAAAAGGGTCTTTGTGACCGAATGCATACCAGTAACAAAGGTTACTTATCAAACATCAAAGTGTCATTGTAATGTTCCTAATACCAGTGTGATAAATCTCCACAAATTAACTGTTTGGGGAATTCTATTGTGAATACATTTTAAACAAGAAGCTTTAATTGAAAGAATAATAGGTTAGAATTAGAAGTTTTTTTTTTGAGGAAAGTAATGATTAACAGTATTAGCATCTCTTTACAATTTCAAAGTGAAGTTAATAAAACTAACAGTCATTTCAATTAAACTTTTTATATCAGTGAATTTTCTTAATTGGCAAAAAATCCAGAACAAATACATGATTAAAAAGTTCTCTGAAACACTAAAAAACAAGAGAACACATTAATTTGTTTTTTTTTTAACGTACCTCAGAAACATGAGAAAATCAAATGACAGAGTCAATCTCTCTTCATTTTTTCTTCTTTGAAGTGTATTAGAAAATTTTCTAATTATATATTTGTCCTGGATTTTTTACCACAATGTATTTTTACATTGTGCCTCCAACAGAGATCATTTTTAGTATATTTTACACACTGAGGCAGAGAAGAGCCTCAAAATAAAGGCTAACTTTGCTGTTTGACTTTTTTCCCCAAGATGTGTAAAGAAAACAAATTATAAAGAAAGTCTTTTTAATGGTTTTTTAAAATATTTTAGAGAACTTTTAAAAAGTTTATTTTTAATATTATAAAGTATCAAAATTATCAATCATATTTTAAATGACAGAATATATAAAATAAGCTTTGTTGACAATGGAACTTAAATTGCTATTCCAATATTTATTCTGTTATATTTGCTTGAAATTTTAGTATTAATTTTGGAATAAAAAACAAATGCAATAATCAACGAATATAATCTTTTTTAAAATTACTTTTAAATTCATGAACAAATCATTTAGATAATTACACAAATTTTATCTTAAACAGAAATGAATTTTAACATCAATTATTAAGTCGTATTAGAAATTAATTACCTTGTCTATGTATCATTCCACCATGCATTATACGAGCTACTAGACATCTTCCCTCTTCATCCAATTTCAGGGTAATTCCCTAAAAAATAAAACCAGAAATGTAATGTAATACAACACATAAAGTTCTCTGTATTTTGCATTGTAACATTCAGTGGAAAATCAATGTATATGGAGAGAAATAACAGGGAAATGAGAGAAGACAGATATTGCTTGCTTGAATAGAGTAAGTGATGACAAAAGAAAATTGGACAGAACAGGGTGAACTCAGAGATGTAGAGAGAGATGTATCAGTCTGATAAAAAAATTCATACAGTGTATTACTTTGTTAAATGAATTTAACAATGTAACAAACACACTATCTGTTTGATTAGTGGTTAGGACAGTGCAATCAATCAATCAATCAATCAAATCAATCCTTTTATTGCCATACAAAGTACAGGCCCGGTACTGCAGAGCACAACCGGTATTAGGATAGTGCACATTTTTACATAAATTTGATATCACGCTATCCCAAACAGATCCATAACTTGCTATATCAGTATCGGTCCGACCATAAATGTGTTATGTTTGTAGGAAATGAAGACAAAGGTCTTTTTGGTCCATACTTTTTCATTATTATTTTTATTTTCTACAAACCTTTGTCTTTATTAATATAATAGTCTTAATTTGTGTGTGTGTGTGTGTGTGTGTGTGTGTGTGTGCGTGTGAATTCCTTATAACTCACATTGTCTTTGTCCAATCCAGATGTAAAGAAATTTATGTTTCATCCATGAGGTGTTGCTAGTTTCAGCTTAGTTACGATGCTTATGTTGCAGTGACATTGTTTATCTTAATAATAGTTACACTGCATTGCTTTTACAACAAATTAAAAAAGAAATCTTTCCATACCGACAAGGTGATATTCTATTATTGATGTTCTACTTTCTCATAGGTAGTAGTCCATCATGCTTGACATGGAGAATTTCTCTAGTTCTTACGTTATAATAACAGCGTAAATTCAAAATGTTCCCATTTAAAATTCAACTATAAAGAAATGGAACAAATCAAACAATCTATCCAAAAGAAAACTATTTTCACTATTTACATTTGTCTCGATATAAATGTGCAATAAAAATAGATAAAATTCTATTTAAAACATTTATATAAAAAAAAACAAAGAAAGCATATCAT
The DNA here is from genome assembly GCF_030686945.1 of Centruroides vittatus. NCBI lineage: Eukaryota > Metazoa > Arthropoda > Arachnida > Scorpiones > Buthidae > Centruroides > Centruroides vittatus. The sequence continues at coordinate 383,769 of NW_027122665.1, read as the reverse complement.
ATAATATGATATAACAAGAATTCTTTGACAAATAACATATATCAAACACTGGAATTATTGATTGTATTTAAGATGGATAGCAACAACAAAATATTCTGTCATTAAATCTTTCAAAAATCTAGTTTCAACATTTCCTCCGGCAAGTCTAATAAAAAAAAAAAAAAACAAATTTAAATTTATTTGAGTTGAAAAGTTAAATGATTAAAGTGTTCTTCCTTGTAACTTGTATAACTGATGATGATCTATCAATTTTAAAAAATGTTTGTCAAGTTAATAAAATTTAGAAAAAAACAATTTACAATTACAGGAGCCTATAACAATAGGATATTATTTAGAAGTAAGAAAAACAAAATATCTGATGAACGGGGACATATCCAGGGAGTGCTTATGGTGCTGCAGCACCCCAAAGCAATCAATTTTTGTTACTTTAAAATAAAAATAAATATAGTAACGCATATTTATTATATGAGAATACACAACTAAAGTAATTCTCAGGTAATTGAGTAACGTCCTCCGAAAAACAGGGAAACGTGCCTCGGTCCTCACAAATCTGCCTCGAGCAACATTCTCGTCTTTAATGATTTAATAATAATAATATAGACAAGAAAATAAATTACATGAAAAATGTTAAAATTAAAACTAAATACCATACAATATGTGTATGACTCGTATGTTATGAAAAATGCTGCTAGAAATCTAGAATTAATGCATAAGCAAAACTTAAAAAATGATCAGCAAATGTAATTATGCAATTACAAAAAAATATCTAATTAATTGAGAAAAATAAAAACAAATTATTAAGGAATTTTTTTAACATAAACGTAATATTTCGAGAGTAATTCTGAAATCATAAATTACGAAATCACAAAAAATTAACCTGGTATTATACTTGATTATTAAAGATAAATATTTAAATTAAATAATGGCAGTAACTGTGCCATTTAGAAATAATAAATTTTAAAATAAGCTAGTTAAACATAAAAAATATTCAGCTGCATTATCTGCTGTTAGAGAATTTAAATAAACATGTATAATGTAATCATTATTCCAAAGGTGAGCCATCAAGGCTTTTATTTTTGAATTAGATTTCAATACATCAGTTAGCTGGTAAAATATTACTGTTGAGAATAAGTTGATCAAATCTGTACAATACTTTAGAAAAAAATCTTTTAAGGAAATATTCTATTTGTAATTAATTATAGTTTAAACCCACAGCGGCCTAACTGAAGCTTGCGAGCTGCATGCAGCTCTTCTAGAACCTTATTGTGACTTCCATATACTTATAGTCTCTTTTTATAAACTTGGTACATATTACTTACACATATATAATATGTTTTTAAGTTTTCTGACTGTTATATAGTATGATATACAGATGGATCATAAGTGTGACTAACAACTTAACCTCAAGCAAGAAACTGAAAGATGAGGGTACAGTACATTCATAAAGTTGAAGGAGTTAAATGATTGTCCTATCAGTCATAGAGTATCAATTAAGTAACAGTGATATTTACTATATACATCATATAAATAGAGGATGCAGCTCCCACGTATTTCCGATAGGTGATATAGGGCTCCTATCATGACAAAGTTTGACCACTCGTGCTGCAAATATTAAAAATTTGTTTTTAATTATAGATTATATTTTAACTGTAGCTTGTAATTATTGAAATTTTGTATACAACTGACAAAAAAATATTTGTTTTCTAATAATCCTGAAACTAGCTATCAATAAAGTAAAAGTTCATCTTTCAATATGGCTTTTTGTATAAAGAAAAGTTTATGTTTACAAGTACTGTACGTGTTTCTCAACATATCAAACTTAAAACAGACTTAGTAGTATCAGTTACTGGTACAATTAAACTATTGTTCTAACATGACGCTCTCTTAAAGCTAATACTGAAAGTTAAGCTTACAGGACATTCTTTAACAATTTAAATGGAATTGTATAACCACTTGTATATTGTAATTATTGCTTATATCTTTAAAGATCAACAACTGCTGAATTATTGGGCTAGCAGATGGCTATAGTAATATTAATAATTAAAGTTAATTTGCTACTAGAGTTAGGCATTAGGCGCCATCTCTTGCTAAATTTAATAATTAGAATTTTAATTAAATAATTTAAATAAATTTAGGCCTAACTGGAAGAAAAGAATCGGCCCGAAGCGGGATCTATATCTATATCTTTGCTTATATCTTTGCTTATATTGTAATTATAAGCAAAGATATTAAATTCTTAAAAACTATAAAGCATTTAACTTTATTACAATTCATCCATTAACGCTAAGTGCTATATAATAGAGAGTATAATCCTTAAATACTTTCAAAACTAATAAATAACATCCAAATACTGTTCTATAAAATATATTATATTAATATAAGATTTATTATACAGGATGTCTGAAAACTTAGATGTGTAACAAGAGAGATTTGCAATGACATTAAAGTTATATGTATGGTATTGCATAAGGGACATGCATCTGTATGTCCCGCATTTCCACTTTGCAATAAGTGGTGTTACTGCTAGCTTGCTGATGTTATGGAATTCCTACCCACATTTGCCCAGACACAATTGACTGAGAGTGAGATTGCAGATCCATATTGGCCAAGTGATAATAGAGTTGATGATTGAGTAGTAAATATTCTTGATGAAGCACGTGTCCCATAACAATGGAAATTTACAGATACAATGCAACAAAGGTTCACCCAGCAATTTCCAGATGCTTAGATGTTCCACTTAAACCTTTTCCACTGCACAGTAACTTTTTGGACATCCTGTAGTAGTTTTGTCTTCTTCAACAATGAGGTTTAACATTAAAATAGAATACAATTTTTAAATTCTGAGCATTGTCTCCTTGTCAGATTGGAATATTTGTGTTTATAAATATACAAAAGCATATAAAAATGTCCAGAAATAAATGGTGCTGTCAATTTTTTGCAACAATATCTAAACATTATTTAAAAATAAAACATCCTTCTATTAAAAATTTCAATATTTATTACATCACAAAAACATTTACGGGAAGAAAATTTGATTTCTTTACTTTCTTTTAGCATAATATCTAACGTTTCACATTCAGATTAATATGAATCATGATTCCGAGAAATTCATTTTTTGGATCACTCACTTGTCCCACTATAAGGCAATCACTTTTATATTTAAAAAAATGTAAGATATGTGAATAAATGAAGAGAATCAAAATAAGAAATACACACAGACTGATTGACAGTGGTGGATTAACTAACACCTGATCCCCTAGGCTGAGCTTTAGTAAGGCTTCCCATCCCAGCATTTTTCAAATAGAACAACATAGAATAAAGTGACATTAAGTTACATTAAATAAGATAAATAACACATCAGTGTAATAAAATATCAGTTAAACTATTTATTTGTTTGATTTTTTTATTCTTGGGCTCCATTTCAGGACTCTCCTAGCTTAAGAATTTCAGCTTGATGGTTAATCTGCCACTGCTTCTTATCAATTCATATAATTTTAATAAACTGATATGTTAATTATTGTGTAATATTTACTTTTAACATCTAGTTTATAATAAGCAGACAATATATCAATATAGATTACATGTTGATATCACACTAACAGATTATGAATTTTATTATAATACATTATACAGCAATTGCACGGTAATTCCCATTGGTTCATCCGTGTTTTTCTGAAACTGCACAAGTCGTACTCTCGTAACATTTTCCGTATCAATGCTAGTTTCAGCATGCATTTCTTTAGTACCGTTCACATAAGGCAACATAAGTTGTGGAGTCACATGAATTGCATCTTTCCCATATACCTCATGTGCCAAAACATCATGGGCTTGTAGAAGTGCCTAAATAATAATAGAAAAATTTTACTTTACATTTTTATAATTATATATTTAATATCTTTAATTTCAGATTCATACAATGAAAAAACATTTAAACTCATAAAATTATTAATATTTGAATGTCATTAAGACTACTAAAGCTACAGCAAATCAGACAAGTATTAAATGATCAAAACTACTACTTATTTCATCTGATAGAAGATATAATTAGTAAAATATATATAAAATAAAAACTTAGTATCAATTTATAAACTATTAGGTTACTGCTAAAATTCCTAATCAAAATCATTTGGCTGGATGGCTAAGGCAATTAAGGCATCAGTCTGTCACTCTGGGAGATCTGGGATCAAATCCAGGTTAGCATCTCCCCAGGAATTTTTTGTGGATGCTCTGTCCCGAATATGCCAGGTCCCATCCTTCACCACCTGACCACCCTTATTCTGGGCTGGCAAACCCATAATGATTACAGGAAAAAACAGCCTATCACTCTGTGGATCCAGAATTGAATCTAGACAGTTTAAAAACCCTAAGAATGTTTTGAAGGATGGTCCATCCCAGATATGTTGAGTTCCCATCTGTTGCCATCTAATGTTTCTTGTGCCCATTGCGGGCCTTGCCAAACCATAACCGACACAAGAAAAAGGATCTTCTTGGTGTCCACAGTAAGGAGAGTTAAAAAATCTCCAGAAAATTAATTTTGTTTTTCTGCTATTTTAAGACAAAACAGTGAATTTTTAAGTATTGCATGTTTACCGTATCAAATGAATGTTTTCAGAATGTTAGAAAATTATTATATTCTTAATATTTTCTATAGCTCTAAATATAAAGAGAATTGTATAATCTAGAAATCATTTTGATTATAAAAACTGCACATAATTTATATCAATGAAGACAAGGCAATAAATATTTTAAAAAAAAGTAAATTAGTCTTGTAGAGTTTGAATGAGATGCATCCAGTTAGGAATTTAGCAATTGTAGAGAACGGTTATAAACTGTATATAAGATACAGGATAAAAACAAATTAAGATATTTAATCAATGCATAACATTTATCTTCTAGGTACAGAGTTTAAGGTCTTGTATTACATAAGTGGTGACCTTGTAAATAAAAAGATTCCTGCAAAACAAAGAACTTAATCATCTACACACCACATGCAATCTTGTACAGCAGCAAAAAGGGTTTATTAAACTGGAAAAACTAACATTTTCAGTTGCATTTAATGATCTTCATTAGGTCAAAGTTCCAAAAATCAAACATTTACAAATACTAACGGAAATAGAACAGAAATGTGCAAACACCGAACATCTTTAAATATAAAAAATTGGTTAATGTTAAGATTGGTTAATAAAATGACACCAATCAGAAGACAGGGAACAGTGGGGACGCACGTTCTAACCTAACCTAACCTAACCTATTCTAATAAATTACTATTATTATTAGCAACCAAATTATTAGAATAGGTTAGGTTAGGTTAGAACATGCATCCCACTGTTCCGTCTTATAATCTCAGGAATCGGAGATGAGCCGCCATCTTCAATACCTAGGGTAACATTAACCAAAAAATTCTATAATCTGCTACCTCATTTTATTTTTTATATTTAAACACATTCAGTGTTTGCATATTTCTGTTCTATTTCCATTAGTACTGTACCTATAAATGTTCAATTTTTCAAACAACAATCTGATGAAGGTCATTAAATATGACTAAAAACCAAGGGCGTCGCCAGCCAATGGGCCAGGGGGGGCAAGATGATATAAATTGATAGAGGATATGAATTGTATGTAGGTAAAATAAAAACAATTCATAAATTTTAAGAAGCTTAAGATTATTTTAATTAAAACATAATCTTCTTGGGTTTTTCGCGCGGGAATTATAAATCGGGCAATAAATGACTTAGCATTTAAATAATTTTTTTCGCATGTCTAGGGAGGGGCAACTGCCCCTCTGGCGACGCCCTTGCTAAAAACCTTACTTTTTTCTAGTTTAATAAACCTTTTTTGCTGCTGAACAAGGTCGTGTATGACGGTCAAGTGATAAACTATAGCAGTTACTATGTGAAACAAAGAGCTTATTCTTGTACTTTTTTTACAATGACAATGCTTATGTTAGAAAATATATGTAAAATATAACATAAATTTCTAAAATTTTCCTTTAAATGTGATATCTACAGTAATAATTACTCATAAACTACAAAAAAAAATCATTTTAATAGTGAGACAGTTAAAAATATTAAATCACTCAGATTAATAAACTACAGTGTATAATGAAAAATGTTATAAGCAGATCTTTAAAAAATATTATGTTTACAGTATTAGGTTTAATTAATTTATAACATTCGGGTAAAAAATTTAAATATTTCAATTAATTTTATGTCAGCATCTTTAAGATTGTGCGGAAATTACAGTAAAATAACAATTTATGACAGAAAATCTATTATTAAATTTTAACACTTGGATGATTTTTAATTATTTGTAAAATAAATGTTAACAAGCTATTTAGAAATAGGTGAAATGAAAGTAATATAAATGTCGAGTTAATAATATTAGATTAAATGTGCTCATTGGTTTCATTTTCTACTTAAAATAAAAAAGTTGGATCTAAATATGAAGAAATATAGAGGAAAAAATAGCAATTGAAACATACATTCTGATTAAATTTCTGACAAGGAGAATTAATTATGATAGTTGAATAAAGGAAATAGTGATCTCATAGCAAAAAAGGACAATTTCAGAAGAAAACAAAATAAACAGCTGAATGGCCTATTACTCTGTATATAAGTCGAGTTACGGTCAGTGTTACATTGAGGGTGCCACAAATAGAATTCGAGCAGTCAAAATAACCTGAGAAATTTCTCACGGACAGTATGTCACACCCCATCCTTCATCATCCGGTTGCATCATGTCGGAGAACAAGAATGCAACCGGTTGCATCCATCGCCTGGCTGAACCCATGATGTATATGGAAAAAAAAAAAAGACTTAAAAGACTTAAAAAATAATATAAAGGAGTTTTCAAAAAATAATAATAAGAAAGACGAGTATAATTTATCTGAAAGTTAAGTTAGATTGTAGAATACCAAAAGTCATATAATATATTAAGGCCAGGAATATGTAAATTACAAAATAAAATTAATAAAAATTACAAACATTATCATGCCAATACATTAAATATCACAAATGCAGAAAATCAAGAAGGATAGTACACGAATAGAACCTAATAAAGATACACTAGATTAAATATGATATGCTTGTGATTTTTAATACCTTAAATAACCCAAATTCTACATCAGGAAAGAGATACTCTACCTTTACTTTTGTGTAGAATTTTTAAGGAAATAGTAATAGTAATAATTAAAATATTTTGCATTAGAAAAAGGAGTGGATTAATTATTAATATTAACAAAGACATAAATTGCCAGATGGTTCATGTTTATGTTAATTGCCATATGCAATTAACATATACATAAAACTTTAGTGAAAAGTTAACAGTTTAGAAAAATATAGGTAAATAATTTTTAAATTCAAATGATACTATTTTACTATTAAATTATTAAACAGACTATCCGATATTATGAAAGACAAGTTGACTAAAATTCTCTATTTATTCATGTTTTTACAAATACGTGAGATTTAAAAACAATTTTCTTTTAATTTTCCTTTGAATCTCTCATTTTGTTAATTGTAAAATCTTCCAAGAATAGAATATAGTTTCAAAGATACTTTAGTACTTAAATATAACAACTTCTATTTATTCTAAGTGATGATTTTAGGTTATATGAAGCTTTAAAAAAACTTGGATTCAAAAGTCCTTTCTGCATAAGTTTACATAACATCAAGCCATATCACATGCTGGATTAAATATCAACTATGCAAAACTAAATATTAACAAACATGTTCTGTGTATGTCTAAAAGTATAAGGATCTTAGCAAAAGTCTATATTCCTGTCTGAAACCACTAATGAGTGTGGGGTTCGAGGCCGTCAAGATGTTTTATTACGTACGTTTTTTTGATAGGATCCTGCCACCAGGGGTGTTTTTCCGGACACACCACCGATTGGGATGAAGTAAATGACTAAGGCGCGAGGGTAAGAGTCACTCTGAAGTGAGGAATGAGCCTCTCAGGAGGAAGAATACAGAGTCAGGTATAATCAATTAAAAGGAATTTATTAGCAAAAAAAAAAAAAAAACCCGAAAGTTCGGAACAAAGTTATCAAATCTGATTTTTTTGGAAATCCACCTATCTATCTATACAATGAGGGGTACTAACGGGGGGGGGGGGGGGGTTCGAACTACGCGACTCACAACATATCATTTAAACAAGATGTCTTCTTTCGTCTATTTCGACAGTTGGTCAATCTCTTGATCCTGTTTCACTCTCGCTCTTTCTTGCTTGTACTGTTCTGAGTATGAAAGTGATACTCCTTTTTGTCGGACTGGGATTCTCCTTTTTAAATATTTCCAGCATGGAAAGGTTTGTCATCCGGTGATGATCCATTTGTGGTGTCATCATCGGGTGACGATTTATTTGCGGTGTCGTCATCGCAGCTGAGATGATTATTTTCTGTTGTTTTTATTTGGCAATGACATCTAGCTTTTGTAGAGTCATCATTGAGTCGGTGTGACTCATCTTGTTTTTGAGGCAGTTCTCATCATTACTCATTGATTGCTTTGTCACTTTTCCCTTGGCATGTTGTGAGATTTGGATAATAAACTGTTTTATTCTAATCGTTTTAAGTTAATATTAAAATTTAGAAAAGGGGGATCCCTAGATTGGTAAAATAGGAGAATTTCAAGTAAAATTACACTTCACTCTGACACCGGGGATGAAATACTAAATACCGAACCTGTTACCGGTGTAATTTGCGTGAAAAAATCTTCTTTCCACAAACGTTTTCGAGCTTTCCAAACAGCTCTTCTTCAGGTAGAGAAAAAAAGAAGCTTTCTCGACTTCTCAGGTAGAGAAACTCTTTTTTTCTCTACCTGAAGAAGAGCTGTTTGGAAAGCTCGAAAACGTTTGTAGAAAGAAGATTTTTTCACGCAAATTACACCGGTAACAGGTTCGGTATTTAGTAGGAGAATTTCCTCTTACAACTTCAGTTGTTGTTTAAAATACAATTAAAGTTCACGCGAATACATAATTATCAAAAAAAGGTAAAAATAAGTGATTAAGTAAATATTATTATATTACAAATGTTGTAAACAGTAGTTCACAAAATGTAAACATCGAGGTATTTTTGGAGGGGAGGAAATGGTGGTCCTCACATGAGCGATGGAATGTCTAAGACGCGTAAGCAAAAATATGAATTTATGAAATTATATTAAAATAGGATAACCAGATGTCAGCTTTAATGTCTGGTGGTATTTCAAATCCAATGGTAATTTGTCCCGTCTTAAAAATAATTTAAAAAATTCAAAATACACTTTATGCCAATAATCACAATACTGAGAATTACAGCTGTGTTTAGGCATTAAAATTCAATTTTATTTACCTCAAAAATATAAAACAGTAAGCATTTTCAGCAGTGCATAACAGTCTTCCTTAGACAATATTTGAAGTACAATATAAATTTACAAAACTTTTTTAAACAAACATTCAAAGAGGAGAATGTATTTTCAAATCTCAATAGTACACAAAGCTTAACGCTCTTTTTCTGAAACTATTTCGAATATAACATGCTCTGATTGTAAGGTTTAAAAACATGCTCTCTTCTTCGAACGTTTGTTCGAAAACACTTTTAAAATTTATATCCCAGTTTGAATATTGCCGAGATGGTTACGCACATTGAAAGGGCTTGCTTTTATACAATTTTTGTGATAAATAAAACAAAATTTTAACACAGACATTTGTACCTCTCATCACTTAAAATAATTATATAGTATCTCAAAAAACAAAAAAATAAATTTTTTATTTTTATGAAATTAATTTTAAAAAATTGCCATTCGAGTTTGAGTTTTACAAAAGAGAACTACAAAAAAATAATACTGAAAAACAACGGTTTTAGGGCAAAATTCCATGTCAAAACTCCCAACTTGACATCTCCCATATGAGAAACAGATTTGGAAAAGCTACTCATTCATGATATACACTGATAGTTAATGAATGCTATATATTATAAATGCTTTCTGTATGTTTATCACTATAAATTGTTTATCATTTTATAACATTTATGGAAAGATGTGAGGGTGACATGAAGACAATTCACACCAAAGTTCTGAATACCCTCAAGCTAACAAAGAGGGGTTTGAAAATCCTCATTTTGTGGTATATATTTCTAAATTTTCCTATTTATAAATTCAGAAATAGCCACATTCAGTAATGTTCTTCCAATGGGAAGTAAAGAACCTGAAGATTTACATTTCTCGTGACCTAATTTCTTACACAACTGCCATTCACAAATGCATCTACATAATAAAATGTGTGTTTGACATTTGTTTTCATTCTTCAGAACTGTAGCAATATGTTAAACATTTGTTTATCTATCTGTTTATTGAGAAAATATGACAAACTTGTATTTTACAACTACAATTGAGACAGATGTGAATTTTTTTTTTAATTATATTGTTAGCAAGCAATTTAACAGATATATATATGTGTGTGTGTGTATATGTGTGTGTTCTTTATATTATTTTAAAAATATAGGCCTACATACATATATATTATCCTGCAAATACATTAATAAGTCTATTAATATTATATAGGTCTACATAATATATATATATATATATTATATGCATTATTATGCAATAACAGATGGATGAAATGATTGCAGCATTAATAATTCTCTGCACGGATGTCCTCGGAGCGAGTCAAACAAGGCCTTTCTCCCTGGGATTGATTAAAAAGTTCCACAAATTATAATCAGAAAAGTGATTGAGATATACTTTGATGCAATACTGTATTTTATTTTTTTTAAAATTGAATAATTAAATAATTAAATAAAAATTTGTTGATATAATTATTTGTCTCCAAGCTATGCCTTCTGGAAAATTTTGTGATTCTCTGCATCTTATAATCACTAAAATCTTTAAAACAACATTCTATTCAAGAATTTTTATGCCCAGCCATGTGAAAGATTGAAATATACCAAACATAGTAAGAAAATTAATTGAAAACAAATGCACTTCAAATGCAAATGACACTTCAAAGTAATTAATACAAGTGTTTCTACAAAGGCTGAGCAATGCTTGACTTGTCTTTCTTCTTTTTTGATCTTATCAGAATAAATTTCTGTCAGAAGACAATCTCATTTAAATTTATTACAAACTGAATAAGATGATTAATCACCAACAATAAATGGGAAAATTCACAGAAAAAAACCGTTATAAGAAGAATTAAAATGGGATTCACACTTCAAGAATTTCTTATAATGTTTTGAGGGATTGCGGGATGCCTCAAATTTAAAAGAGGGTTGGAAATGAACAAAGCAGTATATAGATGAAGCTGCTCAAAACATTTCCAATAAAGTCTTATTTGTGGCTTCATTAACACTACAATTGTCATCTGAAACTAAACAAAACTAAAATATAATATGAACTTTATATTATATAGAATTAGGTCAAACCACTAAAACTGTAATTGAATTTCACATTATAGTGATTGATAGTGAAATAAAAAAATATGATTTCAAAAGATGATTTTATATAGATGCTTACAACATGCCACACAACTCATTATAACTAAAAAGCCTTAAAATCCTTTGAGTATTTTACTAATTGACAAACTAATGGTTCAAGCTATCATCTAGATATCAAATTTAACAGTTCAATTTATGGTTAAAACTATCAGATTATTAAAACACTTTAGTTAGATCAATAATTAAAACAAGGATTACAAAGTACAAAGACTATAAATGATAATATTGTTCAGCCTCCTATCATAATGTCATTCAATTTATCCAGTATGAAGCAGGAATTCTTTTATGATTTTTAGTTTAAAAAGTTCAATTTAATCCTAAAAGAAACAAGAAAATATTCTAAACTCACTCATTAATATTCTCATTCTTAGGTACAAAATGTGGTTACTTTAACAGTTAACGAAATATTCTTTTTGAAGTTCTAGAACTTTCGCTCCTCTCCATTTTCATCACACGTCAGTAGAAGTATCGGCAACGTATCCGGCAAATTGGCCATAGCAGACTTAATAGTTATATAGCGTCGTCGGTTATCGTCACTTCGGCATCTTCCTCGCCTTTAATTTTAAATGCCCCCTAATCGAGTCTTCCCTTCTTTATAAATATCGCCCTCCCAGTCCGCATAAATCATTTTCACCCCATTTTATAACAGTACATCTCTCCGTCGGTAAACAAAAGCATTCTTACTTCTGGCAATTCATGCAAAACAGAGGATAACTTAAACTACCTTCTTATATTAAAGGAGGAGTATTTAACACAATGTAAACAGAGTGCAAGAACAGAACACAACACCAAATATATTAAAACTTTAATAAATAAAAGACGTTATAATTATAAATAACTGTAGCAAATTAAGACAGGAATGGAGAGACGAGACTTTCATAAAACATCAATTAAAGAAGACACGGAGAATCGATGTAGGGGGGAGATGCGAAGAGCCACAGCATGGTGCATTAACGACAATGCAAAACGTACTCGGAAAGCAAATTAAAAGGAAGATGCGGAAGAGAGGAGGAGGAGGAGGAGGAGAGAAATTTTCATAGAAATGTATTAAACGTTGTACGTTTCAACAATAAAACGCTTCTCCATTACAAGCTCGTATTTAAATCTCATTTTCGCATTGTTGTATTTATGCATGTGTAAATAGTCGAGTGGGACAAGTAAAGGCGCATTTAAAAATATACGTCGGGTTATTTTAGATGCGCGAGACCGAAAGAAAAAATAATAAGGAGGAAAACGTTTCGATTTTTAAGAGTTCAAAGTAAAAGGAGAGAAACGAAATGATCATATACTCGAATTACACGAGAAGTCGGATGTTGGGGGTCGAAGCGATCGATTTTCGTCACCGAAACCCAGAAATGGCAAAGATGGTAAGTAAGCGAGGGATGGAGGATGGACGACACAACAAACGGAAAGAGAAATACCTGCGGTTCGACCGGAAACTCTCCCTATTCCTGGCGTTACTGGAGCGTATACACGGATCTTGCCTGCTATTACGCTTACGTTAGCGCCAGGCGGCGAGCGATGCGGCCGGCGACCGATCGATAGTAGTCTCTCCCTCCTCTTCACCGAATCAATTCTCTTCCTCCTCCTCCTCCTCCTGTCGTTCCGGAGGAAGACATTTTTAAACCGTGATTTACCTGTCGAACTTCCTTTATCAATTAAATCTGCATTAATTACGAGACGAGGACTACTTTGCGCTTAAGGGGAATCGCACGTGTAAATCGACGTAATGTAACGGTATACGGGGATGTAATCGCCTCAAATATATATTTTATCGTGGTCGAGTAGGTGTAAAAATTAGGAAATCGTCCCTTCGGGATAAACGAGTCGAAATTTTAAATTTTCGCGCTCCAGTTTCCTGAATTTTTGCGATTTTCTTTAATGCCGCGTGTAAAATTCGCCATCGACGACGCCAAAACGCCACTGCTATAATAATAGGAATGGAAGATAATAGCCAGATGAATAATTTGGGAAATAAGATTTTTAAAATACGAAGAAAATCGCCATCGTCGTTTTTCTACTCGCTCATCGATCCTGCAGAACGAAACGTGTTAATAACATCGCGTCGCGGCGTCGGCGCAATCCGCAGCGCGACGCGAAACCAATTTCGATTTCTTACACGGAAGAAAAAAAACGAAAAAGATTTTAGAAAATTCTTTAAGACTAATTATTGTTTTTTCCCTCATTTAAATCGGTCAATTTTATTTTTTAATGATTTTTATCGCTAAGTGCATTTTTTTTACTATCTTGTATTACGTCACAGAATATAGTCCTTCCAACATGGCAGTTGCCAAACCAGACTAAACCCTTTTCAACCGGTTGTACGGAGAGACTGCTTCATTAGTTTAAATAGTTAATTGTATATTGCAGGCCTGGGACATTGGGTACTCCTTTCTCTCTTATGAATGGTTTAAAAGTAGTTCAGTCTGGTTTGACAACTGCCAACTTGTGTTGGAAGGACAATAACAGTCAATTCGCCCGTGTATAGTATTAATATACCAGTGTCTGCGTTAGACAAAACGTCGTCTTAACGTCGATAAGAATCCGGGTTCGAATCCGACTCCCGGATCTTGTACAATTTCGTAAACAATTGGATAATTCCTACTTTACAAATGGCGACGTCGGCTCGCTTATGTTATATCCCATTTAGAATTTGGCCATTTAAATACCATTATAGCACTAGTTGTGGGTAATTATTTACATTTCACACCACCGGAGATGAACAAGATTCTTTTCTAAATTATAATTTGATAATTAGAGAGAGAAGCTACTTATGGATCGAACGCTGCCGAATGATAAAGATGGCGGCCATCTCTCTGGGGATCCGGGTTCGGGATATCACGAAATTTTCTGAATCCGGTGATTAATAGCGTAATTAGAGATAGGCCCGGGAGGCCACGCTCCCTATCTTTGTAAATAAATTAATTAAGAAAAAATTCAAATAAGAACTGGAAAAAAAAAATTGGGATATGCCAAACCAGTTATACACATGTATATACAATATATAAGGTTTGGTATATTTGTGTATGGCAATATTACAACTGGGCGGTCTGCAGAAGGGGGATGCCTCCCGGAAAAATTTTCTAAGGGAAACTGTGCCTTTATTTAAATGTTAATAACGCGAAGATGACCCGGAAAATTCCACCTGGCCAGCCTGTTGACCAGGCGCGACCCACGACCGACTACCAGTGTACAGCGGTTTTATCCACTCGGCCATTAGTAGGCCTGTATGTAAAAGTTCTGATACAACGGTTGTATGTTTGCACGTTCCTATGTGTGTTCCCGTTTTGTTTTGTTCTTTTTTTAACATTCCGCCCCGAAGGCACTAAAAAGGCAGTTTTAGCATGTCCATTATGAGTTCGGCTAAGCCCACAATGGGGTAGCCTGGAATCGAGAGAATGGGCCCGACATATTCGCGACGGACCACCCCGAAAAATCCCTTGGATTTTCCAACTTCCCGGATTCGATTCCGGGTCCCCCAGAGCAGTTGGTTGACTCACCGTCTTTATCTGACATTATGAAAATACAATACTACGTTGTGATTCTCAAGTATTGTAATATTTAAATTTATAATTTGTTATTATTTATCCCTGTGGAAATCATTTAAACACTTCTGACTTAATTGTCTAATTCCTGCCAATTGTTACTAATTAATGCATTCGAGTGTTAATTATTCATAAATTATAATTAATATGTAGTGTTTTGTAATTAATATTAAACCAGATTATTTGGAAAATGTATAAAAAATTTACAAGTTCATTTATTTAAGATGAAGGCAATTTAGTATATTTAAATGATTAAAATAGTACCCGGGGTTTATAATTAACTGTTAATTAAAATTCAAAAAGGATGAATTAATAACAACTCAAAATTATCAAAACACAAGAGAGAAATTCTTAAGAAAAATTATAAAAATCACTAAAGTAACGCTTGTAATTTATTATTATTGTTGTTTACTCTTTCCGCTTTATGGACACTAAAAAGGCCGTTATAATCATACCCGTCGTGGGTTCGGCTAAGGCCACAATGGGACTCCAGGTGATAAAGGAAAAAACCAACGAGCTAGAATGTACTATATACAGTGGCTGAAGCGACGCCACGTTTGAGGAAAACTGAATATACGTCCACCATTTTCCTTTTAGTCAATGGGGCATGGCATTTGTGTTGTTTAAAGGCAACGAGTTAGAATATTCCAACTCGTTGTGTAAAAATGGTAATACCGTCGTTGCTACCAAGAGCGTTGTGACCATAGTCACAGCTACTGTATGTAGTATATTATAGCTCGCTGGAAAAAAAAAAAAAAAAAAACATTAAATTTTTAACGCCATCGGCTGGACATTGCGTATATAACAAAAGAAATCACAATCAACCCTAAACAATATTTTGAACATTAATCTATCTTATTAATATAAATTTTGATATATTTTTAATGGTCATCTTCTAGATTAAGGGTCTCGACCTTTTTGAGCTCGTGGCACATATTAATTTTTGATGGTTCAATGAGCCAAGGTGGCATCAAAAATGCTGTTTTTAGACGGAAAGTAAAATTAAGAATCTTCAAATATTAAAAAGCAGAGAAACAATTAGCGTTTTAAAATAATTTTTGAAAGTTTCGTGGAATCTTTACGAGAAATTCGTGGCATACTCCGTTTTTATGTAGCGATTAAGTAAAATAATTTTAACAGAACGGATGGTTAAAATGAAAAGGAAGCCATATTTTTTGATCTAGCGTGAGAGAAATATGATATAAAAAATTAATTTTAGCGTTGCATTCTTCTCAGATATTGTGTAATGTGGTCAATACTCTTTCGCGAATTCAAACTTTAATTCGAATAAAAATTTTTCGTATTCGAGACACGAGTAGCCCACCAGTGGTCGAGTGGATAAAGCCACTGAACAATGGTTTGCACCCTATCAACGGGCTGGCCACGTGCAGTTTTCCGGATTTTCTTCACAATACTTAAGTAACGTGGATAAGTGGGTATGCGGGTAATCGTTACAATACGTTATAAAGAGTAGAGAAATGCTAGGGATATGCCTTTGGATAACAAAATGATTCAATTTTGTTTCTGACGTGTTGAATAGCGAACCGTACTGTTATATCACGGTTCTATACATTATATACGTAATTAATAAAATAACGTTCGGTACCCCGTGTTGTTATTCCTCAATACAATAAAGGGAGTCCAGAATATGCGGTACGTAATTTCGGGGTCACCATGTCCGAAGCCTTACGGAGCGTTACAGGTGCCGCGTTTCTTTATGCAGCGCTCGAGAAGCGCTTTGCCGCGAATACATTGAAACTGGTTTCTAATTGATCAACACTGCTCGTGACGTCATTTCGCTACACTCTCGCTGCATGAAGAAACGCGGCCAGGGTGAGATGAAAGTTATAAAGTATTACAGTACAGTATTACACCCGGCCGCCCCATTGTAGGCCTAGCCCGACCCATAATGGGCTTGCTATAAGAGGCCCTCTTAGTGCCCACAGGACGGAAAGAGTTAAAAAAAAGTACAGTATTACAGTACGTAAGCAAGTTGCTGATTAGTGATCAATAACTTGCATAGATCCGTTGTCGTATAGGCTTATGCGCGGACTTTAGAACCCTCTTTCTTAAATTTTGGTTAGCATTTGGAGGGATAGCGCTTGGCGAGATGGACGTTATGTAACCTTTATTATTATTATTATTAATCCCTAACTCGTTTATCTGCAGAATATGAGCCCGCATGTCTTCAAAACCATCTCATGTTGCATGACAGCCCGAGCCCATGAAAACAACGGCATCACTATCTTAGTCACGTGGCACGCGGAGACTAAGGTCCTAGCATAAGTAATCGGTTCATATAGACAGGATCACAACCATATTATGTCATCGACTCCTTTTCTGAACGCTATGGGGACATCCAAGGCTTCAATTTTGAACGGAACGGCCATATCCGGAGTGACTCGGTCGAACCGGTCCAAGTCCGAGTACACCCTATAAGAAACTGGTCCCTATTTAGGTGTTAGGTATGCAAAGAAAACCCTGAAAACTCCACACGACTAGCTGGACGGTGAGGCGCAAACCCGCAACCAACCTCCAGAGTTCAGTAGTTGTATTCACTTAGTTAAGGCGTCAACCTACTGCTCTAGGACACCCGGAATCGAATCTGAGCGGCAAAATATCACGGGTGGTTCGTCTCGAATATATTGAGGCCTCATCCCATTGTGTGCCTGGGAAAACTCACAATGAATATAAAAAAGGATCTTCTTAGTGCCCACAGAGAGAAAAGCACTTTAAAGAAGAAAAAAGCCAAAAGAAATGTTTCTCTTTGCACGATAGTTGTGGGTGACACCAGATATTTCTAATGTCGCTCAACGTGTGGATGAAATATGTGATGTGTCATGTTTCACTGCAGCGTATAAACGCTTTTCTCGACATTAAGTTTACAATCTCGACGTTCAATTGTATTGTGAGTATCAGTTCTGACGTTTCGAGTTCCTCTTTAATTTTTCATCCATACGAATGACGGTAAATCTGAATCGGATGCTCACTTTTTTATCCATTTGCCTGGTTACCTTCGCGTGTCTGACACCTTTTTTTTTTTTTTTTTTTTTTAACTCTTTCCGCCCTGTGGGCACTAAGAGGGCCTCTTTTAAGAAAGCCCATTATGGGTTCGGCCAGGTCCACAATGGGGCGACCGGGTGGTGAGGGACGGGGCCCGACATATCCGAACGGACCACCCCCCGAAAAATTCCTGGGGATTATTCGACCCGTTCGGATTCGATCCCGGGTCCCCCAGAGCGGTAGGCTGCCACCTTGACCGCTCGGCCATCCGGCCGTCTGTCTGACACCTAAACAGGGGCAAGTTTCCCGTAGAAAGTCTTCTGGAAGGCATCCTCTCACTGCAGATCGCCCATGTGACGTATCTCATCCACCAAACCATAAATTTTAATGTATGAAATATATTCGTTAATTTAAATATTATTAAGAAGTTTTTCTATCTGTGAACACATTTTTCCTAGTCCTGTGTGTACTACTTTTAATCATACCCATTATAGGTCTGGCTAAACCCATAATGGAGACGACCGGGTAATGAGAGGTGAGCCCGATGTAACCGAAAAAGACGACCTGTGAAAAACTGAAGACCGCGACCCGAACTCGAACCCGAATCATAAAGGCAACAGTATGTTAACACTTAATTAATATGGACAACATACAGTACTTACTTTAATATCGTCTTTACAAAGAATCATTCTCAGTTCTTCAGCTTCAGTCTCTAGATCAACAGGACACTCTTTGAGAATATCCAAAACCTGCAAAGAAAGAAACGTCGTACGGTAACACAATTTATAATTATATTAAAAAACTTTATTTGGAGTATATTTTCCGAAATAATAATTAAATTTACGGTGGATACACGCGTGTTTCTTAATTAAATTGCCGAATTTTATCGCCTTATTTCAGTACTAAGCACGTATCAAGGTTTAGAAAACTGTTTTACATCCCTCCTTTCGAAGTTTTGATCCCATTGCGGGTCGAGCCCGCTAGTAACGAGTGCTAAATCGTGTAAAAAGTGACGTGTATTTCGATCACCGAATGTCGAAAGGTCGTGTTTTAACCTATTCAACGCCTCAATAAGCAGGATTCGCCATTCGTTCTTACAAAATCTCAAATTGGCCGATCCTCATTGAGAATGACCACTTTCCAACTGTTTTATTTCATTATTTATAAATGGGAAAGTGTGAAGTATAAACGAGAAAACGTTAATACGGGACTCGAGATTTCTTTTTTATTTTAATCAACACATCCTAATAGATATAAGGGGTGATAAACCAGGAAGAAGAAACTCACCTCTCTGACGGCAGTGATGGCGTCCACGAAAGGATATCTCAAAGGGGTTAAGGATTTCATGTGGATCTGATCGTAAAGCTGAAAGAAATTTTAAGATTTCATTTTGTAAACATTCATAATTTCACTCTTTGAAAAAATCTGAAAAATTAATTTTTTTTTTTCGGCGCGACGAAAGCGTACGAGGAAAACGATAAGATTTTAGCTCTGAATGAGAGGTGTTTGACCCCCCGGGGGTCGCCACTCCCTCATTTGGGCTGGAATCTTACCCAGGAAAAGAAAAGTGATCGATGTTTATAGAAGAAGAGAAACGTCGTAAAAATTTAATGCGGAAGTGACGTGCGACCGAACTTCGATCGATAATCGTAAAGTTACACTAAGAAACCGGTCGTCACTACAGCGTTTAAAGAAATTCATTTCCGCGCAATTCGGAGCGAAAATTAAATTTTTTAAATAAATAAATATATATTTTTAATAATTTTAATAAGTATACCAGTTAATTTTTACGGTTTTTTATGCGTTTACACGAAAATAACGGCCGAAAAAAATGTGTTAAAGATTAAATTTGATCTCTTCAACCTCAGAATTTCAATATATTCTATGAAATTCCAGGCACAGGTTACGGCAATTTCGTTACGGAGAAAGAATCTTTACAAACAATTGTATTGTTACTTTGTATGAGAAACAATGCAATGCATTGACGCGTTAACTACGCTCTCCGGAGTTTCGTACTCGCGAGTTCACTTCCCGATTCTAATACGCGTAGACATAAGAAACAAACACTAAGAACAAACACCCGGAAACAACACTTTATATGCAAATTTGACAATTGGTAGAACCAGTGGCGATATTCGAAATAGTTAACAAAGGGTTCGCTAGCAGAAAATTTTTCCCTGACAATCACCGACAAACGAAATGGAAGTTTTGGCTAGAAATAAATACAATACCTTTCGTTGCGATATATCTAATAATCAGTGGCGTATTTGAAACGTAACGAGCCCTGGGCGAAGACCAGGTAACAATAGTTAGTATATTACTGCTGTCGCCCTTTTTTTTTAGGCAGAGAAATTTTTCACCCCGAATGGCACTACTCATAGTAGACAGATGTCATCATCTCTCGTAATACAATATCCCTTTTTATTTCGCTGTCCGTAGCCCGACACATGTTCCACAGCCATCTTGTATTATCTCGCGCGCGTGAGATTCTGGAATCTCTCTTATGACTGGATCTAGTTTCAAGAACTCTCTTGAATCGATCGCGATTAAACCTCGTTTCGGTCGAGATCGAAACGGTCGAGAGAGATCGCACCAAGGCATAGTCCCCGACCTTGCTCACAATCTACATTGAAATGCTCTGTGCGAACGGGGTATAAGACCCTAGTTTAGTAGTATTACAGAGTATAATACGTATATTTTAATATATTTAAAAAAAACCACTGAGAAATGTTCCGTGTGTTTAACAAGGTTCGAAAAACTGAAAATTTTAACAACGGGTTCGGCCGAACCTGTGCGAACCCGCTGAATATCACCACTGGGTAGAACACTTATTTAGTTAATCGAGACGTAACAAAACGCACAAAGGCAGAAACGTGTAGCGACACGAAAACTTTTTTTTTATACTCTTTCCGCCCTGTGGGCACTAAGAGGGCCTATTTTAGAAGGCCCATTATGGGTTCGGCCAGGCCCACAATGGGGCGACCGGATGGTGAGGGAAAACGACACGAAGACTAGAGAGTAGTCACTCGAATGAAATCTACGTTATTTCTTTTATTTTAATAATATTTATAATTTTAAATTAATTATTTTAATTATTTCTCCGCAGATAATTCGGACCAACTTTCGATTTTTACCCGACAATTAAAACAATACGGCGATTAAAGTATGACGGACATGCCGCCATCTCTCGGCGAAAGTCGGAAATAACTCGGGGAATTATTTTATTTATTTATTTCTTCGATTTTTATTATTTTATTCGAATGTTTCTTATAATATTTTTCCTTTTCTCGTATTTAAATAGATCGTTAACGTTAGTGAGCGATGCGCATTAATTTAAGAAAGAAGCGAACAAATCCCGAAGGAGAGAGGCGAACGGGCATTACGAATGACGTCATTAAATTACGAAACGGCAACGGCGGATAATTCGATCGATTTTAATTATAATTTAAACACTTCTGGTTATTAATACACAAAGTATTTAAATTATAATTAGACAAAGTCGACTCGGACAGATAATTAGTCTATCCAGTGGCTTCGTTAGTACAAGAGAGATGAATGCTACACAAGAAGAATACAGAGAAACAATTCAATTCCCTACGTAAAATTCCCTTTTGTACTTGCACTTGAAGAGACCAGGCCTTATCAGGTCAGGGCCAGCAGCACTGTTTGGCCGCAGCTCGACATTTATGAGAACCTCAAAAAGACATTTGTTACAAGGACTTCACTCCATCGCATCTCGTATTATAAGAACAGAAAGTGTTTAACCCCCCACTAAATTTTATTACTTAAAATCTTTTTAAAGCTACCTCGCTTCTAATACACAGTAAGGCCTCAAAAGTGTAACTGGCAGCAGAGCCGGATTCGCAAGTAAGCAGCTTAGGGCCTGGAGTTAGTAGTCTATAGATTAGGGCCTGACATTTTTAAATCTATCATTATTTGGTGGACAGGAAGCGATGTTATATGTTATAGCTTAGGCCCACAAGTCTTAAGTCAGGCCTTCCCCGGTAGGGAGGGAATATTCTTCATTGACGTTTCCCCCGATTTAACGAATTATTCTCGGGGTTTACATAAGAGTTCCTCAAAGTTATTCTTCGTCGGACAATTAAATTAACGACATTTAATCCGAATTTCAAAACAAACTCTTAATAACGATTAATGGAGGGTTTTCCCCCTCCTCCTGTCGTCTTCAATCGTCTTCGATAAAGGAAATTTAAGGAGTAGCGGGAGCAAGATCGATTAAGAGAGGAGAATTTCCGACTATTTAGAGAAGCGCGCGGGGAATATCGCGTGATCGCGATCGCCTCGAATATCACACCAAATCTCGTCTCGATAAACGAGAATTGGAAATTGAGCTCATCGATCTTAAAAATTCTTCCACTTTACGTCTCCGGAGATGCACGCAAAATTATTATTATTATTAATATTATTATTTGTTTAAATAAGATATGGAGGTCGAAAAGTGGCCCTAAACATTCCAACGTAGCGTATTTTCCGTAGTTACGAGGGTATTTCGGGGCTTGCAACTGTCAAAATTATTCTGTACCCCCTGAAATATCTTGTGTCTGTCAGTCTATCAAAGAACGTGACCAATTTATTTATTTAAATTAAAATTCGTGTCTGTTCCTACTTTAAACTCCTATGTATCTCCTAATGTTGCCAGTGCCTCACCAAGAAAGCCCTCCCGGATGGTATTTTATGGAAAACTGGCCCCTTATTTAGGTGTTACAAATTTGAAGAAAAAACTCCTCAGGCGCAAACCCACACCAAATACTGGACCCACTCTTCAGCAATCGTCAGATACAAACGAATCCCCCTGACCCATAAACTGCTGATGTAATACTTGAATGGCCCCCATTCTAATTAATAAGCGGGAGCGGATGGTGATAAATTTTTCTTTCTTTCTTTCTATTGATCCAAGAAGACGAAGTAAAAGTGATAGAAGAATTGATAAGACCCGCGAGGTTAGGACGATTTCCAATTTTCGTTTATGGAAGTCCGTGTTCAGGACATTCGAAGCGAATTTCCACGCGATATTCCCCGCGCGTTTTTGAAAATCTCGAGGGGATCGTCTCCGTCGCCATCGATCTTCCTCTTAACTTTCCTATCTTGCCAATGATATATGACGTTCTTCGATTTTCCCGTCGTGAAAGGAAACTACGTCCCCCTTCTTAAGCGATTTCGGGGAGGGCGAAATTCTATTACTTAACCCGAAAAATTATAATTTCATATATTTACGAAATTCTAAAGAAAGGGTTGCAGATTGCAATAGAAGATGAAGATTGGGGATACAGTAAAACCCGTGTAAGCCGGCATTGCAGAGTACCGAAAAAAAAAATATTCGATATCGTGCGATTCCGTTTTATACAGGTTTTACTGTATTTAAATGTTTCGTTATTAAATCTATATTTAAACCATGATTTAATATTCGATTACTTCTGTATAAAGTTTCGAAATGATTAATTATAATCGTCATAATACGTCATAATGTAACCCTTTTATTGACTAGTGTTCCTCTTAGTGAGATTAATTTTTTTTAAATATTTTACGCGCTAAAATATAATATAAAATAAATTAATTTTAATTATTTATTTTCGTAAATGTATATTTGAACAACAATTAATTTCTGAAATAGTTTTTATAAATATTACGCGGAAAAAAATGGCGTTTAAACTTAACGATTGCGCGTAATTTCGAAGTAAAATTTTGGAAAAATCGATCTAGAAACTAATTTTCATCGTCCATTTTCTCATTTTTACACTAACGTTTTCCATTTTCTCGAAAGGAAAAGATCAAAGGTCGAGAGTGGTCGTACAATACATAAGCATCCAATCAAATTGCGCGTAAAGAAACGAGTTCTTCGTATTCCTCGCCGATTAATGATCGGTAAGAGTAGGAGTCGCGACGAACGAGTCACGTAACTAATACATTATAAAAAATTAATTAACAATGTAAAATGAAGCACACAATGGCAGCAGGCGCGCGCGTAACTTAGATCTTTGCACCCTTTCTTGCCAGAAGGGCCAATTTTTCGACAAACCGAAATGCCAAGAGCTTCGAGATATGCAAATGAACAATGCGTATCAAACACTTGAATAAGTATTGTCGATTGAAAATGCTGCATAATAAATATTGAAAACGAAGTGTGCTTCCGTGCAAAATGCTTGTGCTCAAAAGCAATTTTGTGAAGGAGCTTTCGTTACAAATTCTTCCGCTGCTCTGTAATTATCTATTTAGCCATCGTTGTACAGACTTCTCTAATTACAGCCTTCTTTGAAAGCTTGAAAATGCTTTCAATCTAAATTCCTACATTATTAATTCAGTATCAATTTCCCACTCCACAGATACATAAAGAGCCACGCAGATACTGGCCACGAGCTTTCAAAAAAACCTGTGAAGCTTTCACACTTGCGTACAACGAAAAAAGGGCTCTGACACAATCGTTTTCAAACCCGTGGTTCTGAAAAATATAGTCATTTATTGGCTGCTGAAGTGTATTGGAGACGTTCTATATACCGGAGAGTGACGTTTGGAGCCACATAAACATTCTCAAAGAGCCACGTGCGGTTCCAGAACGGCAGGTTATCGACCCCTGGTCTAAGATTTCGCTCTTTTAAGAGTCTCCATACCAAGGGCGAAGCAGGTCGTACGATTTAGATCAACTAAACAGCCAGTTGATTCACTAAAATCGTGTTAAACAGGTCTGTTTCTACTTACACTATCATCTATCTACGTGTGATGAATAATAAACACACGAAAAACAAGGAAAAAATTCCAAATATCCCATCGAACTTCTGCCCTTATAGAAGAACTAGACAGGCCATCTTGTGCGAAGGCAAATTTAGGAGTGTGCAGGGCGAAACTGCACCCCCTTTTGGAGGATTTTTCGAATAAAGCCGGGTATCTCGGGTAGTAAAAGATTGTTTCTTTTCTACACCCTCTCTAAAGATTTCTGAATCGCGTGCTGACTATTGTCATTTAAATGTTACGCGGGTCTCTAGCGAAAGCTCTGGTTTCACACGGTGCGATACGGCCTTTACATTAAATAAATAAATATTCACAATATACAGAAGGCCCGATTGTTTACACTTGCCTGGGGCCTCGACAATCAAAACCACTATTACAGAAGGAGAAACAGGAATTTGTAAACAACAAGAGTAAGTCTACTTAATTTAAAATGTAAACAGCGGAATGATTTCTAAAGAATTAGAACGGTTTTCCTGCGGGAATTGCATAAAATATTTACATGAATCGATGACGTATTTGAGAAATATAAACGAAGTACATCAATTTTTGATATTTTCCATGCCGGTTCCCAGTTCTTTCATCTTTAATAACGAATCAATCTCGGCATTCGAACAAATAGTACGCCATTTTGTTTAAAGAATTCAATACGTTCCCCCCTCTTAGAAATTGTTCCAGCCAACTTTTTGTCGGAGGGGAATTCGGAAATTTGGGAGGGGACAGAACGTCAAACATGTCGATAACATTTTCCAACTTCATACAAAAGAAGAATACAAGAAAATAATTGAATTTCCGTTTCTAGAAGTACGGCTGTACTCGAAAGTAGAGAAGCGTATCAATTGCTAATGATCGGTCTTTAATGACGTAACACTTGCTAATTATGTTCGCTTAATTGTTGTTTTTATCACGTGATCGTTTCCCCACTCTGTAATTTATCGTTAGTAAACGACCTTTATGAACCTTTCGTGCAGTAAAGAATTAAATTTTTGCAACGTAAACGGGTAAAGTTTGCCTCAATCTTTCCGCTTACGTCACATCACGCGTATACGTAATCTCGTTACCTATAACGTTAACACCAGTATTAAAACATAATACACTTAATAATACGCTAAACGGAGTTTTTAGCCGGATAAACAAGCCAATGAAGTAGCCCGTTTCAAATGAAACGGGCTATTTCATTGGCTTTCTTTTCCGTCTGTATTAAATGTCCGATGACAATAGTAATTTTTAAAAAAATTAAAAAGAAATAAACATTTGTTTTTGATGGATGATTCATAAACGTACGGCCATTTATCACAGATTTCTTATAAATTTTAATTACAGTATAAGGAGAGTTAAAAAGGTGTGGATTTTCTTCGTTTTTATCCAAACGTCGAACACTTTCTGACGTAATTGATGAGGAAAAAATTCAATCTAAGTGTTAATCTTCGTTTTTTTTACGCCATGTACGACGTAATCTTTATTATTTATACAGTATATCAAATGTATAATTCCTATAAAACGGCAAAGGTACTGTACATCACTCTCGTCACTAGCTATAATCAAATTTTTATAATTATTATATTTAACAAGAGATGGCAGCCTGGCGGTCTGCCTCCTGTCAAATTGTTTATCAATTATTTAGCCTTAATAGCCCAATGAACAAGTCCGGCTGTCCGCTTGACATTTCAAGTTTTTAACGATTATTAAGATATATTATTTGGCATTTCATCTTTCGGAAGCTGACATATATGGCGTGTAAACTATATTAATTATCGGAATGTTTCTTTTTTGTATTCAAAAATGGCATCGAAATAAGGAGAATTTCGGATCTGTCTGTGACGTATGCGATCCAATAACACTTCGTTTTATATAAAACCACGTCATTGCTTACGTCAGTTTCTTTATCTCCGCTTTTACGTATTAAGAAGCGTAATTTTTTCGATATTGCGTGTTCCTAAGACGAGTGAGAATACGTTTAATCTACATTCAAACTCTTAAAACTCGCGTAATAATTCTTCGATTTCGACTTAACTTCGACATTTTATTATATTCTGCGACACTATTTCGAGATATCCGAAGGGACAATAAATCTATCGACAGATTCTGCCTGTGGTAACAATAGTGAAACCATTTCCACGTATCTATGTGTTTGTTATTCTTACATCTTTCTATTTCATCAAAGTATTATTATCGCCTATCCGGTTTAACGCGAAGAATAACAGAAACGTCAACCTTATACAGCGAAACGCATATTAAATTTGGGGGAGGGAAGAGTCTTCCCCTCCTCCAAATTTAATATGCGTTATATAGTAATTAGCGGTTCCTTTAATAAATAAATTGTTAGACCTCATATACCCGAGGGGAGCTAGGACCTGAAGAAATCTTAAAGACCCCTAGTGCTTTTACCCCAATAGCTATTTTTATTAATAAAAAATGAACCGCTACTTACTAATAAAGAAACATTCTACGTATTTTATTTGTTAAAAAATAGCAAAGGGGGCCCGTTCAAAGCTTTCGAAGGCCTTATATATGCCTTGTCTTTATTTACATTTATCAACGCCAGGCTCAGTTTAGCTTCGAGTTGATAAAAGCAGGAACATACAGAGGGCGCGAAAAGATAAAATTGTACTGGACCCCGAAAAATTAGGTGCCCTACACAATTTTTATTTCGTTACATTCTGGATGACCGCGGAAAAACGCAGACAGAGATAAAACTTAAAACGTAGAACGTAAAAGAAAATAGACATTAAATCGGGGTGGACGATATTAAATATCCGATCGCGTAGTCATTTCTACATTCTGTCTATAAAATTCTACTTACCAATTCCTCTCGTTTCCTTTTCCAGGATTTAATTAACAGCGTTGCACTTCCTCCTTTGTTCTGATTAATTATACTTTCGATTCGAAATTAGGCATTCCGGACAATAACTCGAAACGGAATTGTTAGTCGCGAACGTTCCTCTAACGTCGTCGTTCCCAATTCGAAATCTCGGAAAATTCCATCCTCGGAATTAACCGAGCGACCGAACCGGAAGAGACAAATATATATATTTATTTGGACTCGACCAAGCGAATCGTTCGATTAGTTGAGCCACTTCAAAGAAACTTCAAAGTTACGAAGACGGGGATTAAGTTTTTCTTCACCCCCCGCTATAGAAATGAAACGAAAACACTCATTTTTCTCGATTCCTATATTTAGACTAAAAACATGTCAGCGGAGTCTTAGGGTTTGACCAAAAGTAAACAATAAAGTTTTAGATTTATCGAATAGCGCATACAGTAGAGTGCCGCCATATTTAGTCCTTCTTACTATCTAAAACTTACATTTTCGCTATTTTAGAACGTTCGTTTTTACTTACGTACTTTTACGAGATATTTTTTACTGCAACGAAGCATTTTATTAATGTAAAGTAACGTAACTTATAGAATACAGCGAGTAAAACATTAATAGCTGGATTAAATATGGCGGATGTAAAACGGATCACGATGTTCAGACGATTATGTTGTGAAGTCAAGCGAATTCTAAAATAAATCTGTAGTAAACATCCATATATAGACAAAACTATATTAAACTTCGGTATCCTTCCTAAATAGCGTCACTCTTGTAAAAAGCTCATGAATACTTGTGATCGGAACTTTCTCGTAAACATTATAGAACGCTTCGTTATTCGTGAATTATTAAATGTACGATTAAGCGCAATACTCAAATGTCATAAAAAAAATTAAGTATTGTCATTAATGAAAGCAGAAAGGCAATAATTTTTTATACTAAAATCCCATGTTGCTTTGCGTCAGTTAGCTTCAATTTTCGGGCGTCTGTTCGCCATTACTTTATTTCTACTTCTACGAGTGTAATACCTTAAAATAAAACCCGTCGATTTCAAAATTGAGTCCATAATCGGCCTGAACGTCTAGTTCCATGAATCATGTCTTTTGACCTAAACAATAGAAAAACCTGTCGTTGGCGCTCATTGCCGCCCGTGTGTATCGGCCTATATGTATACGGAATATCTAAAGGCCGATATACACGGGGCGACAATATGACGACAGCCAACGTCAACTGGTTCCACCAATCATCTTCGACAACTGAAACGGGCGATAATATTGCATCTGTTTTCGAAATCATTAATAAATAGTTACAATTTGTATGAAATGTAAAAAAATCGAATAATTAAATATTCGTTTCGTGATTAACGGAAATATAAAAATTTGTTCGTATTAATTAAAAATTGTTTTAATCTTTCGTTGACGTTGTCACGTTAATTTTGTCGTCTGCACGCGTAGGGGGACAACATTAAGGCGACACCCAACGTCAAGGGATAAAATGAAAATGCGCCACCTCGTTACTTTATTCATTTTCTGTGACGTACATTTAAGAAATTAAGGTCTATTTTTTTAAATTCTAAAAATGGCAACAACCAATACCTTAATATTACACCTGTCTTCGAAGTCATTAATAAATAATTATAATTTGTAAAAATTAATAATAATAAAAAATAATCGAATAATTAAATATTCGTTTCGTAATTAATGAAACTGTAAAAAGTCGTTCGTACTAATTAAAAATTAATCCGAATTTAAAGGACGAATACCAAAAAGGAAAGACGACGATCGAAAATTAGTTCTAAAAATGTCTTCTTTTTATTGCATTTTTTATATAGGGATTTTAAATATTTTAACATTTTATAAGTTTAATTAAATATTTAGAACGCCGAATCTAAGGACAAGTGGATGGGCGAGAACGAATTAATTAATTAATCGCTCGGCGACTTTCGGACCTACAGGTGAACTAATCGCGAAAAGTAACTCCGAAGGAGAAACGCTTATTCCCCGATATTACGTCGAAAAGAAACTTCGGCCGATAATTTTTGTATATCGCCGTTTCTTAGAATAACGACAGGGGGCGGGTCGAAAAAATGGCGGTTCGTTAATAAAATAGAAGAGATAAATTTATAAAGGAAGAGTTCGATATTGGCAAAATTTCCTAAGGCGTATTCTGTATATTAATTACGGCTCTCTATAAATAACGCTTTAAACGGGGACGTTTTATTCACTTAAACCGCGTCTTCAACGGCGCACACTTTAAACCAACCGTTCCCGCATATAGCGACGCCCTTTACGCGTTACTTCAGTTTTTTACGTAGATTATTAAGGTAAAATCTGCCCAAAACGGGACCCGAATAAAGCGGTAACTCGGTTTTACTGTATTTTAACAGATAATCTATTGTAAGAAATGTATTTGTGTGATGTCACATGAATAAACCTCCAGGGACGTCACGTGTAAGAGACGTTTGTTTTCCAACTTTTCGTAAAATTACCTCATCCGTCTCTTTCCTCCCCACTCCACGAAACACGTCGATCTAACACATCCAAACTTTCCAAGAGACGTCAAAGAATTCCGAAAATTCCCCAAACTCAATTTGCCAACGGGCGTCGCTATTCCGAAGTGTGGCGTCGCCCCACCTCGAAGTAGCGCCGTCGTCTCTCCGCCCGGCCGTTTATTTCTAAGTAGCTACTACGTTTGGCCCTGGGTTAGTCTCGAGGGTGTCAAAGTTTAATTACGAAGAGCGGGGTTGAGTCGCTTCCTCTTAAATTACCGGAAATTACCCTCCAGATAATTTAAGAGGAGGCCTCTTTAGTAGTCAAACGCCAAAGTGACATAGTTATTGTTATACGGGGGAAGCGGTCCTAACTCCCGACAGGAAACGTCCGAATTTAGGGATTTTTTTTTTTCCTATTTTGCAGAGTTAGGCGCGAGATTTACGTTTTTAGCGGGATGTATAACGCGCTTAAAATCGAGGGAAAAATCCCGAAAATGAATAAACGTTAAGGTAAAAGTAGGGAAATTACCGGTAAAGGAAGTGACGTGACGTAAACTCACCTCGACGGGCGTTCGGAAGGCGTCGTTACGCGTCCGACGCTTGACCATTCCGTATAGGAAGAACATTTCGCACGGACCCTCCGCCCTCCGTCCATGACCGCCGAAGAATACTCTCCCCCCTCTTATTCCTTTCCCGCTCCGCCGCGCGCGCGCGCGCTTTACGTCACCGCCCCTTTCGGACCGAGAACGAGGCCGGAAGTCGATTCGGCCTGGATTTCCGCTCGATTTCTCTACTTCGTCGAGTCTTTTTTTTTGTGAGTTTCTCCGTAACGAAGCGGGCGGAAGCTTAACGACGAGTGGGATTCGAACCATCTCCTTACAAATGAGATGGAAAACAAAGGCCTTCGTTTACATTCGTTACGCTATCCACTTAAGAAGAAAGACATCCGCAACGTTCCATATTTAAATACCAACGTAACGTAACTCTAAAGCAGACGGTAAATTATCAATTATCCAGTTCCCAGGTATTGTAATCCGTGTAACGATTCTAAACAAGGCGTAACCGGTCGTTATTCTCGTCCGGAATCCTTTTTTTTTTCTCATTACGTAATTGAGAAATGATGCCGTCACTTCCGGAATGGTAATTACCATTTATCGTTACGTATACGATCGCTTCCGGTCAGAACGTAACGAGCCGAGATACATTTCTACTTCCGGAATCGGAACCGGAAGATGCGGAAATTACTCGATTCCGAAGTCGATTGTTTCAACATTAAAACAAGGAAAATCGAACGTCCGTAGATCTGTCCGTCTGCAAAATATTAAAATGTGTTCGCGTCGAGATAAATGTTAATTTTTCCTTCCCCTTTTAGAGAGAATTCCGAGATGTTGTAGATAAATTCTAAATTTCCCTACCGCTGTTACGCCGAGTAAATAAAGAAAAGCGAATCGTAACGTCTCGTTTCTCTGTTACGCTATAAATAGAAACCGGCTAGAAAAATGTCCCCCATCTAACGACTGTCGCGACATCTGGTGAGAAAAAGTTGTAACTATCGGAGCTACGGCGTAACGTCGATATTTTAATGCCCCGATTTAGCGCAGTTAACACCGGAAATCTAATTATACGCGCATTTCGGGTCATAGGACTAGAAGCGATTGACTGGAAACGGAGGAAGGAGCGTAACAAGCAATGTATAAACGTTTAAAATATATATTTGTAAATGATCGACGTAAAAATGTCTCCAAATGCGCATCTAAGAAGGTTAGAACGTAACATAACCAAGCGGTTCTCTATACTCTACGTTTAATAGAAGGAACGGGAAAGATGTAGGCTATTGATGTTACGAAAAGAAGCCTTACCTCTAAGAGACTGTGCAGTTGTCTGTTCTCCAAAACGGATGAGAGATAAGTCCAATCCTGATCTCGACTCTCAATCAGGCATTGAATGCCTTCCAAACTGTCCAGTATCAAGGAAACTGCGCCTGCTAATAATTACAATAATTAGTTCCTCGTGTTCAATAATAACGTCGTCGCTATAAACGGGTGTAAACGTTACGTAAAGGAGTAACGAACGACTTCGTTCCCCCTTCTAACCCAGAAATTAATCTTATTTGTAAAAAAAAAAAAAAAATGCCGGAAAATTACGTAAACCGAGACGTATTTTTCGAATCCGAAAGAAACTCGAAGCGACAAAATTTCGACTAACGACGTCTCTTCGAAACTGGCAGACAGGTTCCTCCATTATCTTTCTGTACGTTCGTTCGTTTATTACACGAACTGATTTGTATGAAACTTTGTACGTGTATTCAGGAGTCTATCTGTCTGTCTGTCCGAATATCACGTGAAACAACTGAATCTTTCTTCGGGTTGTACAGTGTATTTAGAGTAAATTTCTATTACATTCTTACTCGTTATATAAATTTTAATGCGTGTATTTTTGTACGAAAACATTAAATAAAATATCAGCTAGTTATTTAATAAATTAAAGTGAGAATTAAGAAGTAATACCCGAAGAAGTAAGTTCGTCTTCCATGCTGTACGTGGATAACCTGTCGTAGGTCTGGTCTCCGTACGTATTGTACCATTTGGGACTGGATACGGCCGACAATACCATTTCCTGCAAACAAAACAACGTTATAGATACGTCACACGCTTATATTTTCTCGTATATAGTGAATAATATTCTATATTTATCTTCGCCGTTCGAAATGCCATCCTGTAAATCAGTCTTTCCCTCTAAGCGGAGAAATACGAGGGAAAACATACATTCAGGCGCTCGTAAAGACTGTGTATATAAGTGTATTCCTAAGCCAAATCGTTGGCTCTTAACAATGGCGTTAAGTCAAACCCCGATTTAGCGCCACAATTTGTTCAGTTTTGAAACTGGCACTAAATCGAGTCGAGTAATTTGCAGACACTGATGAACCTATTAACTAATTATTAATATTTAAAAATCCCTCACTATAGTATTTTTAAATTTACGAATATAATCAGCATCATCCCTCGATTTAACGAAAATTTATATTATTTTTTTAAGACTCGTAGCCCAATTAACATTCCACAAACATAAAAGCCACAGCTATATATTTTTAATGAGGAACTACAGGGGTAGCTTCGCCTCTATACCATCAATTCATCAGTAACCATGCTTAGATTTAACGGCACCATTATGGGAGACCATAACTTTACATTTAATATTTAATTTTATAGTATTTTCGTCCAAATATTTATCTAATCTACCTCCCCATAAATCAGTAAATAAGCTAGTAATTCCTTTATGCAGGATCAAAATATAAAAAGGAAGAACCAACGAATCCTTAGGATGATTGTACAGGGTGCCCCATAAGTCTGGAAAAACAGGGGTTATACTAACCTTTTACAGCTGGCAGACAGGTTCCTCCATTATCTTTCTGTACGTTCGTTCGTTTATTACACGAACTGATTTGTATGAAACTTTGTACGTGTATTCAGGAGTCTATTTGTCTGTCTGTCCGAATATCACGTGAAACAACTGAATCTTTCTTCGGGTTGTACAGTGTATTTAGAGTAAATTTGTGAGGGTAAGTGAGGGATCGTGTTCATGGGGACTGGCATGAAGAGAGAGAGCAAATTTACTTTAGTAAATATTAGATAAGAGAGAGGAGGAGGAAAAATTTCATCCCTCTTCCTCTCTGTTCCTCCTCCTCCTCCTCCTCCTCTTTCGTATCTCTTGTAAGCATGAGATTCTCTTATGACTAAAGTTTGATTTGATGGGGTAAGTCTCTCAAGAGGGATGCTTCAGAGAGGACTTTCTGTTGAAAAATTAGCCCCTGTACACGTGAAAACCCCGGTAAACTTTACATGGCATTGGTCAGGTGCGAACCCATAACACGTAATCCACTGGTAGGCCTCTGTTATGGCCAAACAATGATTTAGGATAATCCCGAGAGTTTGCGGGCAGATAGTTTTCATAAAAACTTAATGCGTGAATAAATACTACACGCTACGCTTGGATGGGTTAATTATCCGAAAGAAACCTCGAATTAACAGCATTAAAACGCTATTTCGAAAACATAATACAAAAGAAAAATCGTTTAAACGCCACCAACGATCCGCTTAATATTCCGACGACATCGTCACATCCCTTTTTGGTCAAGTAATAAAGAGAAAATCGAGATTCATCATCACCTTGATAAATTGGAAAATAAGTTAAGTTACTTTCTGGGATGATTCTAATAATGTTAAATATGCGTCATAATTTAATAAAATGTTTAAATTTCAATTATTAAATTGCATTGTTGTTTCGTAAACTTAAGCATTACTCCAGGAAGGAGCCAGCATCAATCCAGAAAGGAGTGATGCTGGCCCTTTCTGATCAACACTTGAGTCCTTTCTGGAGTTTCGAGCAAATATGACGATTAGAATAGAATAATTACGTAATATCCTGCGTAATTTGCGTGTAATTTTTCAAAACACACGTATATTTTTGTAAGTTACGCTTGACTCTCCACACTCTCTTCATCTCCGTGCTCCACCATCCTCATCATCCGGATTTCATTGATTTTTCTCGTAAGATACGCGATGATTTCATCCATTCAGGATTAAAAATTGTAATCGTCTGAATGACGATTACATTTTTGAATTACTCGCGTGTAATTAAATTCACAGTAATATAAACGAAGAGCAAATATCTTCACTTACCTTTAACTTCCTTCTAATGTTAAATCGTTTTAAATTTTCGACAGTGATTTGTAAATGAACCCTAGAGGCACAATTGTCTCTGTCCTACGGGAAAAAATGAAGCAATTAAAGCCATAATTAACTGAAAAATAAATTATTTTCTTTATAAAAAAAAAATGGAACAATTGCGACGAAAATTACATCCGAATCGAGAAGACAAAGTTACGTTTCCATGATGGAAAATTCGCTTTGTTTGACTATTCGGAACGTTACTCGAGTTTACTTTTTGAAAAAATAACGAATAGACAAGAAAAATGTATTATTTATTAATAATAATGGTTAAAAGTTTAAAAATAGAGTAATAAATAATTTAAATTTCCGGATTTCGTTGCATTTATTCGATGGCAGATCGATGCAAAATAGAAGAGGATAGACGATTCGTCATTTTTCAACCTGCCTAAACGTTCTTTCTATGAAAAGAAAATATAAAATCCTTCTGTGACGTTCTTATCGAACGTCACAGAAGGTAAAATATAACTAAAAAGTAGTTAATATGCTCAGGACAGGCCCTAGACTCGCGAATGATAGGCCCGAGCCGACAGAATTGTTTCCAACTCCTTTATTTGTTATATATATATACACAAAACACGAGTTTTTACGTTAAACTTTTAATTTTAATTGCGATTTCTTTAAAGAATTAACCTTTATAAAAATTACGTCCTCCGAAAGTATGCCGCGCCAAGAACAGGTGAATAAGATAAGGCAAGCAACACCTGGGCGATTTGTCAAGAGAGGAAGACCTTCTGTAGGAAACTGGCCCTATTTACATGTAAATGAAACCACACGATCAGCTTATTAGTCGACCCACGACTAACGTTTAGTGGATAAAACTCTGGATACGTTTTAAGGTACAAGCAAAGAAAACAAACCAATAGCGTGTCCTGTTTCATATTTAAAGAGACTACTTACTTAGCTGCTTACCACTTTCGATCCAAGAAGAAGAAGAAGAAGAAGCTTGCCCCTTAAAGTACCCTTTACTTATTAAATAATCCCATTATCTATCTTATTTATTTATTTTTTTTTAATTAAAAAAGACTATAAAACTTTTAACGTTTTCTGTAATATACTAAAAAGTGAGCATTCATAATTTATCGAACGGCATCCGAGTACGTTAATTCGGGGTAATTATCGACCAGGGAATATTAATAATCGGGTTTATTCTATAAATTCTGCAGGTTTTCCATTTCTGCCAGGACGTCACGTAGCTGCAGCACTTTAAAATTTATCTTAAAACACGAAAATTGCCCTTCTTCGTTACGTTAACACGAAGGATTTTCATGACCGATGTTTCAGGGCTTCTGTTACGTCACAAACGAACGATAATGAATTATGCCCTATAATTACCTTTATCCAAGGATGTTTTAGAATTTCGTCCACCGTAATTCTCTCGAAAGGGTCCAAAACCAGCATCCTCCTTACCAAATCTTTGGCAAATTCTTTGATGTATTGCCAAGCCAAACTGGACATCTGCCGATAAAATATAGTTTATCAAGGTTAGAAAACACCGTAAAAAGTTATCTAATTCAGAAATAATAATAATAATAATAATAATAAATCTCATTTCGTTGTTAAATATCAAAATCTTATAGATAAATTCTTCGTCTTCACAATGTTAGTTACCTTACTCCTCCGAAACGGCTTTACCGATTTTTACCAAATTTTATATGCATATTCAGTAGGTCTGAGAATCGGCTACTATCTATTTTTCATACCCCTAAGTGATAAGGGTTGTTGACCCTTAACCTTTTTTTTAATTTTTGGACAAAATTTTTTGTTTTTATTTTTCTATAATGTGGCATTAAAAAATACATACAACCCTAAATTTTTACCCTTTTATCACCAACCCCTATTTTTTAATAGCCATTTTAGTAATTTAATCATTTTTCATCCCGCTCGATAACTGATCAATTATCATCTTTTTTGTATTCAGTTTCCGATTAGATTGGCATTTGCAATGACTATCAACAAATCCCAAGGCCAAACGATGTCTATTTGTGGCTTAGATTTGAGCACGCCATGTTTTTCACACGGACAATTATACGTGGCATGCTCTCGAGTGGGTAAACCATCCAGTTTGTTTGTGTTAGCTAAAGATGGGCTAACAAAAAATATTGTTCACGCTATAGCATTAAGAAATTGATATTGTTTGTTAGTGTTGCTGTCGTAATTAATTAATGATATATAATTTTAAAAAATAAATTATAATAACTTAAAAATAATAATGTTTGGCATTTGTTATTTTTATATTCCCTCATCGTTCACAACGCTCCATGCCTATTTCACGCATATACCACATCCTTACACACTTACAATAAGTTAGTTATTTTTTGTCTACACTAGAAATTACCTAGAAATAATTTATATGGCAAAACAACGTTTGCCGGGTCAGCTAGTTTATAGATAAATTTTGTCTTAATTTGCCGTTATTTACGTATCTTTAATGACCGATGATTCAAAATGGAGGCCAATCTTATAAGTAAGTGCGAATTAAAACGCCAAAGATTAATACAGTAACGTTTTCTTTGCTTTAACGTCTATTAGAAGCTAATTTATATGGGGCCTTTTTTCATTTTTGGCCGGGGCGCTAAGCTGTAACCCTTCCCTTCCACTAAATATTGATACATGTAAAAACTCGAGGCCTTAAGTTATAGAGTCGTAACACAATGCCCTAAGCTGCAGCTTATGTGTAAATTCCGCTCTGTGAGCACTAAGAGGGCCCTTTTTTTGCCCAGGCCAACAATGGGGACGACCGAATAGCGAGGCCTGGCATTTAACAATTAATTCGAGTTTTCTTTTTTTCTGTAGGTTATGTATGTATGTTAGTGCGTGTGGGGAGGCACGATTCTTCACCAACTTTGAAGTTTAATAACTCCCGTGTCTTTTGTCGAAATTTTCTGAAATTTTGCAGGGAAATTTATATATTGGGAAGGAATGTTTTCAGAAATTTACAGCGAAATCGGACAATTGGTTCGGGAGATACGGCCTCATCCCCTTAATTTCTCCCGAACCAATCTGAAGACTTATAAAAGCAATGCTAGCAATTATTAGGGATAAAAACAAATAAAAAATGCCGGAAAAGTCCAGCACATCAACGTTGCAGATCTTTTATATCGCCATCGTGACGTGTTTACCCCTAAAAATAAATGTTGGCAATTATTTTTCTTTTTTGCAGAATTCGATGGTCACTCGCAAATGATATAATCCCCTCAGAAACTCACAGAAAAACCACCAAATTCTTTATGGAATCGTTACGAGATCCATCACAGAGGATCACGAGTCATGTTTGAACTGGGGCATTGCATGCTCTATTTACTAACTGTGTAGTATTTCTCTAAATATGTGAGCCAATCGCCATTACAACGAGAGCCAATTTTTCTCCGAAAAGAAATTCCAAAAGAATTAATCGTTGATTGGATAAAACCTAAGATATTCGTTATAATCCTTCGCTAGAAGCTTGTAGGCACGATCTGTCCCAGATCGTGCCTACAAGCTTAACCAATCAGCGACCTGAACGTGTACCGGTCCGCACTTACGATTACGTAAGATAGCGTAATACTCCAATGACCAATCGCGCGTGAGGATACGCTTACGTACCGAAACCCCATTGGTTATTTCAATCGAATTAACTGTTCGAAAAAGTAAAATTCGAATTTTACATAAATTAATAATAATAATAGAATTATTTTAATTATTTCAAGTTATTCTAACATATTAATATATAATATATATATATTTTTTTTAAATATGTAATTTTATAAAGGAAACTTTAATAAATAGAAGTGGTTTTTTTTAAAGTGAAGACAGAGTGTGGACAGAGGACAGCAACTAGCCATTTAGGAAGTAATGAGGTCTTCCCCGTAGTGCGTACATTAAGCCGCCCACTGCAAATCGATTCGTGTAGCTGTTCCTTATTGCCCAGAAAAGGTAGGTTTCCGCTCAGGAGAACGTATAACAATACTCCACAACTCCATATGTCGGCAGCTTTCCCGCACGATTTCTTCTTGATCATTTCCGGTGCCATAAAATGGGGACTGCTCACGTGACCTAATATAAACATCAAAGAATATATTTCGCATACAAATGCCTTCCACATGTTTTATTATTATTATTTTTAATATTGTAACCACATAAACCAACAAAAGGCTTAAACGTTATTCATACAACAATATCAAATTTTATTTATTTATTTTAAAATGTATAAATTATAATTGGTGTCATTCGTGTATCTGATATTAAGTATACGACTATGATAATTAGTTTTATTAAAATGCATGCAATAAATTGAGTTTTCATACAGAATCGGACATAAGGACGGGCACACTATAGTTGTAATAGGGCTCCAAAAGATAGGGAAGATGCTCGTGGCATCTTCCCTATCTTTTGGAGGGTGGATAATAGTAGTCGATGAAACCACCAAACACTAGCCTGATCAACAGACTGACCAGTTTCTGGGTTTACTTAACGTGGTGTAATACCTAGTTTCCCGTGAAAAGTCCTCCCGGGAGGTGCCTCCTCTTGGCATATCGTCCACGTGTTGCGTTGCCGTATTCCGCCAATCCTGATCCTCCAGAAAGTCGATTGGTGGAATAAGGCAGTGCAACACTTGAGCAATATTCCAATGGGGAAGGTCCTACCGAGAGGACTTTCTATAGCGCCTATTTACAAACATGAAGAAAACTCGAAAAATTTCATGTGTTGGTCACGTGAAGTTTTTCGAGCGCTGGTCACTTGGCGCCAACCCGCGACCGACAGTCATGTTCGATAGTTGTATCCACTTCGACCACTGGTCGGCTCTCTGGAGGTCAGATGTGACTGACGTCACGCGAGTTCTTAACTTTTTACCGTGGATATCCAGATTGGATAGTAGAGATTAGTTCTATTGTTTCTTCCACAAACTTGGAACTTGAGCAGGATCGAGTGCATGAATAGTATAATCGGTTAATACATCATGTAATTATTAGATAGTAGACGTTTGAATTTTTACGCAGGACAGGGATAATGGCTGCTCGAGGACCATTGCCATCGCAGTGTATTGAGGCACATTTATCGCATACTGCATTAGCAAGAAAGAATATCAATTGGTATATTTAAGATAATATGAATAGATTTTTTACATTATATAATTAAAATATTTAACTTTAGAATAGATTTACACTCTTATAAAGATATATATTAACTAGATTTATTATCATACCCTTCACGGGTTCGGTCAAGCCTATAATGAGACCGGATGGTAAGCGGCCAGGCTCAGTAAATCCAGGTTAGATCGTCCATGAAAGATTTCTAGTGTTGCTCATCCGGATTCGATCCTAGGTGCTCCAGAGCAGTAGGCTGATGCCTTAACCGCTTCGATCATCCGGCCGTCCACGAATAGACATTAAAACTTTCTATTTTCATATATTTTTGAAGGAATAATGATCGTTTCCTTTACTTTAGTGCCTGCCATGGCCAAGTGGACAAAACCATTAAACACTAATCACGAGTTTGCACCTGACCAACGAGCTGCCGCATATTTTCCAGGTTCCTTCACATGTGTAACATCTAAACAGGGGGTAGTTTCCCGTAGAAAAGCCACCCGAGAGGTACCAACTTGACAGATCGCCTATGTGTTGCGTTGTATTATCCATTAATCCTACAATCCTAATGTCAATTGCAGATATAAGACGATTTATTTTCCACGAGTTTCACACAGAAAATTTCAATCCTTTCTCATGGCCACACGCGTATTATAAAATATTACAAATTAGTATTAAATTTAATATAAAGTTACATCTTACCCGATTCTACCGAAGAGGCATTATTCAGTTGGATGGCGGAACTAAATCCACTTAGTTTCACAGGAGCAGAATTTTCCTTCGATGCCAATAATACAGAATGAGGTTTGATGTCCCGATGAATAATATTATTACTGTGACAATAACGAACCGCCTCCAAAATTTGTCTCATGTAGTGGCTGAAAAGGAATTATTAAACGTTTTTATGTACTGTACATGAAAGCATTATATAATTAATATCTGTGCTTAAATATACAGTACACTACAAGTATTTACAAGTTTTCCAAATGTACAAACAATAGGTAAAAATAAAAAAATAAATAAAAAATTCCAGGAAAGAGTTGCATAACTTTCCCGGCAAAAAATATTTATGTCTAATAAACAAATTAACAAAGTTTAAAATTGTTGTTGTGTCGTTTGTCAACGTTGTATCAAATGCTCTTTTTCTTATAAAAATCGAGAATGATCTATAAAAGAGCACCTAATATCTGTAGCTTGCTACGGAACTATAAAGACAGCGTAAAAAAGAAAGTAAAGCTGGGGTATATAAAATTCCATTTGAAGATCAACAGTTAGGAATCGAAAAAGATTATGTGGGTGTGACTAGAAGAAACCTGGCGGCACGTCTGCGAGAACATACATACAATTTTGACAAAGGACACAACACTATTATCAATTATGGCACAGGCTGAAGGAGCGATTGTAAAATGGGAAGAGGCTAAAGTCATTTAAACGGTGCACTCTCCATCCATTGCGTTGGAGATGGAAAAGGTGGAAATTTATAAAAGTAAAATGAAAAACCGTTGCCTAAATGCTATGGATGCTCATGCGCTTCCAACAGTGTGGAAATATAGAATAAAAAAAAGAATGGCACTTAAAAACCCTTAAATCATTTCTTTCTTCGTGACTAAAACAACTACGAAATCAACTAGGATTAATGTCGGATACAAATACGAATAAAACGTTTTGACTACAGAGAGAAAAGTTATTAAAAAGACAACACACAAGTAACTCTCGTACGTTGTCAAGCACGCTATACCCTTTGTGGCAGCCATTTTGGTCGACTCATACGCCACCAATATTTACTGGCACAAGCGAATTGCTACAATATTTAAGATTCCATTTTGCAATTCAGCGGTATAGAAAGGACGAATAGTCATAGTATTAATTACATTAATTAGAATAAAATTAGCTTTAAATAAACAACACTAAATTAAATTTACTAAATTGAAAATTTAGCGTTACAAAGAGGCAAGAAAATATTTTAATATTTCGGCCCTCAATCGATAATTAAATTATTTGATCTCTCGATGGACGATGTTCGTTAAGGAAAGGTGAATGTCGATACCGTTTCCGAATACAATTAAAAATAATATGCAGTAAAGGAGAAATTTTAGGATTCAAATAAGATTAAAATTAAAAGTTTCTATTTAACTAATTATAAAATAAATTAGTACATGACTATATTAACAAATAAATAAATTAAATATAAATAATAAAAATTTCGTGCCAAGCTGTTGTGATAAGGCTTTATCAACTACTAGCGACGTGTGCCCGGGTTGCTCGGGTTTTTCAGGGGTGGAATTGAAAGAGGGTGATAAAAACAATGTTCCTAGTAACTAAAATCTGCATTTATTGACCCGAGTATTTATAATAATGAAACCGAAAAAAAATTGCTCAGGCTTGCGAGACAAAGATAAAAGATCATTCTTGTTCCATTGCAAAACTTTGGTGATCCAAATTTCGCCAAAGCAAAAACATGGAACCAACTGAATCTTATACCTGGTGGTTTAAAAACTCATCAGGTATAAGGTTCAAGCTGGTGTGGACTCCGTCTCCACTCATAATGGCGGTGACCAGACCCTAAACACCGGAGTTCGATCGGGGATTCGCGCCTCACTCGGACGAGCTGGCAGCGGGAGTTTTTTCCGGGTTTTCCTCCTTGCCAATGACGCCTGAATAGGGGCCAGCTTCCCCCAAGTCCTCCCG
The DNA here is from genome assembly GCF_030686945.1 of Centruroides vittatus. Lineage (NCBI taxonomy): Eukaryota > Metazoa > Arthropoda > Arachnida > Scorpiones > Buthidae > Centruroides > Centruroides vittatus. The sequence goes on along the minus strand of NW_027122665.1, from coordinate 341,226 downwards.
GAAGGCATTTCTATCTCCCCTTCTCGCGGTGGCCGTCTTCTATAAGGCCGGCTTTGGTCGCGTCTGTGACCTCTCTTCTGTCTTCCCGGATTGGCCATCTTCTATAAGGCCGTCTCTTCGGTCGCTGTGCGATCACTTCTCCTGTTTCTTCTGGAGTTTAAAGCCACATATGAACTACACACTCCTCTAGCCGAAAGGTTCAAGCTGGTATAAGGTTGGTATTTTCAAGGGTACATTCGCCAAGGCATTTGTTTTTAAATGCAAATATTGCTCTCTCGTATATCCATTTGTGGATAAGTAAGTATTATCAAATTAGTATCCGGATCTTCAGTGAATTTGCCATCCCGAGATGCAAAAGTTGTTTAGCAAATTTCGCTGCAGATCTGTCTCCCAATAGATAGACCCTCATATTCGTTGAAAGGGACTACTTTTTAACATGATTCCGCAATGATGATGCCATTAGGCAGTCATTAAGCTAGGGTCGGTAGGAGTCGGAAGGCAAACTAACAATCAATTATCAACAATCAAAAAGCAAACAATGTATTATCAACAAACCAACAACAATTAACATTTATTTATTATTTTTGCCAACAGATGGCACTACATGTAAAGGAAGCAGAATCTATATATTTACGCCAATATTTTGGGATTAATATATAGCCGTGTCGATTCCAGGGTCTAAGCAATATTCATACAAATTTTCGTCCAGATCGGTTCAAAAATAACGATTTGTATAAAGAACAAATCTCCATACGGCGGCCATTTTTGTTCCCGTCAGTGGCCGTTTTTCAGTTTTGACTGTATTAAAGTATATAAAACTAAAAACTGTTTCGGAAAATTTATTGATAAATTATTTAATAGTTTATTAACATTTTTATTAATTAATGAAAAAATATTGGAAAAAATAGGAGGGAGTGGAAATTCCTACCTCGCAACAGCTTCACTGTAAACGAATCCGGCCGATGCCCTTTTCACGATCTCGAAACATAAATCGGAACCTTCCATGCTATAAATTAAAATGTTAAAAAAAGAATTCTATTTATTTTTTATTGTAAATTTATAAATTACTTTAAAATTGTTTTCTTAATTTTTTGAAAGAAAATAATAATAATAAACGATTCTTTATCGGGCTATAAGACTAAATAATTACTAAGCAACTTGGCATGAGGCAGGCCGCCAGAGCGCCATCTCTTGTTAATTATAACAATTATAAATTAATTAATTAATTAAATTTAGTATATATACCAAAATAAAATGGCGTAAAATTAAATTTTATATTTGTAAAAGTTTTCTAGTATCAAAATGGCACGTTAATAGGGTTTTTTGTCAAAATAAATGATGTTAAATAAGATAATTAATGTTAGAAAAATCCGATATCTTGAGAACAATTAAACATTAAAATAGAGGGCGCATCGCGGTGGCAATCGGTTTTCATTTGAAACGAACTCTATCATTGGTTTGATAACTTAGCTGCTTGCCATCTCGATGCGCCCTCTATTTTACGGATGATTTCGTCATCGTTCACAATTAAATATCGAAATAAAAATAAAAATTTGTTCAAAATGTCCGCCTAGCTACAAAAAAGTATATGAATAAATTATTTTTTTAAAATGTTTTTATTTAATTTTCTGTATGTAAGAAAATTAAATTAATTTTAAAAATCAATCGAATTTAATAACATAAAAATGTAGCATTATTTAAAATATTTTTCCAAAAGATTTTTATTAAAAAAGAGGAGTGAGAGAATAAATATATATTAAATTTTTTATCATAGCGTTTAAAATTATTCACGAAATTACTACACAAGTTTAAAAAAAAATTTAATAAATTTCTTAATATTTTGAGAATAAAAAAAAGTATAAACAACATATTTACGACGAAAAGTTTTAAATATAATTTAAGGATTAACATGCAAAACCCTATGTCGATAACGATCTATTGAATGAATAAAATGGCAAATTGTAGACATTTTCCCACTAACAACCAGAAGGATAAAACCACTAAAGTCATGGGTTCTCACCCGACTAACGGGCTGGCCATGCCGACTTTTTCGAGCTGCCTAAAGCCTAAATAAACCGCAATTTCCTATACAAAGTCCTTCCAGAGGTATCTCCCTGAAAGTCCTTCCGGGAGATTTTCGGACGATCTTCCAGAAGCATCCACATGGAAGATCGTTCATGCATTGCGTTGCTTTATTCGATCAACCATATTTACAAACCTATGTCTGGCTTCACGAACGTTTCCTTACTAAAATAACATTTGGTGGTTGTAAGGGCGCAAAGACGCGTATTTCCAAGCCACGTCGTTAATCTACGGTGTTATTTTACAATCACAGCAAAAAAAGCTTAAAGTTGTGATTCTATCTATCGATGATGATATAGTTCATAAACATATTACATATTATAGATTATGAAAAGAAGTAATTTTTAATTTGATCGAGAAATACGATTACGTATACAAAAACGTAATAAGAAAGCACGCGCTATTATATTAGGCTCTACGTCAGCACTAGTGATGAATCATTCATGATTGATTGGATCAAAATGATGCAATTATGAAGCTGATCGAAGGATACACGATTCATTTGGCGATAGCAAATCGATCGACCTTCCGAGCCACTTTAACTTGTCATAGATGAATATTCTGATTGCTTAAGAATCTCCTACGAAACTGAATGTTGCGCCATTTTTGTATCCGTCGCATCGACTTGTTTTTAGTTCCAAGGTTTACTGATTTTAAATTTCGTTATATTCTGCATATATTTCAACAGCAATTGCATATATGTATATATATTAATCAAAATGTAGGAAAAATAGTTTGCAGCCTATGGAGTTTGGCCAGATGCCTAGGTAATAACTCAATCAGTTTGCCAATCTGGAGGAACCAGGTTCGACTGAGAACCAAAACCGGATTTAGGGGGTGCGCAGAGTGCAGCTGCACCACCCTTCAACGGGTTTTCCTGAGTTAAGCCTCAGGTATTGTGCTTCCTCGTGCACTCCTTTCTAAAGATTATGGATCTGGTATTGCTGAGAACCATATATGGGTTAGGAAAAGCCAGCGGAAGAGTTCGAAAATCGATCGATCGATAGATAATAAAGGAAGTATCTTACAGTGATTTATTACGTAATTGATTTACGCTAAGAAACTAAACGAATACGTACTATTCGAACACCATATATAGCATACCGTCAGAGCTATACGTTTCGAACAACTCTACGATGTGAGGGTGCTTCAACATATGACAAATGGTGGCCTCCCTCTTCAGATCTGCTCACAAAAAACAACAACAAAAAAAAGGCATTGGTTCGTCAATAGAAACTGGTAAACGCGTGACAAAAGAAAAAAAAAGCAGGGACTTACCTTCCATGCCTAGGGTAGGCAGAGAGGTGAATTTATTAACGTTTACGATTTTAACGGCGAACTGTCGACCCGTGGTTCTGTGCACGCATCTCCTCACCATGCTGACGGGTCCCCTAAACCGAAACATAAATATAAATCCGGTATAACTTCCTACTCCCCAAAAACAAAATGGCGGATATCGAGTTTTCCTTAGAAAGGTGTCCGTAAACATGCACACGATGGACTGGTTAAGTGGGTGGTTTTCGCACACAAGGATACCAGAACGACATTTCAAGAGTGAAATATACACCCGAGTAGCGCCATAACATGTTTTACGCGTGTTAAAATTACGAAAAGAGCAATAAGTCTACATTGATACAGAAGTAGGGGTGCTGCAAGAAAAATTTTCAAGTTAGAGGATGCCAATTTTAGAAAAAGGCCGAAAAATATAGGGTTAAGTCATCCTCGTTTCTGAAATTCTACTTTCCTATTTAAGCCCCCGAACACAATCTCTGTTAATGAGCACGCCCCATTGTTTCTAACTTAAATTAACGAGGCTAGGGGTGCTCGCATCGGTTTTTAACCTCCAGTTTCGCTTTCTTGGTAGTTGAAAGGAAATCGCATGCTTTCGAAAAAAAACCACTAATTTTCTTCCATCAATATACTCGAAAACATCAGAGCATTGTTTTGAAGTATTTCGTAAACAAAGACGTCGGTATAGCGCACGTGATACGATTCTAGATAAGGTTTGCCTTTAACTGATCTTAATCGAGCAGGAGAACACCTTGAGACCTTGAATATGACATCAAATTGATGTCATACGCCGCTCTATACAAGAAATTATATTTGCCTGAATACACGTGAATTGTATATAATAGATTATTTGCGCTATGAACCCTTGAGAGTACTCTTTCTCGGAATAATGTTTATAAACGTGTAAAATAAAATACAAAGGATCATAAAAGAAACTAATTATACAGTGAAAACTCTCTATAATGTATTCTTGCGTGACCGAAAAATCTGACCGTTATGGACAGGTGTCTGTTAACTGTATATTGAAACAGTTCACAAAATTTTAAATGTACGAATTCGTGTTTCTTTATTAACTCAACAAAGAAGTTTTGACAATAAAGATGTAATAATTTTGTATTTCAAGTTTACGGCTCTCTGAAATCTATCCACAAACACTCAGAGTCCATGGATTCCAGCTGAAGAACTGAAAAGGTCTCCCGAGATTCTTCCATCGAAATCCGGATATAAACGTTATATCTCGTTACTTTTGTTTTCGTGTTGTTTAAAAGATTGTATCCGAAACTTCCGGAATAAACGTGCATCGAATAAGCCTGGTATAAACTGCCATTCGGTAGTTTATATTCTTCCTCTTCGTATACTCGAGTCGAGCCGCTGCCGTCTCCGGAATCGTGACGTGAACGGCAAAAAAAATGGTAAGAAAAAGAAGCGAACGAAACAACAGAATTCGAACGATATATCAAAAAATTACGATCGATTCAAGATTAAATAATTTAAGTAGAATCCCTCCGGTTATTTATTTCGTGCATTTATAATATTCCGTGGTTAAAATCTTCCGATAAGGGGCGCATCGATATTTAAAAGCGACATCTGCCGACCGAGACGAGAATCATTCCGTCCTTCCTCATTTTTCTCTTCTCTTCCTGCTAAGTTACGAGATCGTAACGGTAGGGGAGGAAAATAATTTTAAAAAAACACGAGAAAAATCTTAAAATTTCAAGGAAAAGATCGAATTAATCTTAGATATCGATAAACAGACGCCGAACCGTTCCGGAAAGAGAGACTTCGTTTCATAGACATCGGAAGAGAACAGGAACTGGAGAAAATAAGTAAATAACACCCCTTTGCGAGAGAACAAAAGGTTAATAAAGTGATTGAAGGACACTTTAAGTAACGAAAGCGCCGCAGAATTTAATGGCGAAAATCGGGTCCAGGAGCGCATCCGACCTCGAACTGACATCCCCGGCGAAGAAAACAGTTATCGGAAGGAGCGAAGAGACGTCCGTTAGTCGAGGATTCGGCGCTGTCGGCGATTCGGAAAATGGACCGAACCAATCGGATTCGGACCGAGGGAACATCCGTAACCCGGATTTAAAGCATTCTCCCGGGAGAAAAAAAACGGAAACGGAAGTAAGGGTCGAAGAGCGCGTCGATTCCGTAGCGGAGAGAGGAGCAACGACGGAATTTTCCAGAAATCACGCACTTCGGAACGTTTGATCCGCGCGAATGGAGGCGGGGAACGGGAGGAGGAGGAGGAGAGGGGAAAGTCGATCGATGCCCCCTTTCATCCGCGGGGACCGGAAGTAGACGGATGGGGGACTCGCGAAAGTCTACTCACTTTCCCACCACCTCGCGCAGCTCGTAGACGTCGTCGAAGATGACTTCGTCGTCGATTTCGGCCATGACCCGGCGTCTTCGGACCGCGATGGCTCCGCCGCTTCCGGGCAAGCGTCCGCCCGCTCCGCCCGATCCTCCTCTCGTCCGACGTCGGCCGACGCATCGATCGGCGCCTTCGCTCCCTCCGCGCACGCTCCGATGCCTCTACACCGCTGCGCGCCGATTTCCTCCCGCGAACGACCCCTTTTTCCCCTCCGATTCGGGTTTTCCGCTGTTTCTTTCCTCCCGGTTAAAAGGGAGTCGGAACGTTTAACGTTTCCCGGGAGACGTTTTCTTTATCCTCTTCGCCGACGACTCGGTTTCCGTTTTACACTGGGGCGCGAAGCAACTCCCTGTTCGACGCGAACGCCTTTACTTGGCTTTGTAAAGAAAATATTTTAAAGGAAATTTATGTGCTTTTCGGGCAGGGAGGCGAAAATACTTCGTCGGTAAATATCCCGTAAGTGTGTGGCGCTTCCGGAAAGCGCGCCGGCTTTCCCTTCCGCCAAACCCGTCGCGTCCCCTCTTCCGGTCGCAACCGGAACGGACCGAAAGAGGGCGCTTTCCCACCCGGAAGTTAGACGTTGGGAAGCTCTATCGACTTCCTTTTTCACGTAAGACAGGATTTTAAAAAAATACCCCGATTTATCGTAACTCTCCCTTTATAGAAGGTTGCGAAGAACCGCTTTAAAAGTAACACGTATTCCGACGAGCCCGACATAAAACTACACGAAAACTTTCAACGCGCCGTCCACTCTGCGTGTTTATGTAGGGGGGAAAAATGTCGCTCTGTATTCGCGTTGCGTAGAGACAAGGCGGAAAAAAATTTGAAAATTAGATTTTGGAGCGGAAACTCGAGTCACGCGGTGAGAGTGGACCGGTAGTTTGTCTACGAAAGTCACGAAGCGGATGTTTTGGTACGGTCGATATTTAACGATCCTAAATGAATATTTATTAGAGAGACTCTTAAGTGTTCTAATTAATAATGCAATAATCTCACGTCTTAAACTCCGTCCGATAGTTCAAGTCCGTCACTCCGCCTTTAAATCATCCTCTTTAATATTTATTTAATACATAATCTTAGCTTCGGATGATACTTTTAAAGCGTAAAAATGTTTTTCTCACGTTTTGGAACTAACCGTTAATTTAGATATTTCGAAAATTCTCCATACCTAGCAAATTGGGCGAGCACGAGCTTCCAGAGACCTATTAAATGGGTGTCCATATTTAAATCCCGTTATTTAAACCGAGCGGCCAAATTGCCTTACACCAGAAACTGTTCTAAGATAACCGAGACCCCGTTATAACGATGAACGACAAACAAACATTTTTTTTTTTTTTATTATTTAAACATTGTTTTATTCGTACAATCGAGCGTTGTTATAAAGAAAAGCGGTTGGCGAATTCCTCGATCCATATAAAATACGTTCAAATAAATACGGACGACGTTTTTAGGGGCAGGAACCGCTGGAAAAAAGTAAAGTTTCCGGGAATTAAAATGAAATTGGCCAATTTTTCTAAGCGAAATCCGCATGCAAAGGAAACAAAAGAAAAATATTTACGATTTGGAATCCTTGTAATGTCGATATTCTGGTTTCAGCTCCCACATGTTTTTGTGAGGATTCTTGGCATTGTAATTGCATATGTCCTTCAGTATTTCCTTCAGGTAAGGCTACAAACGACAATAATTCGCAATTAGGACTCCGCAAGCTACCGAAAATTAACTAACTAAAGCTTAACGCTTTGCTTTAAAAAAAAAAACAACTCGATTGGAACCAAAATCATACGAAGTGATGCCACTCTACAGCATTTCGGGCCAGGCGAGTATCTCCCGAAAATGTTTTTCTGCACAGATCGGGAGAAATTCGGCAATCCTCCGACTGTTGGCACTCTTAAAAAAGCGATTCTACGTTCTGACCAGCGCCAATTTCCTCCTGGTGGCTGAATTTCAAACTAACATTTTTTCAACCCGAAAATCGAAACCGCATGCTCCTGACGTTATGTATACCAAATTTAGTCGAGATTTACCCGATAGTTCTTTCTGTGTGAAGCTCCAAACTCCTACTCTTTAATTATCATTATCCTGGCCACTTTTAAAGCCTTGTCCTACTTAATCCCAGACTTCAGATGGATAAAAAAATAGCATTTAATTTAAAATTCTGTAAACAAATTTCGAGTTTAAATTATTTAAGAAATGTGAGGATTATCTAAATTAACAGGTTTTTCTTGTTAATATATTTTAATTTCTCCCGAATTCCAGAAAATTAATTTCTTACTTATGGTTTCCTTTTGCTTAGCATAGAATATTTCTTCACAAATGTTTATAATAATTCCTTTTTTTAAATCTGTATAAAATGTTTAAGGCATAATCCTAATCAGGATTTATAAGTCTCAAATTTCTGGAGTTAAATAAAATCTGAACAATTTCATTTAATTGCTTAGATTTTATTTAAAATCCGGATTATAAATTCACTCAAACATCTTACCAAAAGAGGAAATTGTGATATATCTTTTAATTAAATACTTTTTCTGTGTGAAAAAATCCATCCAAAAAAAGTCGTTAAAACCTTAAATTTCCTTTGTAAATTTTTTCGTCTGATGGAGATTATTACCGACATTGTAGACAAATTCTGTTCGAAAGGGACCACCATTTATTTCTTGTGTTCCAGACTAAACACATTCGTGGCAATAGACCTTTCTTTACAGGCTACATGCCTATAAAGGACTTTTTTTACTTCTGGTAACATGTAGCCTATAAAGAAAGGTCTGTCACCACAAATGTGTATATCATGGAACACAAGAAATAAATGGTGGTCCCTTTCGGGAAGAATTTGTCTACAATTTTGGTTAAATTTCCTATTGTTAAAAATCTGGTCAATGGCAGCAAATCATCAAAATTCTAAATTTGGATCAACAGAATCTGTGTCAACCTGGCCTAAAAAATTTAGAGTTTCGACAATCCACTCGTCAATCGAGTTTAGAAAAGTTCGGACGATGAATGGCACTAGGTCCACCGTGGCATGTAAGCCGTCGGTGGACCTAGGATTGCACCAGAGTCATTGACTCTACAAATTCTTCTTAATTAAGTGGGATGCATTGTGCCTTGTCCCTTGTCACCCGGCCAAACCCGTAATGGGTACGGGGAAAAAAAAAAACACTCAGTTTCTACAGAGGGAAAACACAGATAGCCAGATCAAACAAAAGATTAATTTATTCCAATGCCAATTCTATCAATCTTTATTGAAGTAACTGAAGTACGGCAGTAATTATCAATAGTCCTTGATTCGATCATAAATGCCAATCACAAAAGAGTTGGCAATCTCTTATTAATAGCTTATTTTGAATATTTCCAAGTTATCCGAACATAATGAGAAAGTAACAGGACTTCTCGCTTAAATTTCTAATTAAAAACTAAAGAGCAAACTTCTACAGAGTCACTAAAACTAAAGAAAACAACCGATCCGAACTTTCGACAGAAGGAAAAATTAACAATACTGTATAATACAACTTAAAGATCTTCAAAAAGAATCTAAAAGAAAATGTGTAACTAAATTGAATTCACAGCACATTAAAAATATCAAACAACATATTTCAAACTTATCAAGAGAAGGAATTCTACTGGATATCTGGCAGACTGTAAACGCCCATTTTATACAGACTAATCTAAATAATGTATCAAATAAAGCTATCATAATATATGTACGAGGTAATAACTTACGACTGGTTGATGTGTAATCTTTTCTAAGTCTTTTAGGTTGTAATACTGATGCTTTTCAAAAGCCGAAAATAACAGATCCATTACTTTTTCTTTGTCTTCACGAGACTTCTTTCCTTCGGCTTTCTTCTTTATTTCAAATTCAATCTGTAATTGGCAATTCATTTTGTTTAGTTGAATTTATTTTTATTTTCACAAAAGTATATTAAATATGTAAAATTCATTATATTTGTAATTAACTTTAATATTCAATTAAATTAGCTTAAAGATGAACTCAAATGAGGAGTGACAAATTCAAATTACCAATTTTGAGAAACAAAATCTAATATAGTGTGACAGGTGCTGGAAAATTTGATAATTCTTACTATTAGTTAATTCTTTTTAGATATTTAAATAAATAATATGTTTTATAATACATGATACGAGCAAGAAGTTTATCTGTAAAATCTCTGAGTTATGGCTGCATCTAGGTGGCAAGTAGCTAAGCAAGCAAGCCAATAAGATAGTTTGTTTTGTACGAAACAGTCTGTTGTCAGTTCACTTGCATACCTGCTTGCCAACTAGATGTGCCCATTATATTGTTAGCAATAGCAAATGCAGTGTAAAAATGAATTAAATCACAAACCACACACCATAAAAACAAACTGATGAATGAGGACACTTGACTTGCATAAGAATCAGCATTTATAAATGATTAAAACTAGAATTTACTTTGCCAAACGTATTGTTCTGCTTTACTAAGCACAAATGTCCAAAACAGAGTCAGAGTGTATTGTATCAAATTCTTTAATGATCATACCATTTCCTTTAATTAAGGCACTTTGATATGTGTATTCTCTGCCATTTCCCTAAGGGAAGAAAGAGAGCAGAGTCGTATGTCACAGATCACGGCGGCTGGCAAATTTGTTTTAATCCACACAAGTGCAAACAATCTAAAAGAGATTTCTTCAAAACAGTAATGTATCTCCGAAATATCTTAATGTGTCTTCTTACAAAGCAAAACAGATTACTCTCATGAATATCTAAATAGTTGGTAGCTGACAAATGTAAAGATAAAGTATGAATTAATGTCACTGATATTCACACACTATTCATAGGAATATATTCTTCAAATAGAAACATAGGCTTATGTGAGTACAGATATGCAGATTACACTTTTATGCTACATTATAATATTGACACATGTATAGCATGATTGGTTTGCCAACAAATCATATTTTAGAATACAGTAGTGAACTGAAAATCGAAATCAATTGGGGACTGGGGTTGTTCAGATTAGGGATTTGTTCCTATTACGGTTTATGTACGAAAAAATATATTAACCTGTCCGATGTTCAAATTTTTCTCTGTTGCGTGTCGCTTCGTGTTGAATTTTCGTCAATTTTAAGCCTAGCGAAAATTTTTATAATAATAATCGAGGCTATCGTATCGTTAAAAATTATTTCTGCATTTTGTACAAACAAAATAAATATATTGAAGAATATAAAAACATGAAAATTATACTTTAGAAGTAAATTTAGTATCAAAAACGTTCGATTCAGCACGACACAGTCTGACTGAAAATTGTGCCGATTACCGGGGTGTCGATTTACGAGTCTCTACTGTATTTAACAACATATCTGTAAAAGTTACAGACACAAAACTATTCAACATGTGAAACTCATGAGAATGAATGTACACGATCATCTGCACTTTTATAATTGGCGGAATAGACCCCATTTCATAAACTGTAATAGTTTTCTAACTTATATACAGGATTTATAGTAATGCATGACAGCAAAAAAAATCAATTACAAACTCATAGAGTACAACCAATTAAGTACAAAATTGATGCCTTTTGCACACAAATAATGTAAACAGAAAGCTCAAAATGCTACCATAAACACTCATGCACACACGTATTTCTCATGTGTTCATTTATGTGTTTTCATTCATTTCTCATAACATGTATTTCTCATTTTTCTGTCTTTGTGCTGAATTCATTACTGTGCATTGAATATTGTGTCACTCACATATCAGTGTATACGAGTTTTACTATACATCCTGTACAGGTACTGCATTGAGTTTTAGTTATATTTTCAGAAATTAGTTGTTTTGAATCATGTCTTAACATAATTTTTCCTATTTAGAATAATAGATAACAGGTTCCAGATTAACATTTTCCTGTACAACATCTCATTTTAGGAATGATTTAAAAAATATCTCTTTAATCAGTACAGTAATAAAACTGATAGTGTGTTCCATTAAAACAGTAATTAGAATTGGGTGGAGATAAGTTGGAATAATTCAATGTAATCAAAAATACACTAATCCAATGTGTGTGTTAAAGGTTAGAATTCCAATCCACAGTAGTTTTATTTCTATATACACGCAGTTCTCAGTTTAGAATAAATGTAAAATTTAGGTTTTACTTTAATTTATTAAAATTAACCTGTCAACCTATTGGAAACTGGAAATGCAGACATCAACAATTACTTTATTTTACTAAAATTAACAACACGTTTCTAAATTTTTCGGTTTAAAATTACATTGTTTATCTGATATGATACTTTTATAAAGCAAAATTGATCCTTCTACATCTACTGTAGATAGAGGAATATACTTAAACAGGCTAATAACAATTGGTTCAAAATCTACTTGAACACAATCATCACAAAAACAGATATATTAGTAATGTACCAAATGTTAAATTGAGCTATTTCTCTACAATTATTTTTACCTGCCTCTAGTGACAAATTATTTAGAAATTAATTAAAAATAATCGCAGAGAAGTAGCCCGATTTAATATGGCAGATCTACTTGAATGCCTGCAGCACCACTCAAAATATTGTACCTTCAGAAACCATGGGTTTTTATTAGTGCTAGTGATGTAACAAATAGTTTATTCGGCCTCAGCCGAATACCGAATATTCAGCCAGGAACGTGACCGAATGGCCGAATATTTGGCCAAACTATTTGGCTTGATTGACGCACGTACAAAAATTGGCGCGCAAACCGCATTATGGCAAGAATCGCGCACCCTGCTCTCTATTGGCCCGCTGTCACTACAATTTTTTCTTCCAGTAAGTCTAAATTATTTAAATTAATTAATTAAATTATAATTATTAAAGTTAATATGAAATGGAGCCTAACGTCTACCTCCAGTGCCAAATTGGTTTATAATTTATTTAATAACCGTAAATAGCCCGACATGATTTGGCAGTTGTTGGTATTTTGATGTAAGTTATAACTTATAAGTTATTTTATTTGCAATCGATCTTTCTAACTCTTTAATTAAACACTAAAATTTGTTTTTACTACATATTTGTAGACTGAATAGTGTACCCTAAGGATATACTTTAGTGGGGACATATGGTCTAGTTTCTCTCCAGTTGTGGAACAGTTCAAATAGATTATTGGGGATATATAGATTATTTGTGAAGTTTTGTGATATTTTGTTTCTATTGTTTTTGTCAATATTTTTTAAATTAACATGATTTCAAATATTATCTTTTGCTTATAAGGAGAAATGCTCATTCTTTGCTTTATATATAAAATAACTTATATATTAGTTACTCATCTTCTAGAAATATCGTATTTAATGAAAGAATTATTTATCTAAGTTTCAATGAAACGTTTCGTAAATCATTTTAAAATATCGTAAAAAATATTAAAATATACACAAATACGAATATAACAAAATTAACTAAACAATAACATTGATGCCCGATACATTCTAACCTACACGCCATCAATGCCATAAGATATCGGACTAGATAAAGGCTATATTATTATTTAATTACGAAAGAATTTAATACTAGAGTTAGACGCTATTTCTTATTAACTTTAATAATGATAGTTTAATGTTCAGCATTAATAAAAGTTACCAAAATGATTAATTTACTGTGTTTTTGTTATTTCTTACTCCTGTTTTTAGGTATTCGGTATTCGGCCGAATAGTGATTAAATATTCGGTATTCGGCCGAATAGTGAAAAAATAAGCCGAATACCGGGTAGTAACCGAATATTCGTTACATCACTAATTTTTATCCTTCCTATAATCATTATCATGAAATATTATTACTATATTATTGCTTATAAAATTAACGATTTTGAAAACAATGTAACATAATGTTTAATACTTTTGGTAGTACAACATCATGTATTTACAACAAATTATTAAATTAAAATCACTTACATTATTCTTATGATCCGATATCGGTTTATAATTTTGAACAATTTTTTTCAAATGCTTCACCTGACGTTCGGGTTGACTTGCCTGAATTATAGTATGCCTTAAAAGTATTAAATTTAATTAATATACAAAATTTTTCTATTTTAAATAAATTTATCGTTATGAATTAATTAAAAGTTATTATTATAAATAAATAAATTGATTTACGTGTTCTATAAATTGTAATTTATCAAGACAAAATTTCTGAACTACACTCATCCCTCGATTTACATGGTAGATACATCCTAGAAAAATCGCGCAAACCAAAACCGTGTAAAATGAGATACCCAATAGAATTTTTCGAAATAATTCAAACAATGCTTATTTACATTCTAATGGATGTTGTTTATGACCTCAACAAATTTCGTAATTTTACACCAAATAGAAATTTATGTTTTGAACAATTTTTTTTGCTCCCTATCTATAGGGATAGTGTATTGGATTGAAAAAATCGTGATGTATTTCAGTATTTACAGTAACTGATGCACATTTGTTTAGGAACCTGTCTTTCCCTGATATTTATATGAGAATAACCCGTGAACGGCCACCAACAGCTGTCTCAAAAACTTTTTTTGTTTTCATTTAAAATCCGCATAAAAGCGAAACCGTGCAAATCGAGGAATAGGTGTATTTTAATTTGTCAATTTATTACCTTAAACCCACATTTCTCCACCAGTATTCCATAGAACATAATTGCATCTTGGAGTGGAACCCCAAGACATACCGTGGAATGTCTGAGGTTTCACAGTGAGTAGAAAACAACTCTACGAAAACTGTTCTCTACGCTTGTAAATTGCATTAAAAATCTCTCATCAGTGCCATAACTAGCTTTCATGTGCCCTGTGCTAGATTTTATTTTTGGCTTCATCTTTTAAAAAAAAAGCCAAAACCATTACAGAATTGGCCCTTAAAGCATTAAAATTTAAAATTTGAAAATGAAAGTATAATACTGATCATTCTTTTGATATGCCATTTCAAGGCCCCTTTGTCCTGCACCCTGTACCCATGCACCATCATTTTTCGAAGACTGTTTCCCATGTTTCCAGTCTTCAAGAAATGTACCCAGACAAGCAGGTGCAACATTCCCATTAATAAGAGTCAGAGAATTAGACTAAGAATGTGAAAAGATAACATTATTCACAGATAATAAGTAAAAGTGTAAAACTCCCATATAAAGAAATTGTAAAAGTTGAAATAAAGGTAATTATAAGTAAAAACCTATGTATTATGTTATGAATTTGGCAAAAATTACCAAAGGATGCTGTTTCCAATTTGCACTTTATTACAGGGGCAGACTTCCAATAAAAAGTCATCTCCATATGTGAAAATTGTCTTGGACTGTCATTGAAGTATTGAAATGACGGAAAAGAAAATCAAGTTTAAC
This sequence comes from Centruroides vittatus, assembly GCF_030686945.1. NCBI lineage: Eukaryota > Metazoa > Arthropoda > Arachnida > Scorpiones > Buthidae > Centruroides > Centruroides vittatus. The sequence goes on along the minus strand of NW_027122665.1, from coordinate 326,169 downwards.
TAAATAATTGTAATATTGAAGAAAAATGCATCAAGATCTTATCACAAATATAATGCATATTGTAGGAAATTGAAAGTGTAGAAATATTAAAAACTAAAAATAAAATCAATAAAAATCTGCGTAAAAATAAATGATGATTGGCTTAAATTATTATAAATGTAATAATAATAATAAAGTGTATTTACAACAATAAATAAAATAATGATTATAATGTGTGTAAACTAAGATAACATGTTATGTAAAAATTACAGCAATAAATGTACCAAAATACATAAATAACAATATAAAGGAGTAGTCCTCATTTGGTACATTTTAATAGAATTTGAAGTTTTTTCAGTATAGTTTACAGTATCGTAGAACATAGAATTTAAACTTTAAAAATATGATATTTAAACAGAACGTTTACGTATCATATTTTTTAATTATTTACAGATCATGGAATTCATACCAATGACAAGAGGAGATAGAAAGCTTTTGCTTCATAATCATACCTTCAGTGAATTAGAATCATCATTAGATGATGAAACTAATCAAAGTTTTCAAAACTAAAAAAAAGAGCATTTTGAGTAGAAGTTGACAATTAACATGAGGGGTATCATTGAGAAAAAAGTATCCATTCAGACAAATGTCCATTCAATCAGATGTCTGACCACAGATTAAAGTAAATTAAACTAGAGTAATATTGGGTGGTAGCAGTTTAAGTACCACCTGAGTTTGCCCTCCTTTGCTGAATAGAATGAAGTGACATCAAATAATATATCAATCAAACCATTAGTTTTATGTTTTCTTTCTTTGTTCTCAGGCACCCTCTCTTCTAGGCACCTAAGCTTAAGCCTACTTGGGTTCCATGACTAGTTTTGGGTTCTGTGCAAACTTGTGATCATAAAAGGGTTTTGCTATTTAGAAACAGTAGCCTTAAACAGTTACTCAAATCTACAAAAATAATGCTGTGTTGATTTAAAGATATTATATAAAATATCATAAAACATATCTTTTGATAAATATTAAAAATAAAGAATATTCTTAGTTTAAAAACAAAGAATATTCTTAGTTTAAAAACAAGTAAAAAATACTCTGACTTCGAGGAACAATACAAGTTAAACAGATAAACAAATGATGAAAAAACCTAAACTTTCATTATTACCAGTATTTTTATTCCATTTTTTTTCTACAATTGATATACTCCAAAGGCATTTCGCTTCACAAGTAAGCCTCATCAGTGGATGTTCCTTGAAGTTGGAAGAAGTCAGAGTATTTTTTTACTTGTTTTTAAACTAAGAATATTCTTTATTTTTAGTATTTATTAATTATACTGATCCCATTGTTTTTAATCATTGAATTTATATACAGGTACTCCTCACTTTACGACCGAGTTCCATTCCGACGACTACGTCAAGCGAATTGGTTGATAAGCGAGGAGCTTGCGCCGGGAATATAGGATCATTGTAAAATTATACAAATTATGCAACAAACTTCAAATTTATTCATAAAAAGACTATTATAGTATGCTATTAGCCTATTATATTACTATAAGACTATTATAGTACGCTTAGTGCGCATGTCACCATTCACCACTGACTGAGCTCAACCACCATTCACCACTCAAGCTGAGAAAGGGGATTCCCCGAATTGCAGGTCAAAACTCGATTGGTCGTAAGTGCAAGTGGTCGTTAAGCAGATAGGTCATAAAGTGAGGAGTGCCTGTATTTATATCTTTTGATTTAAAGATCATAAATATTTTTACAAATTTTATTTTGTGTTCTTTTAGAAATAAATTTAATCATCAACAATATTTTGTTTTGGTAATGTCTGCTGAAGTTCATTTCTCAAAAGACCATTTGTTTAGCAAATGCAAACTCTGCCCGATGGCATTTTTTGAACTTGCTAACTAACACGATAACTTTGCTTCCATATGCGACTCCAGGGGCCCAAGATTTAGTTTGAGCTGCAATTCTTCTATTTGAAGTAATTATCTGTCCTTGACTGTAAAGATATTCTTCTACATTTCTTTTGTTATATTAAGAAAAAAAAAAAATTAAGATATTTTCATATTTTGTTTTAAACATAAAATGTTAAAATGTCTTCATAACTCAAAAAGAAAGATTTAAAAACTTCAAACACTTTTCAATAGAAACTCTTAAAATAATTAATAAAATTAAAGTGGCTAAATTTTTATTGTAAAACATAACAAAATCACACCCAAATAGCTCTTATTGTGTAGGTACTAAGAATCTAAATTATAGTTTGAGTTTTATTAATTTATTATAACCTTTCTTAAATCAACATAAAAAACCCATTTAATAACTAAAAGCAAACATTTTCAGCCCTTTTAAAAGGCCATCGTCAGGCTGTACTGCATTTAGAACAATCTTTTTAAATGCAATGGAATGTGAAACATCAAATGTATTACAAAACGTGTAATCTTGTGATTGGTTGAAATTTATAGAGTAAAATTAATTAAATTAAACTTATAACATTTCATCAAAATAAGTAACAAGAGAATAAGTATGCAAATTACATTCATCTAGGGACTTGATAAGAAGATCATCAGCTCAAGGCACGTCTTACAAAGAAGCAGGATGAAGTTCAGGTTACCGATTTTGATTAAACTCAGTGAGGTTATAGTGCATTCCAACAACTGACATGTGCCAAGTAGTAATACACAATACTTAAAATTAAATGAGAAAACTGAGGTTTAAAATTGCAAATCACTTAAAACCTTTAGAATTCCTCCAATATCATACTGTCCCTTCATTAGTCTTTAAAGTTCACTGACCTTCCTATTTCTCAGACTTAGATTTCCAAAGCCTCTACATATCTGAGGTTGTTTCTCCCTTTTAAAGATCTTATGATCTTCATTTCTTCCCAGTTTATATATACTGACTCCTGTTGATTAGTTATTAAAGTGGATTTTTGTACTGATTAAGAAAGTTACAGTTTGAGTTTTTATTAGTTCATAATCAGTTTTTATTGAATAAATTATAAAAAATTTCTAAGTACATTACACATTAGAATATCAAAAGACCGACTTACATTTTTAACTTCATATATTGATCGTCTCCCATGGGACGGCATTCTCCTTTACGTATAACGTGACCTTCCAAAACAAGTCCACTTCCTATATCAGAACAAAATTTTTTCCATAATTAATAAAATTTTCAGTATCAACGGTTTTTAGAGAATTTTTAAACATTTATTTTAAATAATAACCTATTCCTGTGGTGGCAACCTATGGCCCTCTAACATACATAATCCAGTCCATCAGGACAAATATAGTAAAGATCCCACAGATAGGTTTGTTGTAACTTTTTATTATACATCAATCTTTTTGTATGTTACCTGATATATTATATTATTATTTTTTTTTGTGTACACTCTTTATCAATTGTTTTTACTGTTTATTTCAATCAAGCAAATGATTACAATCAACTTGTTGGCAAGGCTGCACAGAAATTGCAAAGACCTAGAAAATGTAAAGTTCCGTATATGGAGACCACATTTTATTTTGTCTGCCATTTAAAAAGATTAAACACACCTTATCTATTATATTCTTGAATCACAAATATTAAAATTATACAGTATATTGTAAATGATATAATAAAAAAAAATTTATTTTTTTAATGTATCTCATAAAAATCAAAGTTTTCAAGAAATCTGGAATCGAGTTTTAATTACTTTCAATGATACTGAAGTTTCAGTATCCAATAACACTGGGAGCATCATCTGAAATCATATTCATAAATATATTTATGCATATATTGTATGTTAATCTGTCACATAGTTTAGTGTTCAAATTATGAATTAGGTCTTATAAATTATAATGGAGCTGAAAAATTCATAACTGCCTGTTTTTTTTAAGTATAGATGTATTTAGAGAGGCAAATACTTATCAATGTGTTACAATTGTGTTACATATAGCCTAAATGAGCAGTACACTATACCATATAAAATTTGTTTAAGTACAGTACATGCTTTGATGTTTGTGTAACAACAAAGCCATTTAATGATGCATTTCTTGGAACAAATCCCAGCTGTTAAGTAGTGCCTATCAGTAATTAAAGTGTTGAAATAAAAACAAAATTATAATATATTAAATCTTTATAAAAAAAAATGTAATACCTGTTTGAGTTTCTGGTCCACAGGAATTATCATCTAAATAAAAAACAATTTAATTAAAAATTATTGTATAAATCATAAATTTAACTATTAATTTCACCTAAGGCAGCATTAAACTGATCATTTTAAGAAGCTGACGTGACTTCTGTTAGTTAGAAAATACAGTTTGGAGTATTTTCTTGTTTCATCTTCACCTAATCAAAATGACTAACAAAATTTTCCAAAATTAAAAATTTAAAGAAACTAAATTGTCTTCTTTCCTCAATGTCCAATCATCAGAAGGCAACTTCGTTTCCTCAAATTTTTTCAATTTTGATATCCAAATAAAATCAATCAATCAATTTTTTTATGTTTGGATAAAAATGAAACAACGAAATGACCCAAAATATGTTTTATAATTAAAAAACACCAGTGAAATGTATTTTGAAAGCATAAATTATTATTGCATCTTTCTTAAAAGTGCAATTCAAGAATGACAAGTCTTACTTTAATTTAATAATGATATTAACGGAATGAGAAACTAATCATAACATGCTGCAATTTTTAATCAAATTTTTAATTTATTTAATTTAAAATATATGCTCTCTACCTCAAATTAGTAGTGGCTTACACCGTACATCATACTTTTCCTTTACAAATAGAATCGTGCCAGTCACTATCAGGGAAATCAGGGAAAAATCTACTATCACCTTACAGGGAAAAATTTTTTGAATTAAAATAACGTGACTTTTCGGTTTCCATTGGAAGTTTGTACGTAGTTAATCCGGGGTCTCCTTATCGGATCTTCTCTTTCATCTATCTGACTCTGTTCTAGAAATTATGGAAAGACAGACAGATGGACGAAAGTGGGGAATTTATACGTCTACAATTTTTTCAGCTCAAAATCAACAATAGTATATAATACACAGCTAAAAACTTTAGAATGCAATTTATAATAAAAACATGGAAAATGATAAATTAACAACACATCCATTTATATGCTTGTAATGGCAGAACCCCCCGATTAATCAGGGTTTTGCATTATCCAGGGCAAAATGGTGAGTGAATGCACTACTTTTATAAAAGAATTTATAAGAAAGTAATTTATAAAAGAAAGCTTAAAATGGAAGTTTTAAACTTTCTTTTATGATTACAGTATGTGAAATTCGGGTTTTTATCTAGTTTTTCCGAATTAATTATTCCTACAATTTAAAAAAAAAACGAAAAACAGAATTTGTGGGAAATTTTATAATTCTTCCTTTTAAGGCAACCGATCGCACACTGTAACATCATAAAACTGTACACTCAACATCCGAATTCATCATTTTCTTCCGTCCGACAATGATTTCGTGACTTAGTTCCCACGGCAAATCTATAAAAACTGCGTCTTTTCCCCCCCTCAGGGGAGTCTCATTCGGTCTGCCAGTCGTACGTGCTCTTGGACGAGCCACGAATTAATTGTTCAGCGGAGTCACGGAAATTTGACCTAGTGCCTATAATTTTGGATATTCTGTCGTCTACAGACTTTGCAAAGAGGTATGAAGTGATATCTGTAAACTCTCTCTCTCGAGCTCCTCCTACGCATAATTGAAAGTTAGAATTGTAGCTTAGCGAACTTAGAATTGTAAGTAAATTTTTCGTTGATTTTAATAAATATTGTTTTGTTGTTATAAATGAAGTCTTTACTTGACCGTCGGCCACACCTTATCGTCAACCCCATCTCACCTCCCCTCCACTCGCGTTTTGTTACGCCTAACGCGTAACAAAACGTAACAGCCATCCTTGACAAGTGGGTAGGTCAACGACCTGTTGCCATGAAAGGGGCAGTCGGACTTCCTCTGACACTCTCCCAGGCTCACAAATATAAGAAACATTGTAAAAATAAAGTATAAAGAGAGGATTAAAGGTGTTAATATATAAATCTTTTACATTCTTAATTTTTAATGTGAAATGACCAGTTGTCCATTTTCCAAAGTTTGATTATCTGAGGTGGCATCTGTCCAACTTACCTCAGACAATCGAGACCCTATTGTATATCTTTTTAGAATATAGAACTGCACTTTGTCATATTAAAATAGTCTAGTGTTTCAAGTTAAAAACAAATATTACTACTTTAAATAAGTACAAAGATATTAATTAAAAATACTAATTAATTATCAGAAAATATGTAAATAATTCAAATACTAAAATAAATTCAGCAAGATTTAAAGCAAGAATCTTTATATTCGTTTAGATTCTGATAAAGGAACATATACTCGATTTGTTTAATACAATGTAATATATGAAACAAACATACATTTGTTATTTTCACTAATAGTAGTAAATAACAAAAAAACTTAAAATATCAGATCTTCTAAAAACAATGCTACCATTTTAAATTATTATAATTATGTTAATTATTATATGAGATGTTGCAACATACATTAAAATATTGGAAAACTGTCCAAGTTTCTTCTAACTAAGGAAACTAATGTTTCTTCTCTAGAGAAGTTGGTGTTTTCATTGTGCTTTCAAAGTCAGTTCTCTACAAATGTAACAAAAACAGTCCAGCTGGTTTTTGCATACACGACATGTTGAGTCAGAGAAAAACAGTGTGTCCGAGTTCCTTGGATCTCTGCCAGATCTTATATAGTTGACAGGACACACCTCCACATCTAACAGGTGGGTGAACGGGGGGGTCCCCAGGCACTCAACACATGTGGTCTGCTAAGATGTAGCACCTGACCCAGGAGAGTCCTTTTAAAAATATTCCTGATATTAAGCAAATATGATTTCTCCAATTTTATATTTTATTCAAACAATGGTAACAGAAAGTTTGTCTAAAGAGGCATTTTTCTGAAGAAAGTGGTATTAAAAAAAAAAAAAAAACCAGTTAATAGAAGATTTTGGACTGCAGATTCATATTCTGCACACTAAAGTACATTAAAAAAAAAAATCACGTTTTCTTTCACAGGAAGATTTTGATGTAGAACAGTGTAATTAATATAATTATAGTACAGGTATACCTCACCTTACGTCGGTAATTGGTTCCAGGAGAGGCGACGTAAGTCGAATTTACTGATGTAGTTATGACATAAGTCAAACTACGGTGAAAAATGCTAATAATGAGCACTTAAAGACCACTAAATAAGACGACAACACAGAAACACAGATGTTTTCGTGTTTCGTTCTCTAGGATTTACAATAATTATATTAACATTTATTGTAAATGTACATATTTTAATATAATTTTATGTGCTTTTAACGCTTTTCTAGTGATATTACAAATTCAATATTTGTGGCGGACAAATGTAAAGTCGAATAAAATGACTTAAACTCGATTTTTATTTTTCCATATACTTTTTTGACAAACGACGTATAATCGAGAATGACGTAACTCGAGGTATACCTGTAATTTAAAATAATAGCATTCTTTTCGGAAGACCCGTATTTCTACACAAATAGTTTTAAAAACTAAAATTATATTAAAAACTTACTTTTTGTACTAGAAAAAACTGCTAAAGTTTGGTTAAAAATCTTATTAACTGCAAACTGATGTTCTTTAGGAATTCCCGTTTTCTCTGTTGGTTCTTTCATGTTTACTATTTCATCATTCAGAGTGAATTTAATGTCTGGCTTACCCATAGCACCCCTAATCAATTTGAGAATAATATTTGTTTACTTAAATTCAAACAGTTATATAAGTTTTAAAAATAATGTTGAAGGTAATTGATATTATTTACAAAAATTAAAATTTAAACCTTATTTTTAAACGTCCGACTTCGGTTTTCGGAGGAGCTTTTTTCCATCTGGACGATAAATATTTGGGAACCTAAACAATGAAAATATTATTAAGACAGAATAATAATACATTCTTATGAAAACTTAAATATGGTACAGTTGAACCTCTAATTCAGTTGAACCTCTAATTGTACCATATTTAAGTTTTCATAAAAACAGTTGAACCTCTAATTTCATCTGCCTTTAAACACGGTCACTTTTCCCGGAATGTGTCTTTTTGAAATACATACAAAATAACCTTCAGACGACAACCGATGTTTTCGTTCTCATCAGCAGAGGTGACCAAATTATATTTTTGAGAAATAAAATTTGTATTGTACAAAATTAAAATTTTATGTAGAATATTTGCAATGTACTGATACAAACAAAACTTACTCCAAAAGATAGGTAATACTCATTTAAAACTCCCAAACTTGCATATAGATCTCATTCCTAAGTATATTTTTCATTGTTTGAGATAGTTACGCACTCAACATAGAAACAATTTCAAAGGCAAATAAGTGGTGTCACTAAATCAAAACTCGATTGTACTTTTACACTTGCTGCTTTGTAACTTAATATTCGTATATGTTTTTAATAACTATGAGTGTCTTTTCACAGTAACATACTTAATCTATTTTGATCTGTAAATCAAATGCTACCAGAACTTTTCACGTTAACATAAAAGTAGTCTGGTAAAATTTGGCTGATATATTTAAACTCTAATTTACATTATACCTTATACTATCTGCATATACTTGGTGTTGCTTGGGCTTTCGAGGGGGGTGGGGAATTGGTGAGGTCAGGTTGGGAGAATGATAAAAACAAGAGTCGTAGTAACTAAAATGCACATTTATCCACCTCAATATTTATAATAATGAAACTGCAAAACACAAATTTCTTGGACTTAAGTTAACAAGGTGGTAGGACCACAGACATGTTTGCCCCACATTGTACCTTTGCCAATTTGCCACTCTACAGTTATGCATGGTATAAAAAGATAATAATACAGTAGAGCATCGATTATCCGACTCAATTGGGGACTGGGGTTGGTCGGATAACCGAAAAGTATGAAAAAATACATTATTAGTATAGTGTATTAGCCCTGGTTTAAATACTAGCCTCCCTTTCATGGTCGAGCCAGTGCTGCCAGCTAAAACATGCAAAAATTTAACAAAAATAATATTAAAGTAGCCAAGACATAACCAAATATTGTAGCACCACATCACTAGCGGACATTTGAATTTGCTGACTAGAACGCGGTCGGTTAATCGGGGGTCGGATAATCGATGCTCTACTGTAATAATAATCACATCATTAACAAACAATGTTATCAATAAAATAAAGTGAATCATCAAGCATCAATTACAATTACCTTTAAGGAAACATTCAATATGCAAGTTAGCCATCAAAGGAAAGAATCAGAATGTAGTAACAATTAGTAGCTTATAAACTGGGTTCAATATATTCAACATTACCATTAGAATTAGAATATAGTGACAATTAGTGGTTTATAAACTGGGTTCAACAGATTAACGTTACCATTCAATATACAGCTGACCCTTGATAATCCGACATACCTCCCATCAAGGCCACCGTAGTCCCTGTCCCGTTACGTGTCTGCTTGCACAGAAGGATGTCACGACATGAACCTCCCCACTCAATTCTTACACAATGACACACATTTCTTGTGTTTTCTGTAAGCAGTTCTGTACGTACTGTATTATTTATGCCTATACATACTGTATGTACTGTACATTTATTGGCTTCCATATTTCTTTTAATAAACATGTTTTAGTTAACCGAAATGGGTGTTTCATTTCCATATTAACTTAGGCAGCATTTTACTCATAAAATGTAGGAATATTGTAGGCTACTGCTAGCAAAACAATGCCAAATATGTAATCACTTTCGGTAATCCAACACCCCTTTGGTCCCATACCTGTCGGATTATCAAGGATCAGCTGTATAGGTATAGTTCAATATGGGCCAATTTATGAGCAAAAACATTTTACAAAACATCAAATCACATTGCGTCATCTGTGCACACTAAATTCAACTAATTGATATGTAAAGTATCCCTTGACGCAGTGATAAAGCATTCTTCCGTAGATTAATTTATTGATTTTCCACTAGGGTGACAACGACATTTTGCAGGTGCTGCAAAATATTATGCAAAGTAGCACCATAACACTTCTTGCACATATTAAAAATGAAAAAAGTACAGTGGGTGATCGGTTAACAAACGTAATCTATTCCAAGACCGCGTTTGCTATCCGAATTTTTCATTAACTGATAATCGATTTACCATAGATTTTTGTGGGAATTTGATTAATTTAATTCATTCTGGTGACCCTAAAAAGTAAATAAAAAATTACATAGTTTCTTACTATGTTTATTTACATGTAGCCTAATAACAAACTAAAAGCAATCTCTCCATTTTTTCACAGATGGCACATCTTTGTTTCTCAGATGCAATTTTCATTACTCCTTTATATGCTTCAGTCTTTTTGATTATATCTTTCTTAGTTAAGATTGTATCTACCTACAATATCAGACATCTGCCTACTCTCTACCTTGACTATTATCTCTTGCCTAGTTTCTATAGTGAACAAAGTTCTTGACACTCCACTCTTTTTAGGCCCCATAATATTATCAGTTTTTTAAATAAAAAGTTCAGAAAATCACTTATAAAAATTCAGAGAACAGAAATTAACTAGTGCAAAAAAAAGTTATTTATACAACTGTGAAAGTCTCGTTCCATAAACCATGTATGCCAATAAAATATAGTTTTACAAATCTTAAGTGGAGTGTTGCTTCTTGTGTTTGATGTCCGAACATAAAAATCATCTGCAAAAGTGTTCGTTGTCCGATTTGTTTACAATCTGAACTGTTCGTTAACTGATCACCCACTATACAACTCCACATCAATAAAGAAACGGGGAACCAGAAGAAATTACCAAGTTGGGGAATGCAGCTATTAGAAAAAGGTAGAAAAACATCGAATTAACTCTTATCATCATCATAAAGGAATGAGCAAAAAATATTTTTCGATACTTTTTGTATAAATACGATACAGTCTCAGTAATGTGGCCATTTACTAGTTCAACACATCCATTAATCTGATACTACAGTCTGCCTGCAGAAAGAATCAACTCGGATATTAACCAATGAGCATCGGCCATCAATCGCTTAGTTGTGGCAAGTTTCTTCCAGCTTCTTCCCCATTTGATAAACTTGTCACTGCCATTATAAACAGCATTACGAAAGCTTCACATTCCGGTATTGGAATACAAGGAAGTTTGTTATAGTAGTTGTTAAATGCACAATTCTTTACAATTAACACATGTTATAAGAATTAACAGAATTGTCGTTCTGCCAACTAGCGAGAGAAATAAAACGAAATTCACATATTACCCGACACATTAAGCAAAAACTGCCATCATCAGTAGGGAATGTGCCAATCAGTTTACCACTGAAGACAATCTTTCCCATACACAGACCGTAGTCAACTCTTGGGTATTGCTAGCACCATCTCCAAATCACACAAACTTTCCACTAAAAGCAGCACGATATCTAGCCCGAGCTCGAACACCGAAGCTCGGGCACCACATAAGACACCGTTAGACCCGTCATCTCGGGCCACTCAAAACCAGTACAGTACCATAACAAAACACTGTAAATATAAAACGAGTCCCCGAAATCCCATCAAAAATACTGTACTTCTACTAAATTTAGTGTAAATCCACCAAATTACATTGGCAACACTTGACTGATGTTTTGATCAATAATCCAATCCAAATTATGTTTTGATGCATTATTAAATTGTCAAACTTATTTGTGCGCCATTGAATTCGTCTTACTTCCAATAATCCGGCAATCTCCTTAATCCTTAATCGGTTTCGGTATTATGTCGGATTACCGAGACTACTGTTAAGCGAATGAACTAAAAGTAACTCCTGCCACGTTCGTTCAATAGCGCTTTCAAAGTACGTAAATAACGTAAAAATTGATTAAAAATTTGAAATTTTTTCAAATGTGTCTTCGAAACGTTTTTATTTTACTTACCTTGACCAGCCAAACGCCTCTTTTAGCATTCGTACAATCCAAATCGCCGCTCATGACGACGAATTCCGCGACTTACTTTAAACTGCTGCTCTCGCCAGAGGGCGCCACTATTTATACTTTCTTCAACTAGTGTTGCCAGTTTTTGAGATAAACAATTTGTAATTTGCTAGATGCAAAACGTACGCTTTCGTTTCTTGTATTACAAACAATAAATAAATAAATAAATAAAGTAAAATAATAATAATAATAATTCTGACCAGAGAAGGTTCTTCCAAAACATTAACTTTTTTTTTTTGTAACTCTTTCCGCCCAGTGGGCACTAAGAGGGCCTCTTACAGCAAGCCCATTATGTGTTCGGCCAGGCCCACAATGGAGCGGCCGGGTGGTGAGGGACGGGGACCGACATATCCGGACGGACCACCCCGAAAAATTCCTGGAGATTTTTCGACCCGTCCGGATTCGATCCCGGGTCCCCCAGGGCGGCAGGCTGCTAACCTTGACCGCTCAGCCATCCGGCCATCAAAACATTAACTGTGATAGAAAAATCATCACCGAACTAAATAAAGATCAAATTACACAGTTTTAAAGAAATTTATGGGAAAATGGAAAAGAATATAAACATAACATAAGCTGGATAAAAACGTTTGAAGAGGAGACAAGTGAATAGAATGTGGATAGTCTGTCAATAGCGGGGTTGAGGCCGAAGTTTTAAATGTGAAAACGTGTACGTCTGACGTTCAGCGCCGCTTTCCTGTAAGCCTAGAAGTTTGACAATGGTGTTTGGAAAGTCAGTGGAATCATGCTCGACATTCCAAACGTCATTGTCAAACTTCTAGGCTTACAGGAAAGCGGCGCTGAACGTCAGACGTGCACGTTTTCACGTTTAAAACTTCGGCATCAACCTCGCTAATAACAACAGATATGGTAAATAAATAGAATTTAAAAAATCAAAAACTGGAAGTCTTCTGGAAACGATCAAGTGCATGAGTTTTGGTTGAAATACTTGACCAGTTTAGATCCAATCATGGCTGATCATTTCAACAATTCACTGCAAAACTGTGAAATTGAGGAATGGTTAAAAACTGGCAGAACCTACCTCATACAAAAACACCCAGCAAAAGGCACAATACCATCGAATTACAAGCCAATAACATGCCTACCAACTATGTTCAAATCACTTACTGGCATTATAGCTGATAACATCGTAACATTTTTGGAACTAAACAACATCCTACCAGCAGAACAAAAAGGGAACAAAAGAAAAAGCACAGGCACAGAAGACCCACTCTTGATTGACAAAATGATCCTGGAAAACTGCAGAAGGCAGAAAATAAATCTGTACACGGTATGGATTGACTACAGAAAGACATATGACTATTTACCTCATAGGTGGATTATAAAATGTTTGAAAATCATTTGCCTGAAAAGATGGCGCAACCAAAATTTTAAATGTTGCCGGGAAAGTTGAACAACTCGTCTCTGGTTGATTGAAATAAAGTTTTCAAAACTTATACTTTATTTATAGATAAAAAATATTTTAAATTTATTTTTATGTATTTTCGAATAAATGTCAAAGGTTTCTACAGTAACAAAAATTGTTTCGGGCAACAAAACATTTGCCATTGTTGAGAACAAGACTATTGTTAGTTTCGAAGATTCTGAACGAAGTAAAAAGTAAGACGTTTTAAAAATTTTATTAATTTGTTCTATATTTATTCAGTATTTCAATAGATGTTTCTTTTAAATTCTTAATATAATGATTAAATTGAACATACTCTAATGTAAATATACTTTCTCATTTGGCTCTTACCGCCCTTTGGGTTGTAAGAGGACCTTTTTAACCATGCCTATTGTGCGTTCGACAGGATGTTGAGGACGGGGCCCGACATATCCGAGACAGACCAGCTCTATCCAAATATTCTTGGAGTATTCGCCCGATTTTGATTCCGGATTCTTCAAAGTCGTAGGCAGTTCACTGACAGATTTCAACTACCCATCAGTCAGGTATACTTCTTGTAATATTTGATAAAATAATTAATTACTTTAAAAGCTGCAATTTTTAAGGTCTATACAATAAACCAAACTCATCTTAAAAGTTGATTTAAAATTTTGTATTATTAATTGAATTAATGGGATAAGGTAGTACAACAGACGGGCGATCTCTGAAGCGTGAGTACCCGAGGAGGGATTTCTGTGGGAAATTGGCCTGTATTTATGCGTTAGACACGTGAAGAAAATGCAGAAGTCTGTTGGTTAGGGCCAACTACCAGTGATCAGTAGTCATTTGTTTTGTCCACTCTGTCACTAGTGAGAAACTTTGTATTAACTAACTATTGGACAATCCTCTGAATAATATTTCGAGTTTTATTTTAATTTTCTCGATAAGATTTCATTTATTATTAGAAAATTTATATTTTAATTCCAATCTGATAAAAGTTTCTATCAATAATTACAGTAATTTTTAATTTTTATGACAAATTTCTAATATTTAATCCGATTTCTGAATTGTCATTAATTTGAATGGTCTGTAAATAATGACTTAAATTTTATAATACGAGTGGTATCACTAAACATTTTAAATTTCAGTTATATAATGATTAGAAGAATAACTACTTAATTTGATTAATTAATTTTTTGAATACACAAATTTAACTATTAAGATAAAATGTATACATAATATAATTAAACTATTTTAAAGAAAATGATATTTTATAAGTTGCACAATGCTAATATATAAATTATTTAACGTTTGCAAGAACATAAGTTTAACTTAACTTACGTTCTTGCAACTTAACTTGCGTTTTTTCAACTTAACGTAAGTTGAAAAAACACGCTTAACACTGCCTTGAGATGCAAATATGCTAATGACGACCGTGTATTGTTAATAGAAGTACAGTCAAACCTGTTTTTATGCGCTCTTTTTATGTGCGATTTTTATTTGTGCGGTATAGTTGGCGACTAGTCTCGTGCGATTCGTCATGTCTCACGTTGACTTATTATAGCTAAATAAACTTATTATAGCATAAATGCACTTATTATAGTAATATTATTGCATGAATATGCGAAAAATGAAATAAATTACGTTAAGTCAACAAAACACCACCTGGACAAAAATATGTAAAACAGACGATAGACCAGACGATGCAGTCAAGTGCTGACATCTGTTGTCAATAAATTCTATTTCGTACGGTTTTGAGTTATTTTCTATGTGAGACTTTTTTTATGCGGTCCCTGTTGACCGCATAAAAAAATATTTTTTAATTGTGTTGCGAAAACTATTATTTACAGCCATTCGTGAAGTTTCGTGCGATTTTTTTTAATGCGTCTTTTTTAATGCGGTCCCTATCCCCCGCATAAAAACAGGTTTGACTGTATTTCCATTCTTTTGATTTTTCATTCCGCTGATCTTTTGACTTGACAATCCCTCTTGGAATTCGAAGATTATTAATAGACAATTTAAATCGAGTAGTATACAAACACTAACCGGATTTTTAAGGCTGATAGACAGTTATAATCATTTCGGTAACTCTAACTCACCTTGTATGTCTTAATTTTCTGGTAATGTATTTTTAATTCTATACAGTCTTATTCACACACTTCTTTAATTGGCTGCCTTCGTAAATGAAAATACATTTTAATTACTCAGATTTTTGGATATTGAATATATTTATGATTCTGAGGAGATTTGATCATTTCTGGTCTGGATCGTAGTTGCCATTTATAACTTTATCGTTGTAATGAATTAATTGCAGTTATTTAATTATTCAATTGTGATTGAATATTCCAGTTATTTTTGCTAAATATCTTAACTTTTAAAACGACTTTAGTTCTTTTAAATTAAAGAGTTTTAAAAATTGTATAAACGTTATATTTCACAAATACAAGAATTTCGCAGTTATATAAAAGCGTTTCCTTGACATTATATTTAATATAAATGATCATTTTCCACAATTTTCCTGTATAAAACACGAAGAAACATTTGAATTTCAAATAACGTAATAGTTTGAAATTCATTGAAAGTATTTCGTAAGTTTAGAATATACCTTAACAAGACATCTTATAACGGTAAAAATATCAGTGGCCCATTATCCTATGGGCAAAAGGCCAATTGCCTAGAGCCCCTAGCAACAAGAAACCGAGAATCAATCTTTTACAAGAAAATATTTCTCTCAAAAATTACCCCGAAGAAAAATGTATGATGTCACACTGATGATTAGGCTAAATGGGGCGCCCTAATTCAAATTTGTCTCGGTCCCTTGAAACTATAACGCGCTACTGAGAAACATTACATTTTGATTATTTAAATAATAATAATAATCTTTATTCATAGTAAGGAGACATTGTTACAGGGGGGAATTGGTTAATGTACGAGAAAGAAACAAAGTACAAACATTAAGTTAGTTGCATGAATATTGACAAATAGACAATATAAACATATAATCATTTCGTACAATAAACATTCAATTCGTTAGTAATATGAGTAAAGAAATAAACAATTTTGTACATATTCATTTTTGTTAGATTGCCCAGTGTGGATCTATAATTTAGTTCATTATTTGTAGAAAATAGGACTGATGTTTGGAATTTTTGATGATAATTTTTCAAAGCAGAACAATCTCTGAGGTGAAGTGCAGAAAAAGAATTAGAGTTACACCAATAACACGATCTTGAAAAGTCAATATATGAATTGTTTACAATTAAGGAGTGATGGTTGAGTCTCAGTTGAAGTAATAAACGTTTAATATTTAAAGTTGTATCCATTGTGATATGTTTGATTGAGCAGGTAGGCTTAGAATATGTAAATACCAAGCGTGGTATGTTGAATTCAGTATTGCGTTTTGATCACCAATCATCGGATGAGAGATTACTGAGTCTATCATCATAGTATAGGCATATTTCCAATTGTCAGTATAGTTGTCAAATAGGGATATAGATACTCCAAATGACTGTAAAACTTTATTAAACTTATAGCTCCATGTCATTTTGTTGATATTGTCGTTATTCATTTGAGTATTCATAATATGAAGTAAAAATTTATTATCATCATCTGTTGTGTTCAATAATCAGTAATAGAATTTGATTAGTCTTTTCATAAAGAAGGGGAAAAGTTGACATCTGTTGGTTTCTGCACGTATTGCATATCCTGGGACAGTACGTTCGAGTTTAAATAGTTTACGTAAAAATATGATGTGAAATTTTTCCAAGTCATAGAATATATCTATGGCCCAAATTGGACTGGCATATAAAATAGCTGGCATTATTATTGAGTTAAACAGTCTCATATGAAGTTTTAAATTCGTAATTTTTAAACTAGCACTTAAATAGAGAGTATTATTAATTAGTTGATTGATTTTTATATTGAGATATTTCAAGTGAGTCTGAAATTTACCGTTCCAGTTGAAAATCGTACCCAAGTATTTTATATTGTTGACCAGTTCCAGTTCTAAAGGTTGATCATTTATATAAAAAGATTTCTCTAGATTTGCAAGTTTGATATTGTTTCTGAAAATAATTATTTTTGATTTAGCAATGTTAATTGACAAGGATATGGAATTCAGATAGTCATTGATTTTATTAAGTTTATGTTGTAAAGTCACTTTGGTTGGGGCCAATAGAACCAGGTCGTCTGCGTATAAATGTAATGAAATGTTCTTCCATATATATAAATGCCTTCTGAATCATTTAAAAATAGCTTATCGATATCGTTAATATAAAAATTAAACAGATAAGGAGACAGAGACTCACCTTGTAGAATTCCTCGATTTATAGTAATTTCAGGATACCGCTGATTTCCGTAAATAATATTGATTTTATATGAGGAAAAAAGATTCATAATAGTAGTTGCAAATTTATTACCTGCCCCCAGTATTTTTAGTTTTTTAACCAAAGACGGTAAGTGTATAGAATCAAAGGCCTTAGTAATATCGATGAATGCGGCAAAAATTTTCCTTCATTTTTTCCTTAAGTATATTTGAATTAGAGAAGTTGACAAGAATATAGCCGATTCGGTTCCTTTAGATTTGATGAAAGCAAATTGAAATTTCGAATTTAGATTTTGGTTTGTAGTCCATTTTTGAAAACGTGTTGCTAATATGGATGTGAAACATTTTCTTATAGTCGATAAAAGTGCGATGGGTCGATAATTCTTTAATGCTATTCTATTTCCCCCCCCTTTTTTTTGTAGATCATAAGTAGATTGGCGGAATTCCATGATGACGGGTAAGTTGATACGTTGTTGTAGGTTTTTAAAATAGTTTGATTTTTTTACTTTTAGAAGATTGAAATATGATGTTTTAAGTTGTTTATAACAATTAAAAGATTCATCAGAATAATTTATTCTAAATTGTTTTAGAGCTTTGTTCTTCTGAGTTTTAAGCTTGTAACAATCCATGTCATGCCACGGCTTCTTAAATTTATGTGATATATTATATTTCGAATTACGTATTTGTATAAATTCTTTTAATACTAGTTCAAATTGTAAATATTTTTCTATTCCCTCCGTTGGAGTATGGTTCAATAAATATTTAATTCTGTTACTAATTGAAAGTTGGTAATGTTGATAGTTATAGTTGGTTATTTGATATGATATTGGTTCAATCTTATATAGTTGACTTTTTGAAATTTGAATGGACAATCTTATGGGAAAATGGTCAGAGAGGTCATAATTTAATACTTGAATCTGTGTACATAAATCTATCATTAATTCTGAACATATCATTAAATCTATTGTTGAACAGCCAGTGTTAGTCAGACAAGTAAATTCAGACGGATAATCATTTTTAATTCTACCATTCAGTATATAAAGTTGTAATTGATCCATATATTCTAGTAGTCGAAGTCCTGTTTTGTTATATTTTTTATCTTTTGATTTACGAGTGTTTTGGATTAATAAATTGGGTCCCTTATATTCCATATCCATTTTTTCTGCAATTCTCGCATTTAAATCGCCTATAATTATAACATAAGGAGTAATGATTTTCCATTGTTCAATGAATTTAAAGACGTCATTTAAAATCTGAAGCTGATCTGGAGGGATATAAACTAGTATAATGGCTATCAATCTGTTTACCAAAAAATGTAAGTCTGGATTGGTAATTTGGATTGAGACTGCTATACAGTTATCAAATTTCTGTATATTTTTAATTACCCCTATATTTTTCTTAATGAGTAAGCTTAAACCGCCGTACGGACGACCAGGGCCAACTGGCTTATGCGCCACGGTTGATATATCAGTATATTCAATGTATTTATTTTTTAATCCTTCATGTGACGAAGTCAACCAGGTTTCCGTTAGTCCCATTATATCAGTATTATGTAATAAATATTTAAATCCAATACTACAATTTTTTTCAATAAGCCATTACAGTTCCAATTTATTATGTTTAGGTAAGTTTTTTCTTGATTTTTATTATAATCAGTTTCATTATTAAGTATTATCGAAGGTTGATGATTATCGGAATTATTCAAGTCGTATAGTCTAAAAAATTCTCTGCATATACCAGTTGATTTATTGAAAAACTATAAGTTACTTTTTTCTGTTTGATTAGGAGAAAATCGTCTCGTAATTTAACCTGTGTATTTCGTTTTTTTAAATCAATGTAGTGAGGTAATAAAGCTTTTCTTCTCTTACGAGAATTAACAACCAAATCCACAGACGTGTTTAAATTTTGCCATGGTCCCAATGATTTATTTTGTTTTCGTTTATTGAAGGTGATCATAATTTGATTTCGCAATTGATTAGATTTTAAAGTGAAGCATAAGATATTAATTTTTGAGTTAAGAATATTGTGAATTGATTTAATTTCTTCTTCCATTTTGCATGGAATATTTAGTGAATGATTCAAGAAATTCAATATGTCTTCTTCATTCCCGTCAGCAAATGTTTTCGAATAATCATATATTATTAAATTATTATTATTATTTAATTTATTATGCAGTGCATCAATCTTAAACTGGAGCAACTCATTCTCTTTTCTTAATTTTGTAATTTCAGATTCAAGATTATCATTTCTATCTCTAATAGTCTGAAGTTGACTAGTAAAGTCACTAATTTAATTATGGATAGTAATAATTTCTTTACGGATTAAAGAAAATTGATTTTCTATTTTTTCGTTACTAGAAGTAATCAAATCGACTAGCTTCGTCCAAGGAAGTGCAGTTGTAGTGTCCGATAGTTCCATATTTAAAGTTGCACATGAAGGATTCAAAGTAGAGTTTTCACTTACCGGAGCAGTCGATTCCACTCTTCGTGGTTGATATACTCAACACAAAGAGTTGAATTCACAACAAGTTGCATTGGTTGTACTCCACAAAGAGTGGAGTACAACCAAGCAACTTGATTACCGAGTATACTACTCGGTAATCAAGTTGCTTTCACTTTCAGTTGATTTTGTATTAAAAGAAGATTGCGTAATTCGGTTTGCTGGTGGTCTACCTCTTTTCGTTGGAGTTTTTTGAAGAGGACCTGGGTTCGGCTCCATACCGGACATTAGTAGTAGTAATTGAGTCGATTTTAAACTAAACATTTTGATTAGCAAATGTTTAAAATCGTTTTTGAACTGACTTATAATCACACAAATATTTCACTTACAATTGTAATTATTAGGTAAACAATTAAAAATATATAGTAACAAAATACGTTTAGTAAGTTTATATCAAATATTTAATAATCATTTAAGGAGGAACTAAAAGTTTGTAATACGAAAATTAGAATATAAATCCACAAGATTAAACTTTCACGTTCATAACATTCAGGTAAGAGCCTCATTTTCAGGCGACGGTGTTGCTATCAGGACGTGGTGGGATGGCGAATGGCCTCGCTGTCTCTACAAAATGCCACAAGAGTCCTACGACGGTAACACAACGTGGCGAGATCATGCCGCCGCTAAAATAAGCATGAAACCCATTGGACGTAAGTGTAAGTATGAATACCCGGGTAAGAGCCTTATTTTCAGGTGACGGTGTTGCTATCTGGACGTGGTGGGATGGCGAATGGCCTCGCTGTCTCTACAAAATGCCACAAGAGTCCTGCGACGGTAACACAACGTGGCGAGATCATGCCGCCAATAAAATAAGCATGAAACCCATTGGATGTAAGTGTAAGTATGGATACTCGGGTAAGAGCCTTATTTTCAGGTGACGGTGTTGCTATCAGGACGTGGTGGGATGGCGAATGGCCTCGCTGTCTCTACAAAATGCCACAAGAGTCCTACGACGGTAACACAACGTGGCGAGATCATGCCGCCACTAAAATAAGCATGAAACCCATTGGACGTAAGTGTAAGTATGGATACCCGGGTAAGAGCCTTATTTTCAGGTGACGGTGTTGCTATCTGGACGTGGTGGGATGGCGAATGGCCTCGCTGTCTCTACAAAATGCCACAAGAGTCCTACGACGGTAACACAACGTGGCGAGATCATGCCGCCACTAAAATAAGCATGAAACCCATTGGATGTAAGTGTAAGTATGGATACTCGGGTAAGAGCCTTATTTTCAGGTGACGGTGTTGCTATCAGGACGTGGTGGGATGGCGAATGGCCTCGCTGTCTCTACAAAATGCCACAAGAGTCCTACGACGATAACACAATGTGGCGAGATCATGCCGCCACTAAAATAAGCTTGCGACTTTTGATGTCTCGGGCCGGATGCCTCCGAGTTTTAGCACGTGTACGGGTTTGCGAAAAATATAACCACATGAAACGAGGTTAGTGGCGATTGTAACATATATTGATAACTGTGACTTATCGCAATAATCAGTACGTTGTCAACGCCGTGTTGAAAAATCAAGCTCTTATTGGCTACTGCAGTCATGTGACTGACTTTTGATTGTCGTTGCAAATGTAGTGGGTTATAATCGTTTTTCCAGCAACTGCGTTTTCTTTACATGGCTCCGGAGAGAATTATGATTGTTTTTTCACTAAATTAAGTTCACCATCTTGTTCTATATTTTTCAATCTAGAAAATGGTAGGTTCAGTTTACAAACGCGTAATAGTAGACTTGATCGTTTTTTCCTCGAACTTTCAACCGAGTATCCATACTTACACTTACATCCAATGGGTTTCATGCTTATTTTAGTGGCGGGATGATCTCGCCACGTTGTGTTACCGTCGTAGGACTCTTGTGGCATTTTGTAGAGACAGCGAGGCCATTCGCTGACCTACGGATAACCGACAACACTACAACTGTAGCCTAAATATCTGCTAATTTTATAATTAGTTGACCTTTTAAAACCATTAAAAAGTATTGACATAAAAATAGGCATATACCCGTTCTTTATTTTTCTTTTATTTGAGTGCAGTTGTTGATGCTAACCACATCGATACATTCATGCAGTGTAATATTTCATTTAATATAATGCCAGGATTTAACAGTTTTCACTTGTTTTAATATAAAATCATCCGTTCTGTAGTTTCTAATAATTAATTTTATACAAAGTGTAATCGATTTTTGAAACAGTTCCTAATATATTTTCATAAACATTCTACTGTACTTTGAAATTTATATTATTCACTAGTATATTGAATTTTAAGAGATCTCCATAAGTAATGCAACATAACTTATAACGTCGTTCATAAAATCAAAAAAGCCATTGAAATATTCATTAAATAAAAACAGTAGGTCTTTGACAAACAGTCTCAATTTTAACAGTTTTCTTCGGTTACATATGATGGAAATCAATTATACATAACACCACATGCAGTATATCGATTTTCTGTAATTTAAAATATTCAAATATATCAATAGCAATCGACAAAGGCCCCAAAACAAAGTATGACTTGTCCAATGCAGGTACCAGCTTTTCTTAGAATACATTGACGGCTTCTTGAGTTTATCTTCCTTGTCTGAAATCATACTGACTACTATTTAAAATGTTATATTTATCTACATAAAGAGTAATTTTTTTATGAATGATATTTTCAAAAACAGAAGAAACCAAAATACTGGCATTATGTCAGTCACATAATTCTGATGTATAAATTGCCCATTATTATGTAATCTTATACATAATCCTACAGATAACATAACTATACATATCGTACAGATAATGACCAATCTTAAAATATAAATTTATTAAATAGAACAACATTCTATTATGAATTTCTCAATATTATTTATAATTTTGCTGTCATTCCTTCTTAATCGGTAACACAAAAAATCCGCAATTCATTAATTATACCGAAAAGTTCTCCATAAGTAACGTCTAATATTACGAAAACAAAGTACTGTACATAAAATTTCTGTCTACAGTATTTGAATCTATTTTCTTTTACTTCCTTTTTGCGATTTTGGTTTTCATATTCTTCCTGTTTTGCTTCTACATAGGCCTACATTTTCTAAATAAATCAGCAACTTGATGTGCCCTACATCGACCTGGTTATCATGATTAGAAATCATATATGAATTTAATTATAAATTAAATATACTTATATATTATACTTATGTAATACGTATTTTATAATTATATATTTTAAATTAATATACACATACGTTATTACGAGTTATTTACGTTTTCAAAGTAATCTTTTATTCGTTGCTATATTTAATTTTAAATGAGAAATTTGTACTGAAAATTCCAATAAGAACAATTAATTGCGACGACAAGCATTGAGATTTCTGGTTTGTTTCTTGTGCAAATAATTTCAGTGTATTGAATAAATCGAATAGCAACGAATATCCAGTTTTATTCTCTGATTGCTATTCTGTCGAGCAATCAGGGTCAGTTTCTGGAAATCAAAAAACTACCACAAAATGGGTGTCGCCTTGACGTGGCTTTGTGGCTTAATGTGTGAAAATCTTATCGAAGTTTTGCAGATAATATTTTCCACAGACTAAGTACACCCGACAGAAATTTCAAAAAAAAATTTAAAATAACTGTTGTCAAACAGTGTTTGTAATTTTGTTAAAAATCATACCAAAACAACATTAAACGTATTGAATATGCCGTAAAACATAGGGAAAGTATGGCGATCGATTAAAAAATGACCCCCTCGAGATTCTTACATTTTTCGACATATTGAAACGTCAAGGAATGCAAAAAATCTGTATGTATGGATATTAGTATGTGCTTATATGTGTGGGGAACGATTTTGTTCACACTGTTTGAAGCTGAATAACTCCTGCGATTTTTGTCGAAAATTTCTGAAATTTTGCACGATGGTTTGCTTATTAGACGGATTGATGCTATTAAATTTTAGTAGTTAAAGGTCGAGGGGCGAGGAGATAATAGGAGTCGTGTGTATCTCCAGTAAGGTCGGACTTAACGACGATTTTACTCGTTATTAGCGTTTACAATTATTTTCGTTTTTATAAAATTCATCCCTACTCTAAAAATTATGCTCTTTGTCATTTTATAATAGTTATAAATATAAAAAGTTTTTAAAATAAAATACGATAACAGATGGCGCAACCAAAATTTTAAATGTTGCCGGGAAAGTTGAGCAACTTGTTCCTGGTTCATTTATTCGTTATATTACACAAAATCAATGAAATCAGAATGCTTCGATAAAACATTGTTTACAGTTTAATTTATTACAGAAACCATACATTAAAAATAGATTTTTAAAATTTTATTTATTTCTATATAACTGCATATAACTTTATTTTCTTAATCATTTTTTTTTTCTTTACATTAACCTGCAATAATTCTCCGCGCATACAATGTACTCATAATACAATTATCGAAAATAGCCAAGATTACAATTATTAGTTGCCAAAATTATATTTACAACACGATTACAGTAGAGCGTCGTTAATCGGAACGTCGGTAATCGAAATGACCGGAAATCGGAACGATTTTCAGTCGGACTGTGTCGTGCCGAATCGAACGTTTTTGATACTAAATTTACTTCTAAAGTATAATTTTCATGTTTTTTATATTCTTCGATATATTTATTTTGTTTGTACAAAATGCAGAAATAATTTTTAACGATACGATAGCCTCGATTATTATTATAAAAATTTTCGTTAGGCTTAAAATCGACGAAAATTCAACACGAAGCGACACGCAACGGAGAAAAATTCAACACGAAGCGACACGCAACGGAGAAAAATTTGAACATCGGACAGGTTAATATATTTTTTCGTACAAAGTCGGAAATCGGAACAAATGACTAATTGGAACAACCCCAGTCCCCAATTGACTCCAATTTTCGACGCTCTACTGTATATCAACAAAAATTATTTAATAAAGAAAACCGCCGCGACCAATTATTCAGCGAAATAACTGGAGAATAAGAATATGAATCAACCAAATTAATCATTTTTCTCCTTATATAAACATAAATAAATTTATAATTCGTTCGTATATAAATTGTGCTTTAAACACGTGTTTATTTATTTTTAAAACACAGATAAGAACAATAAGTAACATAATTTTATAATTAGATCTCATACCGAAATCGATGAAATGACTCGCTCTTAAATAATTTTAAATATCTGCATTAAAAATTCAACTAAAACAAAAATATGCAACGTTATGAAACGTTAAACAAAAACTTAGTCAATTCATTTTGCCAATGAAATTAATTGCAACGTGACTTTAATCTAATATTATTAATGTTATATTATATAAACTTCAATACAGGTAATAACGAAAATAGAATCCAGAGCATTAAATCCAGAAGACAGCCAATTAAGACTCCATATAATTTTCCACTTTACGGGTAATAATTAGCTACAATTTGTACGAAGGATATTATTAATTTACCGAAATTAATCAGTTTTTTTCAACGCAGACAAAACTAAAATTCCTTTGCATTTGGTAGTATTGTCTTCTCCTATGTCCTTGTTAAAGTACCAATGTTTTATATCGAGATTGGCTTCTTATAAAGCTTCCTTCACCAATTGCTCACTTACAGACAAATCGTAAAATTTAAGTTTTTCCGAGTCGTTGACGTAGATGCAGTAAGAACTGTCGATAATTACAATCATTATCAAAGCTCCGCCCGGAACGAGAAAATATTCTAATTTCTTAATAGCCGATGTGTAAGCTTCGACGGTAGGACAGGAGCATTCTAAACAGTAAGAAGTAAAAACGACATCGAATTTTCCAACGTCCGAAGGATTCAGACCCAAATTTTCTTTGAAGATGTCGCAGGGCAACACACTTTTAACTCTTTGCCTTATTCTCGATTCGATCGTTTTAATTCCTTTTTCTGTGTTTCTGTTCAAAATTAATAACAAAAATAATGATTTGGAATTAAAATTTCCCATAAACGACCAGACTTATATTAGTAAAATTGGATTTACCCATATTTTTCTAGTCTGGCTGTCATTGCTACGAAAGCGGACCAATCGAGTGCATTTGGCTCGTTGTTCAGCCATTTTTGTAATTCTTGACGATTTGCATCGGCATATTCAGAAAGAACAATTTCCGAAAATACTTTGGTGGCAGAGGCGATCCTGTGAACTGTAGGACCGGATCTAACGTCGAGTAATCTCATACCTTTAATACAGTACTTTCTATTTCAAAAAAATAATAATTATGAACACGGTTTCAAGAATATTTAAACAATAATTATGAATTTTAAGAGACAAAAAATACTTAGAAATTTCCCTATGAATGTCCTGTTTTCGTCGTGAAAATATTTATAATATTTATTCAGTTTTAAAATTTCAAGTTTTCAAATTTTATATATTATGCTGTATTATAAAAATAGATTTAATTACTTAAAGTTAAAGAGATTTTAAAAAAATGACGGATTTACATTATTATTAAGGCATTAACTGTTCATATCCTTTGTATTTTGCTAATGTTAAAAAGGCGCCTTATTTTGGGAGTAGGAGCAAGCTAAACAAATTGTAAATATGCTAATAACGAGTAAAATTTTCATTAAATCTGACCCTACTAGACATATGACTCACGACCTCCTTGACCTTTACCAAAACTTAATTGCATCAATGCCCCATATATACATATAGAAATAACCCTTCTAAGTTTCAAATTATTTTGTTTATCTAGTTCTGTGATACAATGAGACTTTTGGGAAGGATAAAATTTGACCGATCATCCATATTTTCCATGTTATATTCTGTAAGTGCAGGGAAGTACAGTAAAAATTAACTAATTAATTCTATCTCATTAACTAATTTTAGCAATGCTTTCTTCTGAGTAAGAAAATTTTATTGTATCTTACAATTTTTTCAATGTAGAAGCAATTTTTACTTTTCCGGCTGTGATATATAACAGAGGGAAAGTATGGCGATGGGTCAAAAAACGACCTTCAAGATTTTTACATTTTTCGGTTCGGGACACCTTGAAAGGTCGAAAAATGCAAACAAATTCTAGGATTTTTTCTCTATATATAGATGTTAGTGTTTGTGTGTGGAGGCACGATTTTCATCACACTGTTTGAAGCTGAATAACTCCTGCGATTTTTGTCGAAAATTTCTGAAATTTTGCAGGATGGTTTGCTTATTAGACGGATTAATGCTATTAAATTTTAGTGGTTAAAGGGGCGAGGAGATAATAGGAGTCGTATGTATTTCCAGTAAGGTCGGACTTAACGACAATTTTACTCGTTATTAGCGTTTACAATTTTTTTTTTTTTTTTATAAAACTCATCCCTACCCTGAAAATTATGCTCTTTGTCATTTTATAATAGTTATAAATAAAATTCACGGAAAAAGCGATGGAAACGTCTAAGACAAACTGCTTTTTGGTAATGAAAAATATGAAATGGGCAACATCAAGAGATGCATCTTCCAAGGTGACTCATTGCCACCTCTTCCGTTTGTCATAGAAATGGTCCCGTTGTTATTGATCCTGAAAAGAACAAATTTGGGATATCAAACAGCTAGAAATGCTCAAAAATTTCTCATTTTCTGTATATGGATGGCCTGAAACTATGGAAAATTAGAAAGTGAAATTCACTCATCGACTAACACGGTATGTATCAGTTCAGTTCAGACATTTCGATAAATTTGGATTGGAAAAATGTGCTGCTGTGTCTGTGACCAAAAGAAAACTCACAAGAAGTGAGGGAATGAAGATGCCAAATGGCCAGGTTATTAAATATAACCAACAACAGGCCTACAAATACTTTGACATGTTCGAGTTAGATAACATTAAACACAATCAAGTAAAAACAACTGTTAGCAAAGAATACACCCAAAAGATCGCAAAAATCTCGAAGACAAAGCTGAATGGAGGAAATACAATAATAAACATTTATTCCTGGGCTATTCCGATTGTTGGATACACTGCTGGCATTGTGAACTGGACGCAGGCTAATTTAGATGCCCTAGATCGGAAAACAAGAAAATTGATGACAATTCACTACGCCCTACATCCATGCAATGACACTGACAGGTTGTACTGTATCTGCCCTGCAAATCTGGGACAGAGGTCTTTTGCAGGTGCGTCAAACAGTGGAAGAAAAAGAACATGTTCTAACTGATTACATTAACAATAGCCAAGAATGGGCATTAATGGAAGTGAAGAATTTGAAACCTGTTGAAGGTTCAAGGCACAAAAAAAAATATCACCAAAAAACATTGAAGGAAAGAACAGAAGGTTGGCAAAATAAGGCACTGCATGGTCAATTTGTGAAAAATATTGACGGAAAAGTGGACAAAACCAAAACATGACAGTGGTTGACAACAGGAACATTAAAGAAAGAAATTAAAAGCCTCATTCTCTCTGCACAGAACAAGCGATTAGAACAAATGCCGTCAAAGTTAAAGTTGAAAATTCATCAACTAACGCTAAATGCAGACCGCAATGAATCGGATGTAACCATAGACTATATTCCAGCTCATGCATAAAGATTGCACAGACTGATTGCAAATTGAGGCACAACAGCGTTGCCAAGATGATTCACTGGAACATTTGCAAAAACTATGGTTTACTCACCTCGAACAACTGGTGAGATCATATCACAAAAGTCACTGATAAAAATCTTATGGTATGTAAGATTGCAAACCGATAAAGTCCTAGCCCATAACACACCAGACATAACCATTGTCGAGAAGAAAAAGGTGTGGATTATTGATGTCGCGATTCCTGGTTACAGCAGGGTTAATGATAATAAACAAGAAAAACTTACATGATACATGGACTTGAAAATTGAACTCCAAAGATTGTGGCACAAACCAGTAGCAGCAGTACCAGTGATTATCAGCGCACTGGGTGCCGTTCCCAAAACCCGAGACAGCACTTAAGCAAATTAATATTTACAAAATTAACATCTGTCAACTTCTAAAAGCTGAGCTGCTTGGGTCTGCGAACATTCGCCATTACATTACGACATCTACGTTCTCGGGAAGAACCCGATGCGAATGTTAGTCGACACCAACACGTAATCTGTTTGTTGTGATTCATCTAATAGAAATAAATCATTAATAATAATA
Organism: Centruroides vittatus; assembly: GCF_030686945.1. Taxonomy (NCBI): domain Eukaryota; kingdom Metazoa; phylum Arthropoda; class Arachnida; order Scorpiones; family Buthidae; genus Centruroides; species Centruroides vittatus. The sequence continues at coordinate 296,896 of NW_027122665.1, read as the reverse complement.
AATATTAATACGCGTAATATAAACACATTTGTAAAAAACGTTGGTAAGTATTATCATAACAGTCATAAGAAAGACCATCTTTGTTGTACACAAAAACAGCGTATTGTATTTTGTTATAATTTATTTATTTTAAATACAAAATGCAACAATTTAATTTATTAAATATGGATCGATAGTTTTATTTGTAGTATTTGTGTTTAGTAGTTAAATTATTTTGACCCGATGAATTTGAATATTTTGTATAATTACAATTCACAAGATCGCAAGAACGACAGCTAGATAGCCGAGTGGTGAGGGTAGCCGCTCTCGGGGACCTGAAATCGAATTCCGTTGGGTCGATAAACCCCTACAGTTTTTCGAAATCGTCCGTCCCTCACCATCCAAAGCCCAATTGTTCGTTTATTATAGCCGAATCCGCAGTGAGCTCGCTAAAATGTCCGTCTTACTGTACGCAGGACAGAAAGGGTTTAAAGGAGACAAACAAAAATTTATTTGAAAAAAACAAATATTTGTTTTATTTGGGTCTCTAATTAATAAAAAACGACGAAACACCATTTTAAAGTGCATTTTTATTCAACTAATATATTTATAAATATGTAACCCAGGAAGTATCCAATGCGCCAAATAATATTTTTTTTACGCCAAACTAAAAAAAAAGATAGCCAAATTTTGCAACGCTGGAAGGAATACTAAATAAAGCTGGAGTTGGAACTCAAAAGATTATAGGCCCAAATGCGGGGAAAGGAGAGAAAAAACAAAAGATGAAATGAAAAAGGTTGGAAAATTAAGGGTCAATATTTGCATAACGGAAGATCTATTTAACCTTTCTCACTACTTTTTATCTTTTGGCCTTTCTCTCCTTTCACCGAATTGGGTCTATAATCCTTTGAGTTACGACTCTAGCTTTATTTAGTATTCTTTCCTCATTCGCACATTTCCAAGTATTTGAAAACATTTCCTTTCCACTCAAATATAAAATATTTATAAAGGGTTACGGCTTTGCGAAACTTCTTTTTTGAGTTTATGCCGTTAAAATGAATAAATAAAAATAAAATTTCAAAAATTTGTCGGTTTTGTTTACGCATTTATTGAGCCGCGGGTTGGGCACCCCTGGTATATATTTACGGTATATACAGTAAAATATACCGGAAAATACCTAAACGTAAATCTAAATACGTTATGATGTTTTCTGTCTTTAAGCAGCGACGTCACATATTCAATTGCTATAATGAATTTTTCTCGTCATTTGCGGAAACGAATTGAATTTCGGGAACTTTTCTATAAAATTAGATGTAACAGGACCATAAAAGAGTATGTAAATAAACCCAAAATGAATGATAATTTTATGGAAAACACGAAATTCTACTACAAATTTCCAAACAAACTCGTTTATAAATAGTACAACACCGCAACAAACAAAAGTTACATTTTGTTTATAAGATTCAAAGTTTCTGATCAGAGAAAATGTAATTTTGAATAATTAAATCAATTTTTTGCCATTACACGAACGAAAACATTTTCTAATTACCAATATAATAAATAATGTGAATAACCTATATCGTATCTCCGTTTTTAACGAAAACTACAGTGATTTGCCTAATACGAAAAAAAAGATACGGGCTTAACACGGATAAACACTAAATCCAAAATCTCCATTATTGTAACTCTTTAATCAATCCTATCTTAACGCTAACATGTCCATAATTAAACGTGTATAATTCCCATCAATCCCTTTTCGTCCCGAGTTCTCGGGAATCTCGAAGGCATCCCATATTAATAATTTATGTACAGGCTTAACTATATATATTTTGACTATTTTTTCTTTCTTTTCACGAAAGCTTCCAAAAATGTTTAAAAATGAACACAAACTGTCTAATCGATTTAAAGTCTAAAATCGTGAAATATAAATATTAACCCCGGAAATCCCGCAAATTTCTTAAAAGTTCACTTTATTCTTATTTTGTGTTAAGGTTGAAAACATTTTGCAAATAGAAAGTACAATTAAATCATATACTGTCAGAATACATTTGTATTCATTAATTTTAAACCTACTTATTAGTTTTTTTTTTCATTTTTCCGCTTGTGTGTGGCAGGACTCTGAAAATTCTTTATTTGTCGGAAACTGTAATAATTGCGCTTACGCTGTCTTAATTTTTAACCATGCCCGGTAGCTTTTATAACAGCGTAACGCCAAGTTGTGCAAATTGGGCCAGGATACAAACGAGTACGGAGTCTGCGAGTATGAAGTTTTCCTCATAAACCGGATTATTAAAGACAAACGGACTGCCGAATTATCGGGCTATAAGCTCGATGTTTCTATTCAAGCAGCCGAGGTAGACAGATCGAGAATACTAGAGAGCAGTAACACAATCTGAAAAAACACAACATCCGTCTTCTCTTAAATGCATTAAAAACGATTCCACCCACATCGATTGAATCGGCAAGGGAATTCTTGGTAGCAAGATTTTTCATTAGAACTACATCGTGTGATTGGAGAATTGACCATCTTTGCTTTTTAAAATCTTATAAAAATTTACAATAATATTTCGTATTATGTTTTATTTAAAAAACGAAAATTACAGTAGAGCGTCGATAAGTGGAACCAATTGGGAACTGGGGTCCTTCCAGTTAATGATTTGTTCCAGTTTCCGACTTTGTACGAAAAAATACATTAACCTGTCCGATGTTCAAATTTTTCTCCGTTGCGTGTCGCTTCGTGTTGAATTTTCGTCGATTTTAAGCCTAACGAAAATTTTTATAATAATCATCGAGGCTATCGTATCGTTAAAAATTATTTCTGCATTTTGTACAGACAAAATAAATATATTAAAGAATATAAAAAACATGAAAATTATACTTTAGAAGTAAATCTAGTATCAAAAACATTCGATTCAGCACGACACAGTCCGACTGAAAATCGTTCCATTTTCCGGCCATTCCACTTACCGACGTTCCACTTATCGACGCTCTACTGTACCTTTTAAGTTAGAAGTTTGATCTAAGTTCAATTTTTTTTCAAATTTTCAACTCAATTCAAAGCATTTTGTTGTATGCAGTTTCTAGCAAACTTTTTTCCATATGTGAAAATGTATACGTAATTCATAGGAAATTTTTAATGTATATCTTACACGGCATTATTAATATGATTTTGGAGGTTGCGGAACGTTTTAAATTACTTTAAAAAATTAAAAATAATCATATCACTTGATTTCGTGATATTTTGTATATCTTGAAAATAATTAATCGTATCCCGGGACAAGCAAAATACCGGGAAATGAGAAACAAACTCGATTCTATGACAAAAAAATGGAAAGTAAAATCTACCGAGTGTGATCTAAAAGAATTAAGTTTACTTCAGCACTTTCACTTTTCAGGATCTATTGTATATAAGAGTGAAAGTATGCCGAATGGTCAAAATATGACCCGCCAAATTTTTTTTTATATTTTTCGTGTCATGGAACCTCGTAACGTCGCTACATGCAAAAAATTCGTGTATGTGTGAGTAGGAGAGGACGATTTTGTTCATTCACTTTAAAGCATAAAAGGTCCTGTTCAAAATTTGTGAAATTTGGCAGAGAGGTCTGTGTATTAGGTGAATTAATGCTGTTAAATTTTAGTGGTTAAAGGTCGACGGGTGGGCAGATATAGTGGTGTTGTTCGTCGTATCTCGAATGGGCTCCGGCTTAATAAAGGTTTTACTAATTATTAGCATTTATTTTATTTTATTTTTTGTCAAACTTCGAAACAGCTTTCTCCCATTTTATAATAATGAAAAGTACTAAAAGATTTTTAAAAACAAATATATTTTATTACGCATACGTAGAATATTATTACAATGAAAGGGTTGTCACACACGGGAAACAATTAATGTTTTATGTATCTTTTAAAATGCACTTCGACAACGGTGTTTATAGACCTGGTCAGTTAAGTGAGCATCTGTCAAATATAAGGAAAAAAAATTGTCCTAAAGAATTTATTACAAGAGTCGGGCTACCGGTGGCCGAGCGGTTCCGTTCCCCGAAAACACCGGGAGTTGGGTCGTGGATTCGCCAAGACGAGCTGGTCACGCGGAGTTTTCCGGGTTTTTCCCACCTCTGTAAAGCCCGAATAGGGGCCAGTTACCCTTAAAAAGATTTCCCGGAAGGCATCCCCCTAGGCAGATCGCCAAGTGTCGCGTTGCCGCAACTGAACAACCGAAGAAACATATTACAAAACGATAAAATGATAAAACTATTAACAATCAAATATTTAAAAAACCGTGTCGACAACTTTACAATTGCGCAGTAAACATCTCGACGATATATTACGTCACACGGGGGGTTATATAAAAGGGGTGTTGTTGTCAAAGAGCTTTATGGATATTTTACTTCTCGTACTTCACCAAACCCTAACTACTTCTTTCAAAGGATCATACATGTTGACCTTCCCCATTTCGAGTAGTGTATTGAACTTTAATACTTGCACGAACGTGCAGAATATACCTCAGTATCACCATTTTAGTCGCTCCATGCGCAAGTTTTTCAGCTTATAGATTATTACCGTTTCAAATTCGATTATACCGTAGTAACCCCACGAACTGCACTGACCACACGTACTCGGTCGTTCGATTGGTTCTCTATAATAAAGAGATTAATGGCTTATTGTTAAATGGTAAAAGTTTTAAATGTAGTTAATGCAACTCGTTGCTGGATTTTTATAAAGTTCATTGGTTTCATGTGTAACAATATTTAAACTGAAGAAAGAGCTAAAGTTCGTAATAATTGTAGTATTTAAATTATAGCGTTTTGCGATAACCAAAGCTTAATAAGTGTTTTAGATGTTTGCTTGCTAATGTAATAAGTCCTGACGTATTGTTTACGACTCTTTTGTTGTTGTAAAAACAAATATGTTTAATAATATTAGAATTATACGCTCCGGCTGAATTAACGGATTGCCAAAGAATTGTTGTATTGTGAGAAAGACATATACTATTTTCTATATTTTCGCCAATTGTAACTTCGTGCCCTACCCCGAGTCGAAAAAGATTTCCGGAAAATACATTCCAGGAAACTACGTGCCATTCCAGAAATTTCTCATTTTAATGGCGGGTCGAAGGCAACCGTATCCCACCTGTGACCAGTGAGATAAGTGGATTTAGCCGCAAGGGGCTTACGAATAGAACAATAGAATGCATTTTAAAACAAATAAAAATATTCTTGATTCGTGGGTGTCTGTAAAAGGAGCAATTTACTTTCACCTCATAAATACAGATCAATATCTAGGAACAGAAACTCCTCGGATACTTTAATAACATATTTTTTTGAATTCATAATACATTCTATGTAATGTATACAGAATATCTCTGTGATATTTTAAGGCTTTTAAGTGTAATAATAATTTCAATCACATTAATTACGTTAAATTTGGAGAATAAAACTCGTTTTCGTCAAAATTTCATTCGATATTCATTAGTTAATTTCTAACTTTCCTCTGTATAGAGCTTGATTCAAAGCTGAAGATATTCGCGTATACCGCCTCACCCTACGAAGGTTATAGATCAATTAAGGCCTCGTGCTTTTAAGCATATTATTATTTAATGGAAAAGAAAAGGCCATTTATTTATGGCTAGGCTTAAAGACAATGCTACTTGTGCGTATTTTCACGCTCCAAGTGTTTTGCTTAGTTGGGGGTCTTAGTTCGTTTAACTAATTAACGTATGCGAGACACACTTTTGCACACGGCACCGAAAGGCTTTGTTCGAGCCCCTACAATAACTTTTTGACGCCAGGTGACATTGTCTGTCTTTCGAGAGAGTGACGTTGGTCAGTTGGGAGCGAGAATCTACGGAGTTCACTTCGATAGTTGTCTGTGATTGAAGAAGTTCTTTAAAATATCTTTTAATCTGTTATTTGGAAGCTAAATATGGATGGAAAGATGGCAGGTTGCGGTCTACGGACAGAAGATCGAGAGAAAAGTCTATCGCAGAAGGTAAGCGGTTAAACCAAACATAGATGCTTCCTGTATGATGTGTACTTTAAAAAAGTCCAACTTAGAGTCAAATCGAACAAAATCCTTCCTTAATTTTAATAATGAAGAGATGAGAGTTTAAATACTTTTTAATTGTATTTTACAGATTGAAAGTATAAAGATCGAATCTGCAAATGACTTGGCACCCGCGGTGAAGATTGCAGCAAACGTTTTTCCTGAAAATTCTATTGTTAATGGCGAACCCGACGAAGCTGGTACGATGAATTTTGTTGTTATCGCTTAAAAATTAGCAACGAAGTGATTTAAATCCATTAAATTTCTTTGTTTTTTCTAAATTCTAGCAATTTTTCACATATTAATGCTAAAGCGATTAACCGTATTACACGAATATTATTCTATTGAAGAAATTGAATATTTTTCTTACGTTTTTAGAAATTTCCCTTGCCGAAACATCGTTAATGAGAAAATTTTTACATACGAAACTTGTTCGTACCTCTCAAAACTTGGAAGTCGAGAGAAAGAACCCAAATTCTCCTTTATTTTCCGTCAAATCTTTCGAAGAATTAAACTTGTAAGTGTAATTTTCAACACTTTAAAATAAATATTATGTATCGGGCATATATTTAAGTGAAAAGTGTTATTCCTTATAGTATTAATTGACGTGGCTATAAATTTATGTTCAAAACGGTATAATTTTAGATGAGTTTTTCAATTCTTTATTGGATATTTCTGTAAATACGCGAAGGAAATGACTTTAAAGCGTAAACGGAATGCAGTAAACAATTAGAAATTTTGACTGTAAATTGTACATAATATCTCATCAATTGTTACTTTTACAATTATTTTGTTATATTTTAGTAACGTGATAATACAAATTACACATTTCTATTCGCATGTGCAGGCGTCCAGAACTTCTGAGAGGTGTTTACGAAATGGGATTCAATGCGCCATCTAAAATACAAGAAACAACAGTTCCGACGTTACTGGCGGATCCGTAAGTACATTTACTTTTCTACTTTATTTATAAATGTGCAGTTTGTAATTATAAAGTACGTAATTTCGATAATTTTTGTCATAAAACAGACCTCAAAATCTGATTGCTCAGTCTCAGAGTGGTACTGGAAAAACTGCCGCTTTTTTGCTGGCCGGTTTGAACAGAGTGGATCCACATAAGAGATTTCCACAGGTAATTTATGTTAATTTTATTTAATATAAGAAACTTGTCAAAGAATTAAATTTGGAAAGCAAATAGAAACTTTTAGAATTTGTAAATTGAATTCATTTTATTTCGAATTCAGTTATTAATTCTGTCGCCAACCTACGAGTTAGCAGAACAGACCGGATGTGTTGCAAAGCAAATGACAAAGTTCTGTCCGAAAATTGGAATTCGTCTTGGAGTAAAAGGACAAACACGTAAGTCTTGTTTTAAAATATTATCGTCTTTCTGTCCGAGTAACGATCCATCCGACAGCCTCTTACTCACCAATATTCCTGCTTCACTGATGAGTATTGGGCAACGAGGAGGGCCACTGGAACCTTTACATTTACGAAAGTAATCGTGAAATAATCGCTTATTTTTTGCCTTTAGTGGGCAGAGGTGAAAAGATATCGGAGCAAGTTATTATTGGAACCCCCGGCAAAATGTTAGATTGGAGCAGGAGATTCAAATTGTTCGACCCGAAGAAAATTAAGGTGTTTGTACTGGATGAAGCCGATATCATGATCGCCACCCACGGCTATCACGATCAATCGATCCGAATTCACAAGTAAGTTAGCCTTTTTTTAATGAAATCCCCTGTAAAATTAAAAAGAGAGTCTTCGCCTCTTACCTAGGACATTAGCGAGACATTAAGTTATTTTTAGCTTTTTAAATACGGCCTGCGAGTGGTCGATGAAAGAATTAATGGCTTGTGTTTTTAACAGTCAACTTTCACCCGAGTGCCAGGTGATGATGTTTTCTGCCACTTACACCGAAGAAATCGTGGCTTTTGCCGAATTGATTGTGCCTAATGCAGTTGTTTTACGGCTGAAGAAAGAAGACGAGAGCCTGAACAACATCAAACAGTATTACGTGCTTTGCCGAAATATCGAGGAGAAATTTAATGCGTTAGCGAATATTTACGGAGTTTTATCCATTGGCCAGGCAATTATATTTTGCCAGGTAAGTTTTGTTTATTCGTGTATATTGTAAACTAGTAATCGCGAATTAATTAATTATGGAAAATTAGACGAAAATTAAACTTGTATTTAAAATGTTTTTGTAAGGAATTGTTAATACGCCGTTGAATATCGTTTATATTTAAGGCAAAAGTTTGCGTAACGAGCAGAGAAATGAGAAAATACTCATTAGATATTTCATTTCCTATAATAAAAAGTTGAAATATTTTAAATTAATATTGCAGACGAGACGAGCCGCTGCTTGGCTGTCCGAAAAGATGAGAAAAGAGGGACACGCAGTTGGCCTTTTATCCGGCGATTTGTCCATCGAGCAACGAATTGCTGTCATCGAGATGTTTAGAGATGCAAAAGTGAAGGTCCTCATTACGACCAACGTTTGTGCGAGAGGTATGCGAGTTCTTATTATTGTTAAATTAATGGAAATTGCATTCACTTGGACATAATATTAATAAGATGCAATTTTTTTCCATAGGTATCGATATCGAACAAGTTACTTTAGTGGTAAACTTTGATTTGCCCGTCGATCAGCATGGTCACGTGGATTGCCAGACCTACCTTCATCGAATTGGGCGTACGGGCAGGTTCGGAAAACCTGGAATTGCCATAAACATGATAGATGGAAAAAGAACAATGGACATGTTAGAAAAAATTGAAGATTACTTCAGTAAGTTTTCGTGTTTTCTTTAACACGTAAATGTGTGCAGAAAAACAAATGTTTTAATTGTTATTCTGCACACTCAAAAATATTTTTTATTTCTCGACTTTTGTTAAATTAATTTAAACAAATACTATAGTAAATTTTTGTATTTTTGTTTAGTAGTTAGACGATTTTTAAGTTTGAACACGAACGAAAATTTTAAACGTTGCGAATTTTCTGTTTCAGAGCGCAAGATCACCCTATTGGATGCCGAAGACGTGGACCAAATCGAAAAACTCGAACAGGATTGAGTCCTCGGGTACGACTTGAGCCGTAAAATTTTGCATATTTTGTCAACTTTGTAAAAGGAATATCGTTTAAAAACAATAGAAATTTCCACGTATGGAATAGAGCCGTGTAAAATAGACACGAAGGATGATCCCGAAGCTTTTTATATTAAGTGCATTTTTGTAAATTTCGAGCAACCTCGAGTTGGCATTTTATACACATAAGCACATTTTACGGATTCTTCTGAAATCATATTTCCATGTTTGATGTGACGAAAGCGTGCAGAGTTTTAATTTGTATGTGATTACCAGTAAACAGATAATCTAAAATAATCAACGTTATTGTTCTAATACACTTTCCGGTGAGAAGGTCGCCTTACAGATGCTGTATAGTGTTTTTTACTGGCAAAAAAACTGATGTTTAGTTGTAAATAAAATTATTGACTTTGATGACAAATGTGGCTTAAGTTTTCTTAATTTTTTTCAATATTTATTTAGTGCAAAACAGAATAAGGCGCAACTTTCGAACACCTGCATCTAAATCAGTAATTGTGGATCTTTAAATTTCTAAATACTTTTCAACCTAATAACAGTTATTTCCATAACAACACTTAACCTATTACGCAATTTAAGTGCAATTTCTAATTTATATCGCTTGTTCCGGTAACTTAATTTGTTTTTTTAATTTACTAATTTCAAAACGAAAATACCTAGACGTGAATCTAAATATACGTTATGATGTTTTCTGTCTTTAAGCAGCGACGTCACGTATGCATTTGCTAGTAAACGAGGTTGTCCGTTATGCATTATTGTGAAACACCCGTAAGTAATTCGAGCAGTGTTATATTAAAGTAATTTTAATTAACGTAAGCGGGAAGAAGACAGATCGTTTTTCCGTTGACGAGTGGAAAACCAGTTTGGAATACGGGTCGACGACATTATAAATGTATAAATAGAGGTGCCATTGCGTCCAGCATCGGTGGTTCAGTGGTAGAATGCTCGCCTGCCACGCGGGCGGCCCGGGTTCGATTCCCGGCCGATGCATTTTTATTTTGCACAAGCAGAAGGGTCGAGAGATTGTCGGGAGGAACCCTGTACATAGTTAATCCTGCCTTTTTAATTATCTTAATGTTAATGGATTAATAATTTATTTATTTAAAGCAGTGATACTCAAACTTTTTCGATCCACTGCCCCCTTTGTTCCATAAAGTCCACCCAGCGCTTCCTAAAGCCCTGGTCACACTATGCGATTTCCAGCCGCGCAGGCGACTGCAACCGCAACAAGCGCGAGTCGCGCGCGTTTTCTCGTGGTCACACATTGTTCGTTGACGTTGCAACTCGGAACACGTGACCCTATAATAAACCAATAAAATTACGGTAGCTTGTTTTTGTCTACTTTCGTGAGTTTACCGACATTTTACGTTCTACTTCAGAGTATTTACGGAATTTTAGCCACTTTTCTTATTAAAATAGCAAGCAGTTCCTTTTCTGGAATGAATAAAAGAAAAAAGGCGATAATTTTGTTAGAACTGGCGAGAATATTGTTTAAAACAAAATCAGTTTTTCTGAAAAACTATATATATAAAAACAATGATTTTTACTATACAAGATGGTTTTAAAATAAGAAACGAAATAATTTAATAATGCCGGACACGTGTTATTTTGATTTACAGCTTTCAAAATATATTATTTGTTCTCGGGGAGTCAAAAAATGCGAACTCTTAGAAATAGACCTTTAACATTTATTTCAAAGTGCAAAAGGAATTATAATGCCGAGTGAGGAAACAGAAAATCCCTCCTTTCTAGCAATATGCAATTTTTTTGGCTTATGCTGGGAAAAATTACCTTGGTTGGAACTGGAAAAAATTTTTTAAGACATTATACAATCAAACAATGGTAAAAGGTCGACTTTGTAAAATGGTAAGGTTTATGATGGTTTTGACGAACAGTAATGCAGGAGAGGCTATGCAATGCTGTATGGTAAAAAGAAAAAATATTCAGTATGGTGAGAAAAAGACAATGTACCTTAACAAAAGAAGTATTAACATAGCAAAACGTCGTACAAAGGCAATCATCGTGCAATATCAATATTCGTGACGCATCAAGATGGAACACATCATAAATCTCGGTATAGATCAGGAGTGTCCAACGTTTTTGTTTCTCTGGGCCACATTAGAAGTCGTGGAGTATACTTGTGGCCAATCCTTAAATATACTTGTATATTTAAGGATTAACATGTCTAGATTATAGTAATAAGTATTAAAACTTTATCACGAAAAAGGATATTTTAGAAAATTACTTCTACAGACACTTTCAATTTTTACTTAGAAATACTGTAGATAAATTCATTTATTTTAAGAGACCCTAAAACGTACTTTGATAGGAATTGGATATTTTAATAGAAAAATGTAAATTATATGATTTTTATTTCCATGTATACAGTATACGAAACATCTAAACATGATTAATGTGGCTTGCAATTTAAAATTTTATAAACCTCTGACTAGTTTAAAGACCAGAAAAGTATATCACTATCTTATTATTATGATTCTTATGTAATACTTTTCCTCAGTGTTTTACTTTCACTAAATTGATTTTTCTAGAATCTAACTTTTTTTTAATAATTTTTTTCTTGTTCGTTATTTAAAAAAACGTTGTTTTATCACAGATAAAAAACATTTTTTAATTAATTTGTTTTCTCGGTTTATATTTTCTGGATTGTGTGAGTTGTGAAGAGAGATAGTTTCTCCATTTAACCGTAACCTTCCTGTTAGTTAAGAAGTTGTTGTGGTGATGTTTAACGAAGTCGTAAGCTTTGTGGATGTCGAGGGAAAGAATGTTAAGGAATTGACCGTCAATTCCATTGAAATTTAAAATAACGATTACATATTTTGTTTACAAATGTTTTGCGAGTGTAGAAACTATTCAGTTGTTTTATTGGCTTTAAGGCTTCGTGTAAACTTTTAATCACATTATATTTATTAATCCAAACTGCATCTAATGAATATATATATGATATAGTTTACATGTTTATCTTTCATGCATTTACATGGTAGGCCTATGTTATGAGAATTTAGTAAAAGTCTATTAATAAAAATTATTTGTGTGAATATCTCTTTTCATAAATATTTATAAAATTATTGTTTATTAGTAATTATTCTTTTTTCATGCATTCTAAATTTTGAGATATGATTTATTAAATTATTGACTTTTAATTAATGAGATGAAATTTTTTAGATTATTTCACTACTGAAGAAATTCGTAGTTACTCTTATTTTTCTACAGATCATAAGCTTCTATGCGATATGACATGTAATCATGTAATAAGATTTTTTTTCTATTTAAATTCAAATGTAAGACACTTGAAAATTTTTATAAATCTATAAAAAATATAAATATAAAACAAAAATATGATAAATACAGTTAAAGAAATTTACAAAGTTTGTTTTTTGAAAGATTAGATAATAGGATCATATGCAATGCTTCTTTCAAATCAATAACAAAAACATGTTTAAAATACTCCTCTTTTCTTTAGATACTCCTCATTTAATTCCATGTTTTTTTGTAATAATACAACTTTTGATATGTTTTCAGACATGGAAGATATTTTCTACCAATATTATAATGTGGTCGAGAGTCAAAACATTGATATAAAAAATTTTATTTGGAAAAATTTAACCAATCCCTATGCAAGTAAATCCATGGGTAAGCTACAAAATTAGCCATATTTTTTCACATTCACTCTGCACTTCAGTTCATCAAATGCCACTGCAAATGTATTGTATTGTATTTTTTTTATACAGTATATTGTTTTGTTTTAAATTTCAAATCTAGCAATTAAAGAGGTGGGTGTTAGCCTTTGACCTTTATATTTTTTATTATTGATGTAATAAAATATGAAACTGTTACAAATAAAAATATATTGTTCATTTAATAAATTTTTATATTTTATCTGCATATCCTTTCGATCTTGATATGCTTTATCACTATGAACTTACTTAATTATTATGTATATATAAAAATCTTTAAACTCGTACAAAATTTTATTAAATTACTTTTTATCATACAATAATGCACTATAAATACAAATATCATAATTTTTATTTGGTTGAGTATTATAGTACTTCAATATAATAGATTGAAAGTTTTACATAGTGAAATAACACATCAAGAAAAGAAACACATCTTTACTCCACAATGTGTAAGAACAAACTACTGTAACTTTATTTCATTTAAAGAAAAAAATGGATAGTTTTTACAATATAAAGACGGGACGTTAAACGCAAACAACATAATAAAACACAAAAGCTATCCCCGGAGAGAAGAGGAGACGTCAGGCCCACACCCAGCTTTAACTTTGCATGGTGCATAAGCATGCGTACGTCGTACATTCCAACGTTAAATCCTGTCAAATTAGTAAATACAGTAGTAGTTTTGACAAGCTGAATATCTATTTCATTAACTACTGACTGACTTCTTGCGTTTGCTTTAAAATAACGTTTGGAATTTCGATCTAGAAGTTTTTCTAATAAGTAAACAAAATTCATTTTTCATTTTAAAAAAACTAATGCTAGAGATTTAAACTTATCGAGCCTGTAAGATTTATTCATCCATCATATTTTTGAATAAAAAAGAACGAATAAAATGCTTTATTAAACTAAAAAAAATCGTCATTTCTTAATGTAAACCCATAGACCACGGGATTACATTTGACAGAACATGGCGGCGATGACTCGTATGGCTACTCTGATAATATAGGTACTTTTTTTCTTCTTCTCCTACAGGTGTTTGATATGGAGATTTTAGCTCAGAAAGGCTCTTTCTCCGACTAAACATGTGTATATAATCGCTACGCGACCGAAGAACCAGCCGTATATCGAACGGCCTAAACGCACGTGCAGAAAATAGTGTTTTCCGGAAAAACTTTTGCGGGGAACTGGCCTCCTATTCAGTCGTTATTGGCTAACACATAACCCGGAAAACTCCTAGCAGCCAGCCTGTCCGAGTCGCGGCGCGAACCCACGACCGAACTTCCCAGTGTTCAGGGTCTGGTCACCACCGATGAGCGGCAACGAAGATTATAGGTACTGTACTTTAGTCACTCCTATAATTTTATTCGGACGTCGTCACTCAGACGTCACAGATATCTATAAATAGAAGTAAACGCGAGTTAAGGCGCTTATTTTAATTACTGGAGCCTGACGTAGGAGAATGGTGATTACGAGATAATCTCTCTCCGCATTTTTCACTCATTAACACCATCCGTTCGACAACTGAGAATTATTCCCGCAGACTAACTGCCGATTAAGTGGTAACGAGTAATATCCCGATTCCACCCCCGGCTAGCCCCTCACATAAACATCCTAAAAAATCTGACATTTATTTCAGATAAATTATTTGAATAATAGAAATTTGATACGTATTCTGTGATTTTCATCAAATTATTAAAACAGAAATACTCTACATTTTTTTATACATATAAAATCTGTCATTTTTATATGCAATATGTTAAAATTGTACAGCTCATTGGGTATTAATACTATTATTGAATTTCATATGAATACAATGTTTTTACTATTGAAAAAAAATAAAATAAAACGTTTTAAACCATTTACAGAACACATTTAACAAGAATATGAATAGAAGTTATGTAACGTAATTATTAAATTATAGAGGAAAATTTTATAGTGATATATTTCGACACTTTGAAAGAAAATTTGTATACATTCGTGATCAGAGAGATAAACTTCAATTCAATGCTTTTTCTAATATGTTTTTTATATATTTAAATGAATTATCACAATCTATCGACAATTGGAATGTTTGAATTAATATTGACTGACCTATTTATATTAATTGTGTAGCATGGCGTCTTGTAGTGATGAGCAGTTTTGCAGCATAACATTTACTTGATTCGCTGCCCTGAAATTTTGTCACACGTAGTAATGCTCTTGGGCATTTTGAAAAATTTGATACAAATAAAAGTTTGTCACAAGAGAAATCAAATTTTTTTGTAATTTTGTAGTTCCTTGTTTGTTGTCGTCATAAAAAACAATTGCTGTGTGAAGCTTTTGATGTTTGACTAATAATTTAAAAAATTTGTGTTATAAGTACAGTATTTAACTTGACTTTGTTTAGCACTACAAAAAACAGAGATTTAAGAAAAAATGTTTTTTTTTTTACTGTAAGGATCTTAACAATTTTATGATCAAACGTTGACTTTTCAGATGATTTAGATTAATTGAATTTTTAAAATAAACTTTAAAAAAACAAGCAACATTTTTTTTATTTTTGCAATGATTAAAAACTATTAAAAATTATAATTCTAGCTTTGATTATTTGATGAAGGAGGAACATATATAAGAAAAATTTCAATTATTTTTATTAAAATTAAGTTCATAGAAATCGGATGTAATTTTTAGCAATTCATTTTAAATTGTTCAATTTAAAAATGAATAAACTCATTTAATTTTTGTTAGTCCCAGTCACCATTATTTTTTAAATTTTTTATTTAGCATGTAAAATATTTGTATATATTTGTTACATTTATGGTAATAATTAGAAATACAAATATATTTTAAACGTCAATTTCGCCATTGGATGATGATAAAACATCAAATGTTCACTTTTTATCTTCTTTCGATCGAAACATCCGAAGACTGACATCAGGGATCATAAAACTTCAGGACAGGGCGATTGGTATAGAGTCCACAATTCTAAATTAAAGAAAAAAATTTCTTTAATTAGTTATAATAATTTAAAATATATCATTTGAAAAAGCAAATCATATTATTCGAGTACAACATAACATGAATTACACACACGTCTGTTAGAAAATAAGAATAATCGTCTAATCTATAGGTAGAAAGCAATTTATGTGAACGTATCTAGTTAGTAAAACGATCCAGGTTGTAGTTGAAGACGCCATTAAAAAGTACGAATTAATTCAATGTATGCAGACATGCAGACTCTTTAAAAGTACAACAGTAGCATGGCATTGTTTCTGTCGCGGTTTAACCATAGAGGACTATAAAACTCTTTCTGTCCTGTGGACACTAAGAGGGCTTTTGTTTAGCAAGCCCATTATGGGTTCGGCCAGGTCAACAATGGAGAGGCCGGGTAGTGAGGGACGACGGTCGACATATTCGGTCGGACTACACCCAAAAAATTCCTGGCAATTTTTCGATTCCGGGTCCCCCAGAGCGGTAGGATGCCAACATAGAGGAATCTTTAACTGCTTTATCGTATGACATTGACAGCAAAATAATAATGCCACAAAGACAACTTTATGAAGGAAAATTTATTAGAAGGCTGGAAGCAAGCTAATCGCCAACGGATGTGTTCATGACGCTAAATGTGCCTCAATACATGACTAGGCTTTGGGCTGGATTTCAAACAACAAATGTGGAACGTCAACGTCAAGAAATGCAAAAAATTCGGGGGGTAATTTTTGTATGTTTGGATGTTAGTATGTGTGTGAGTATGGGGCGCGATTTTGTCCACCTTGTTTGAAGCTTAATAACTCCGTGTTTTTGTCGAAAATTCTGAATTTTGGAGGAAAATTTGTTTGTCGGGATTTATGCTGTTAAATTTTAGTGATTAATTAAAGGTCGAGGGAGTGGGAAGAAAACGGGGTCGTGTGTTTCTCCAGTAGGGTCGGACTTAATGACAACTTTACTGGTTATTGGCACTTACAATTTGTTTTTGTTTTTTTTTTTATAAAACTCATCTCTAACCTCAAAATTAAGCTTTTTGCCCTTTTATAATAGTGAAAAATATAAAAAGTTTATTATATTACTAAAAAGTTTTTAGTAAAATATGGTAACAGATGGCGCGACCAAATATAGCTGGGAGCAAGCCAGCAAATTAAGCCATTCGTCGATGGATTTTTTACTATAGATATTAACGGAGGCGATCGATAACAGTAATCAGTCCATATCTTTTATTTTTTACTGTCTACTTGGACAATGATTATTACAAGGAAGTTAACTGGTGTTTAATATTTGATACAAAACTGACAGTTACATCAGAAAACAAAACTTTTATTAAATCTGACTTCTGATGTAACTGTCAGTTTTGTATCAAATATTAAACACCAGTTAACTTCCTAGTAATAATCATTGTCCAAGTAGACAGTAAAAAATAACATTTACAAATAAGGACGGTAAGGCATTGCTAATTAAGTCCATATGTTTTGTTTAGGCCTATATCGAAGAAATATATTTTCCTTTGCATTGCTTTAAATTCTTTACTTTAAAAGTAAAACCCAAATTAATTTAGAAATGACCGGTTTTTAAATTAACTTCTTTAGCTGTCAATTACTCCGAGTGCCACGTTTTTCTTATAATAATAATCATTACTTTTCATTAATAACTAATATTATTAATCGAAATAATTTGCTTCAAAGTACGCTATCGTTTTATAGATATTGGCAGCACGTTATTTAATCGAGTAACGTCGTGTTCTGCATTAGTAGTGTTGACTTTCTCACTCCTCATCGTCGATATTGAATATTTGAAAATTTGTTTTAGACATTACGTCAAACATTGTCTTATAGAAAATATAATAACGACGAAATGATTTATCCACGTATGGATAATTATACGAATTAAAGTAAAATGTGGAATGCTTCGACTGATAATTGTATATTTTAGAAACGTAAAATTCAGTTTAAGAGTGTCATCTAAGTGAAATCTTAACGTTCAAAACGAATTATAGTAGATATCAAATTCGACAGATTTTAAAAGTTTTTTTAAAGTATTAGGCCCTATCATAAGCAGTATTTTATAAAGTTAAATTTTTGTAACAGAAGTTAGGCTAATAACTAATATAACGTGATACTTCCTATAAGATCTTTAATAGAAACAACAAGAAGTAATTACTGTATAATGAAGAAAATAATAAAGACATTACAAGAAATTAAAATTTAAGATAAAATTTTACCTACCTTATTTTCTGTCATTTCTTGAACGTATAAACAGAGCTGAAAGTATAAAAATAATTCATCTTGAATCTAAATGCAATCCACGGTACAATTTTTAAATTTTTTTAAAATTTAAGATATGTTTAGCCTTACATGGACACAATAGCCCAGCGTTTCTCAAACTTTTTGCTCGTGCGACCCAGTGGCGTAGCGAACATAACAGGCGCCCGGGGCACGACATTTCATTGGCGCCCCCTCCCCCCTCCAGAAACACATATAGTTTGTGTTGGAGACCATTTGGGCGCCCCTCTGCGAGCGTCGCCCAGTGCATGATAGACCCGTGGATTCCAATGGGTTCGGGCACATGCCGGTATCATTGGTAATGAGCGTGCGGATTACTTGGCAAAGGAGGCGGCTATTGGTAACGATTTTGTTTTCCATTATGTTCCTATCAGCTGGGTAAAGAAGGAGCTGAGGATTTTGTCAATCAGGGAATGGCAAGAAGATTGGATACACAGCGATAAAGGACGAAGAACTTTTACATTTCTACCCAATGTTGAAGAGAGGCTTAGTCAGATGAAATGGTTCAGAATGCAACGGACAATCTTGGTGTGCCTTTCTGGTCATGATGGTCTGGGCAATTATCGGAGAAGGTTCAACTTATCTAGTGATGCTACGTGTGCCTGTGGAGAGGAAATTGAAACTCTTGATCATCTTGTGTACGATTGTACTCAATGGGAAGAGGACAGGTATTACTTAAAGTGGACGGCTTTGGAGGAAGGGTTAGCTTGGCCCTGTGAGTTGTACCATCTTATTAGGAAGGAAACTACTTTTAACAAGTTAAAGGACTTTTTTTGTACCATTTTGAAGAGCAAAGTGGCTCTATTTCGATGTTAATTTTACTTTTTGAGCTGGGTGCTCAGTTTAGTACTTTCTTTTATTCGATATGTACTGTTCTGTTGTTACGTTTTGGATGAGGATTCCCATGTATGCTAGTTTATATCCCCGTTGTGCGTCAGCGGTGCGGGGAGACTGATCCCCGAGAGGGGAAGTGATGATCTCTAATGAAAAAAAAAAGAAAAAAAAAAGACCCCCTTGCACCCCCTCGCTACGCCACTGGTGCGACCCAATATATTTGTAATGGTTCGTGACCAAAATGTTTACTAGGCTTTTTAAAAATTTTAATTATAAACTAGAGTCACTGTATATTATGAAATGTACTCAATGTGAAATATAACATTGAGTACATTTCTATTTAGAGCGTTTCGATTTGTAACAAATAACGTAATTTAATTTTTATTTTTGAAATTTAACTCTTACTAATAAGACTAACGGATTGTAAATAAAACAGGCTGTTTCAAAATTATCCAGGATTTACTTTAAAAAGTATTTCAAGTTTCTTTTATAAATTTAATCAACCCCTTTACTTTTCCGGCTCTGTTATAAATAACAGGGAGAAAGTACGGCGACCGGTGAAAAACTGATCCCCCTCCTAAAATTTTTACATTTTTGTTTTGGAATTCAAAAAATACATTTTTATTAATACTTACGTCCACAACATCGTATAATCTACCTCTGTTTTTCAGGAGGTCCAGTTTTGCTGCATATTCACAACAATTAGAAAAGCCTATGTGTTCCTGAAAAATTATTACAGCTTTTAAAAATATTGTATAATTAATACTGTATATTTTATATATTGATGATTGGTTCCGAAACTGGAAGGTTGAAGTGAAAACAATGATAGAAATGATTTTATTCGATTGCGGCTACACGACATGGGTGATCTGCCGAGGAAAATGTCCTCCGGGAGGTCTTTTACGGGAAACTGGTCCCTATTTAGATGTTACAAACGCGAATAAAGAAAAAATCCACGTGGCCAATCTATTAGCGAGGCGCAAATTCACGACCAGTGTTCAGTGGTTTCATCAACTGGTGGGCGCAATATCGGAAATGAAACACGACCGAAAAACCGATGTATTTTGACTGATCGGATAGCCAACTTCTAAATTCTAAATTTAACGTTACACTGTTACCAAAAACGAAAATTTCACAGTTTTATGTGCGGTAGTACTAGAGAAGCGGTTCTTAACCATTTTAGTGGTCAGCACCCCCTTGAATATGAAAATAAGCTCTTGCACCCCCTTAAAAAATGAGTGTATATATTTTTTTTATTTAAGAAAAAACACTTATTGCATAAACAAATGCCGCGTTTATTTACAATATATATTACTATATAACACAAAAAGCAATATTTAAATTTTAATGGGTAGGTTGTTGTTTATTCATAATAATTCTATTAAAACGAGGCTCTTCTTTTGAGAGTCAGGCGTAAGTTATCAAATGCATTTAAGAGATTTCTGGCTTTTGTTTTGATGTGGAAAAGTGCTGAAAATCCCATTTCACAACGGTAGGTGGTGGCAAATGATAAAAGTGTCTCTAGCACTACTTTTGCCAGTTGTGGATAAGCTTCTAACTTTACACCAGAACTGTTCTAAGTCTAGTTTTTCAAATTCCATTTCCATATGCGCATTAGCTGTTTTTTAAATAAATTTTTGAAATTTCTCTCGCACTCTTGGAAATGCTCTCTCGCACCCCTCAGGGTGCACGCACACCAGGTTAAGAACCACGTAACTAGAGTTAACAAAAAACGCCCAATCACTGGAAATGCGGACAAAACGGACAATTCACAAAAATATGTACGGACACGTGTATTAGTAAGTTAAGTATGGTAACACTGCCTACACAGGCAGAGTTACCATACTTATTAAAACATACTATTATACATATATTATTAAACATACTAATTATAAGTTTCAAAGAAGTTGTTATAAAACTTTCTATTAGTGCATACGATGTTAAGCGATGAACAAAGCTTATAAGAATCGGTACTATAATAATATAATACATAGTATAGTAACAAGTTGCACCCTTGCACCCTCTCGCTGTTTCAAACAGGCTGTTTCAAATGAAAGAGGGTTGAGGGCACTTCAACTCTCTTTCTCACCCATTCAACTTGAGGGATGAATGGTCATTCAATCCAAGCTGCTGCAAAACGAAAACAAATCTTCGACCGGTCGAACCCAAGATGGGTATAATTTAAAAGGCCTTCTTAATGTCCTCGTTTGAAAAAAGTTTATAAAATTTTTATAGTAAAGTATTAAGAACTATATTTTATATATAAATAAAATATAAAAAAATATAATTACATCACGATTCAAAGAACAACTTTTGTAAAATTTCTCTTCTAAGGTTTCATCTTTTCCCGTTTTAGAAATTGAATTATAACAATTTTCAAATATTTCGAAACCCTGAAAAACATTTTGCAATGAATCATTTTCAAATACTTATTATTAAATGAAATTAATGTAATTTTTAAAAATCGAACGTCGTATCTTACTCTTTTATATTCGAACTTTTGTAAACATGCAATCATTGACATTTTGTCTTTCACATCTATTAAAATATAAAGTGCACAATATTAATTGTTTTACAAACAGTAGAGTTAATTACAATATTCAAATGGATGTGAGAGACTCTGACTCCATCCCGAACCCTAGAGGTCTACATACACGACCGCTCGAGCAAGATTGGAACCAAATTGGTCTCTGTATCGACCTTAAGAATTCAGTGGTGTCAGACCTGACGTGTCATCGTGACGTGGTGCCGACCCTCTGGACACATGTACAGTACATATATAGCAAAATTTTATATTTCAAATAAAAATACTTTTTAAGAAATGTCTTACCACAGTATCGATCTGCTAAGCTTTTCGAACAACTTGAGTATAATCTTCCACATAAGGTCGTTTCGTATAAGGAAAGGAAAACGATCAAAAATAAACCTGAAAAACGCATTTTACAGCTTTGTAAGAGCTAAGTTTCTTGAATTTTCAATTCTTAAATGACTAAAATCACGCGATATCTTTTATAGCCTGACAGTCATAATTAACCTATTGAATGTAATTAATATGTTACCTTGAAATCATTCACTCAAGGATGACACGTACAGATTTAATTTAAATAATAAAAATCGTTTTAAGGTATGTAAAAAAAGTGTCTTTTTGAGATCGGAAAATATGTTCTTCATTATTAATAAGAATACTTATTTAATAAGAATATTTACTTTATTAAATATTAAATAATAGTGTTATTATTATTAAACATCATTTTTAAAAAAGCTAAATAATTTCAGAGAAAGGATTATAGAACCCCTGTCTAAAACGAATCTTCTATAAAAAATGTTAACGAGAATTTGTCTATTAATTTTTATTCCTGTGTTAAGATTGTAAGTTAATTGCCCGGAAAGTGTGTACGAAAATGCAACATTGCAGTTTCAAGTTTATCTAGAACAGTTTATTAAGTATAAAAATAATACATTCTATAACACTAGAACCTACCAAGTAGAAAATTCTATTATCGCATTCCGTTTTATACAGGTATGAAACAAAACACTAGCGATCGAATCCGAATGTTTCGTTTAAAACAAGCTAAAATTTTAACAATTAAGTGATACTGTTTTTATATTATTCTATGTCGAATTTCCGGAACAAACGTCAGGTATGCCCGCGGCGTTGTCTTGAAGTTAGAAATTGGGCGTTGTCCGGGTGTGGTTGTCAAAAAGTGGGTTTCGAGAGCTGGGTAAACGCATCACGAATATTATGGAAGTATATTTCAGAAATCAAAAGAAACTCATTTATAACAACATTATTTATTACATCCAATAATTATATAGGGAAACAATAATTATGGTACACATCTATTAATAATTTGAAATATATTACGAAGTGCGAAAGAAAACCTTTTCACTTTTTACAGTAGGCCTACGCAACGAGCCAAAAAAGTTTGAAAACTGAGGAGTTAAGCGGATATCGAATCTGATGTAAACAGCTACGCTAACTATCGACTTTTTTCATTTGTTGTCTTATATTAAAGTTTAAATATGAACGTAAACATAAAAATGTAGCAAATTCATGCTTACCTATTGTCAAATGAGTTCAAAAACTTCTAGATTTATTTAAAAACGACTTTAAAAAACACTTCCTATTCAAAATATACAGAGCCGCGTGCACTTTTCGATGGAACATGGGGATTTTAACCACGTGATACAACTAACCAATAGAAAATTTGACAACCCATTGTCGCTACTCTGATATCAAGGTACCGTACTCTAATAATTATGTAAATGACAACAAGCAGACTCAATTAAAAGTGTTAAAAAAGGGGAAAAGCCAACGAGATGTGTTTGTATAAAAAAACTTCTTCGATTTTGATGAAAAACGAATAACTAGGTACTGTACGTAACTTATAGTATTGTTATCAAAATAGATGTATACGGGATAACTAATGTAAAACTTTTTAGATAACAAGAAGTTAAATGTGTAATGAAGTTTTAAAGGTTTAAACCTTACAAAGATCTGTAATTTAAAAAGGAATCGGTTTGTATGAAATAACTAGTTATGTAAATTACGGTATTATTATAAAAAATCGATTCAAACGTGATGATTAATGTATAAAGTTCTTTGGATAACGAGAAGTTGAATGTGCAAAGGGATTTTTATACTTTTAACTTTCCGAGATCTGTAACCTAAAAATATGTTTTTAAAACACGTGATCTTTATACAGGCCCGCCATAAGCGGACGTGCACCGCACGCGGGCGGCACGTCCAGGGGGCAGCAAATTGGTATTGCTGGCAAGCTCAGCGTAGGTAGTCGTAGTTAAACGGGCGGGATAATCGGTATTGCAGACTGGCGCTCAAACAGCTAGCGGCGCTGCTGTCTTTATATATATGTTTTTTATATTGTTGTAACTTGTGAACTTCTATTTTAGTTGGCTGAGGAGGGGCATGAACTGCCCGAAACGTGTACAAATACGATGAACACGTATCAACTAAATAAAAATTAATGATGAGATTTGCCAAGTGTCTGAATGAATACAATGAATGATTTGTGTTCGATTTACTGAACGATTACTGGCACGGTTTCACGAATACCAATATAAATCTCTCTTATTACTGATACCAGACAAATCTGCTTTGCTTGGATCGAATAAATCTGTTATGCCCATTTTCGACAGTACAGCTTTTAAATTTATTGCACTTTCCAATTTAAATTTCGGTAACAAGACGTTTAATTTTGTACGTTACTTTTAACTAAACCATTGCCTAAACTATTAGATTTATCTGAACTCGGTTTATTCTCAATTTCTTTTAGTCGCGTCATTTAGTTTAATGCGATTAAGTATGATAATAAACCAGTGATCCAGCCTTAGACTGGCTCCTATCCACTGACCCGTTCGGCATGGATATATTCCCTGTCGCTAGTAAAGGTGCTGCCAACAGCTCACAGTATCTAAAAGTCACGCAAGCTTGCTCTGCATATTAAGGTGGAAATCTTGGAGCAGGATACCTATATTTTTACCGTAATATTTTACATTTTATATACGTATATTTATATACGAACATTCCTATAGAATATATATAATTATCATTCACTATTTTTCTACAAATCGCGTGTTATTTTGTATAATTACAATTCACAAGATCGCAAGAACGACAGCTAGATAGCCGAGTGGTGAGGATAGTCGTTCTCGGGTACCTGAGATCGAATCCCGTCGGGTCGATAAACCCCTACAGTTTTTCGAGGTTGTCCGTCTAGATATCTCGAGTTCCGTCCCTCACCATTCGGAGCCCCGTTGTTGGTTTATCATGGCCGAATCCATAGTGAGCTCGCTAAAAAGACCGTCTTACTGTAGGCAGGACAGAAAGGGTTTAAAAAAGACCCTAAAACGTACTTTGAGAGGAATTGGATATTTTAACAAATAAGTGTAAATTATATGATTTTTATTTCCATGTATACAGTATACGAAACATCTAAACATGATTAATGTGGCTTGCAATTTAAAATTTTATAAACCTCCGACTAGTTTTAAGACCAGAAAAGTATTTTATTAATTATGCTTCTTATATAATACGTTTCCTCGGTGTTTTACTTTCACTAAATTAATTTTTCTAGAATCTTACTTTTTTTAATAATTTTTTTCTTGTTCGTTATTAAAAAAACGTTGTTTTATCACAGATAAAAAACATTTTTTAATTAAGTTGATTTTTCGGTTTATATTTTTATTAATTTAATTGGCATTGAAAATTATATATCAAGAACTGGTGAGTGTTTAACGTTTAAATTTTATCACTTTATATTTTTTGTTTGTTTCGACTCCTCGCATTCTCACATATAATCGCGCCGTGAATAATAACAACCTTGCAAATTCTAGACTTACGACACCTGAATTAATTTCGGTACAAAAAACTCTTATTATGAAGATGTCCTTTGAAAAGATTTGTAAACGTAACGAGGAAGTTTCGTTGAAAAAAGTAATTGATTGCTTTGATTTTATTGTATAACTCCTCAGTTTTCAAACTCTTTGGCTCGTTGCGTACTGTAAAAGGTGAAAAGTTTTCTTTCGCACTTTGTAATATATTTTAAATTATTAATAGATGTGTACCATAATTATTGTTTCCTTATATAATTATTGGACGTAATAAATAATGTTATAAATGAGTTTCTTTTGATTTCTGAAATATACTTCACATACTATTCGTGATGCGTTTAGCCGGCTCTCGAAACGCACTTTTTGACAACCACACCCGGACAACGCCCAATTTTTGACTTCAAGGCAACGCCGCGGGCATACGTGACGTTTGTTCCGGAAATTCGACGTAGAATAATTTAAAAATAGTATCACTTAATTGTTAAAATTTTAGCTTGTTTTAAACGAAACATTCGGATTCGATCGCTAGTGTTTTGTTTCATACCTGTATAAAACGGAATGCGATAATAGAATTTTCTACTTGGTATGTTCTAGTGTTATAGGATGTTTTATTTTTATAGTTAATAAACTCTTCTCGATAGAGTTGAAACTCCAGTGTTGCATTTTCGTACATACTTTCCGGACAATTAACGTACAATTATAACACAGGAATAAAAATTAATAGACAAATTCTCGTTAACATTTTTTATGGAAGATTCGTTTTAGACAGGTTTTCTATAATCCTTACTCTGAAATTATTAAACTTTTTAAAAATAATGTTTAATTATAATAATACTATTATTTAATATTTAATAAAGTAAATATTTTTATTAAATATGTTTCTTCATTATTAATAAGAATAGTTATTTTCAGATCTCAAAAAGACACTTTTTTTACATACCTTAAAACGATTTTTATTATTTAAATTAGATCTGTACGTGTCATCCTTGAGTAGATGATTTCAAGGTAGCATATTAATTACATTCAATAGGTGCATCTAATTATGACTCTCAGGCTATAAAAGATATCGCATGATTTTAATCATTTAAGAGTTGAAAATTCAAGAAACGTAGCTCTTACAAAGCTGTAAAATGCATTTTGCAGGTTTCTTTTTGATCGTTTTCCTTTTCTTAGGTGGTGCATTAGGTGGAAGATTATACTCGAGTTGTTCGAAAAGCTTATTAGATCGATATTGCGGTAAGACATTTCTTAAAAAGTAGGCCTATTTGAAATATAAAATTTGACTATATATGTACATGTGACCAGAGAGTCGGCACCACGTCACGATGACACGTCAGGACTGACACCACCGAATCCTTAAGGTCGATACAGAGACCGATTTGGTTCCAATCTTGCTCGAGCGGTCTTGTATATAGACCTCTAGGGTCCGAGATGGAGTCAGAGTCCTGGATCCGAGTCTCTCACATCAATTTAAATATTGTAATTAACTCTACTGCTTGTAAAACAATTAATATTGTGCACTTTATACTTTAATAGATGTGAAAGACAAAGTGTCGATGATTGCATGTGTACGAAGGTTCGAATCTACAAGAGTAAGAATCGACGTTCGATTTTTAAAAATTACATTAATTTCATTTGATAATAAGTATTTGAAAATGATTCATTGCAAAATGTCTTTCAGGGTTTCGAAATATTTGAAAATTGTTATAATTCAGTTTCTGAAACGGGAAAAGATGAAACCGTAGAAGAGAAATTAGACAAAGTTTGTTCTTTGAATCGTGATGTAATCATATTTTCTTATATTTTATTTATATATAAAATATAGTTCTTAATACTTTACTATAAAAATTTTATAAACTTTTTTCAAACGAGGGCATTAAGAAGGCCTTTTAAATTATACCCATCTTGGGTTCGACCATGTCCTCGATGGAGGTAGTTGGCGATGATGAGGCGAGTCTATGAAAAATTACCGAGACCAGAGGCGTAGCTAGAGGGGAAGCGGTGAGGGCGACCCGCTCCGGGGTCACCCGCGTAGGGGTTACACCCGGTAGGCCTGTACCTAAAAAAAAAAAAAGAAGGCCAACGGCTCGCCTTCACGTGACAGTTTCTTCGCTAGTAGGAGACGCTACGAGAGCTCGCACCAGCTGAAAATCTTACCATGATTTATTCTGTAAATCTAAACTCGTACGTCGCGACGTCGCATATTCAATATAGCGTTCGAGTTGCTCCAATGCGAAGATATTACAATTTAACAGTGTTTTATAAAAGAGTTAAAAGGGGTGACACCACGGTATCCGCACCGGGTGTCACCCACGGTAGCTACGCCACTGACCGAGACCCTTCCCGATTCGACTCTCGAGTCACATAGATTTACTATACAGATTGGCATCTCGTCATTAAATTTTGGCCTATAAAACTTTTATTTGATATTGTACCATTTGTGTATTTTATTATATAAGTGTGAAATTTTGTTCAAATAGAATATTTATATTATAATGAAATTTTTAAAAATAATTTTTAATAATTATACAAGTTTTTTAACAATAGAATGCGTAATGAATATCAATCAATCAATTTAGCAATGGGAATAATTTCCTTGTTACGGGGGTTACAAACGATTAATTGGATAAGTTAACATTTGTAATTTACAGCAGTATTATATCTACTATACATCATTTTATTGTTTACCAGTTCTTACATTTATTTTGCGGAAAATCCTGTATTATAACCATAGGATCTTACGTAAGTTGTTTAAGATAAAATGGTTATATTTATTCCGTTACAATTTTCAAGATTTACTTTCAGAATAATATTAACTTAGAATTTTGTATTTGTCCATTATTTTAATAAGATAATTATAAATTTTATATAAATCCTTTTTATTGATGTTATTTAATTTTGTTAAGAGCTCAATTAACGAGTTACAATTGCAGATACGAACTATTTGATATTGTTCACGTACATTATTAAGTTTTTGGCATTTTAATAATAAATGATGTGGTGTGAATTCGCCGGAGTTACATAAAAAGCATTTTTTGTTCGAGAAACCTATATAGGTACCATTAATTAAAGAGGGAATGTTTATTCAAAAGGAGTTGGATGATAAGTCGTTTTACATTCAAATTGACAGATTGCAACATATATGGTTGAACAGATGGAATTTTAAATAGATCTGTGTACCGGGAGTGATAGTTGCTGTTAGTTAGAGAGAGTTGGCCTTTATTTGTGGAGTGTGATATTGGAGAGTTCAAAAGGAGTGAATAACCGTATTTCCAGTCTTGGATACTACAGTATCTTTAAAAAGTAATTCTGAAACACCAAAAGAATTAAGGATTTTACTTAATTTGTACTGCCATAACTGTTTAGATTTTAGGTTATTACTTTGGTTGATATTTTCTCGGTGTAAAAAGGCTGCATTGTTATAGCTTTTAAATTTAAGTCTATAGTAAAATTTAATGATGCGTTTCAATAGGAACGGAAAAGACCAAATACGGTTTAATTCGTGACGTAACGCATAACCAGGAACAGTTTTTTCTAAATGGAATATCTTGCGTAGATAGCAGATATGAAAAGATTCTAATGTATAAAGATAGTCCAGGCTTCAAATGGGGCTAGCGTAGTAAATAATAGGATTAACGATAGAGTTATATAATTTCATATGAATAATTAGATTGGACGTTTTCAGATTGGGACGTAATCTCTTATTTTTATCTATAGCCTGCTTTACTTTATTATTGAGTTTTGAAATATGAGATTTAAAGGTTATATTCCAATCGAAATTGATTCCCAAGTAATTTACTTCGTTAACAATTTGTATTATCGTAGTAAATTTTTGATTCTTTGTCGGTATTATTACGAAAGATAATTATTTTAGTTTTAACTGGGTTTATTGTTAGATAAATCGAACTTGAGTATGAATGTAGTTGGCAGTTGCGTAGCGAATATAACTGGCACCCGACACTTTATTGGCGCCCCTCTCCCCCTCCAGAAACACATATAGTTTGTCTAGGAGACCATTTGGACGTCCCTTTGCCAGTGGCGCCCGGTGCACGATAGACCCCCTCGCTACGCCACTGGTAATTGGTTAATTTTCCTTCGTAATGAAATTTTAGTCGGCGCTATAACAACGAGATCATCTGCAAATAGGATATAGTGGAAGACTCTATTGCTTATTACTATTCCGTCATTTGGTTCGAGAAAAAGACGGTCAATGCTACTTAGATAAAAATTAAAAAGGTATGGAGAAAGTGGATCACCTTGGAGGATGCCGCGAGAAAGGGTTAAATATGGGGAGATATTATTTCCATGCTCGATCTTTATATTGTAGTTTGAAAATAAAGTAGAAACAGTTGAGGTGAATTGAACACTGGCACCGCAAGACTTTAATTTATGTATTAGTAACGGGACATATATTGAATCGAAGGCTTTTTGAATATCGATAAAAGAAGCGTAAAGTTTTCTGTGTTTTTTAATAAGTGTAATTTTTCGTTATTATTAATATATATAGTCATTCATTATAATTATCATTAATTTATAAATGTCTTCACTATTTAAAGTGTCACTTCGGGGATTTTATTAAAACGTTTCTCTATTTCCGTCTTGTAACTCGAAGTTTTATAATTTATGTTAAATTTATTGCTATATGGGTTATCCAGTTTCTTGGCAGGGAATAATAGGAATTTAGCTATAGTAGGGAGATGGTCAGAAATATCAAAAGTGGTCGTAAAGAATTCTAAGCAACAATCCAAAAATAGTTCTGAACAAATTGTAAGATCTATAGTCGATGAATCGGTATAAGTCAGACAAGTATATTCGGCTGGGATATCTGGTTTAATCCGGCCATTTAAGGACAAACATCTTTTGGTCAGTTACAGTCTCAATGAGTTTTATTCCCAGCCTATTGCTCTGTTTATCTTTAGAATAACGAGTATTATATATTAAAGAATTAGGACCGTATTATTTTGAGTCTATTAGTTCACCTATTCGACAGTTAAAGTCACCTATTATAATAGTGTAGGGGGGAAGTATAATGCCAAGTTTCTATTATTTTGAGAGTATCCTTTAGTGTAGCTAAAGCGTTGGGAGGAATATAAGCAATTATTAGTGTTATTAATTTGCTAATTTTATTTGACAGTATAGGCTTATTTAATGAAACGAGGAGTAAAATGTAGTTATTAGATTTTTTTATATCTGTTACAGTCGAAACCCGTTTTTAGTTAGAACGCATTTTAACTAGTTTATATAGAAACTAGTTTATACTAGATGTCTCTGTTAAAACCCGTTTTGTCTAGTTAAAACTAGTTTTAACTCAAATTCATTTTTGACTAGCAGTAAATTCTAGTTTTAACTAGACAAAACGGGTTTTAACAAAGACACCCAGTATAAACTAGTTTCAACTAGTTAAAATGCATCCAAACTAAAAACTGGTTTTGACTGCAACATATAAAGTGATTCGGGAAAAGATGCCTACTTTTCGATATTTTCAAACGGTGACGTCAGATATTGTCATGTGTTTGTATGATGAATCGTTGGGCCAATAATGAGTGCGGAAAGCTGTAGTTTGCTACCGTTACCTCATTTTCTACACCCGAGAAGAATAAAAGCAAGATAAGAACGAAGTTTTTGTTGTAAAATGTTTCTAGAATCATTTTAAAACTAAAAGTTAAAATAGAATTTATTAAAAATTGCGTAAAACAATTAATGTGTGATGTAGTTAAGGTTTTAAAGTTTCCATTGTTAGCTACCGCGGATCCCGATCAGACACGCTAGAACACGTGACTTCACTAGGCATCTTACCCCGACAAATGGAAAAGATGCCACATTTTTCTTGGGGTACCATGCCTATTTTTTGTTAATTGAATTCAAATATGCCTATTTTTAATAAATTTTTGTTTTCTCGTTTTATTGCAGGATACGCATAGAAATTATATAAGGACTTTTCAAAAAAAGGACTTTTTGGACTGAAAAAAGTTTTCGGCTAGCTATAGAGCACGTTAGAACGGGCGGAAACTTAACAATACTTATACTGCGCTGTTATACTTACTATGAAGTACTTTGTACTACATATGCAATAAATTAAATTTGGTTAAGATATTCAAAAATTAATTTTATGCAATTATATTTGTTATTTACCCTAATGGCATTTGGCATCTCACCCGGATACTTGGGGTGAGATGCCTAAAATGCCAGACAGTAAAAAAGTCGTCATTGCAAACACAATACACAATTATTTTTCATATACTCCAAAGTTTTATTTGAAAAACATGCTCAAGAATATGATATTTTCGTCAGAGGCCTCCAAAACCCAAATTATGGCTACAATTTCCTTCATAAGCGAAATGTTAGGCATCTTTCCCCGAATCACTACACACAACTTTATTTATTTCCCCCAAACATATTTATGTAGCTAAAATTAGTTTTAACTAATGTTAAAAGTTAAAACTAGTTTTATCCAAAATCAAAACATGTACAGTTAAAACTAGAATTGACTGCTAGTCAAAAATGAATTAGACAAAACGGGTTTTAACAAAGACGTCCAGTATAAACTAGTTTCAACCAGTTAAAACGCGTTCTAACTAAAAACGGGTTTTGACTGTAACGTATCTATTATTTTACAGAAATTCTTTTTTATTAATATACATATGCCTCTACTCGGACGGCCTGGACCCATTGATTTTTGCGCCGGAACTGATTCTATTATGAATTCTTTAAAAAATTTAGATTTATAAAAAAGATCAGAAGTGATCCAGGTTTCAGTTATTGCTAAAAAACCAGGATTATATTTGGAGTAGAAAGAATTTATAAAGTTTTATTTTTGATTCCTTGACCGTTCCAATTAACGACGGAAAAGAGTTGAGTTGATTATTCGTAATGAGTTCTTCTTGATGGGTATTTTTTTGTTTTTCTTGGTATCAGCTGGCCATAATTGTTTGGGATAAAAAAGAAAGGTGTTTGCGTAAACTAATTTTCTCGTATTAATACTATATGTTAGTTTTTTATGGTCCAACAATAAAATATCATTTCGTAGTTTAACCTGTATATTTTGTTTTCGGTAAGTCGTGTAATTCTTCTTAATGCGCCATCTCCTGTCGAAGGTAGGCGATCCATATAGCTAATGGTGTCCTCGATGCAGCAGCTCGGAATATCTCCATAGATGTTCTCCGGACCCACCTTGTGATGTCCTTCAACCAACAGACCGTTTTCCTTGTATTTTTCCCTCTAATATTAATCTAAGTATTCGATATTTCTCTCCTCTCATTATATGACCTATGTATTGTGTTTTCCTGATCTTGATGGTCAGCAGGAGTTCTGTTTGTTTGTTCATGCGGTTCAGGACTTCAACATTAGTAATCTTTTGCACCCATGACATTCGAAGTATTCATCTGTACAAATACATTTCGAAAGCTTCAATTATTTTCTCAGTTTGGGGTCTAGAGTCCAACTTTTACATCCATACAGCAGGACAGAGAAGATGTAGCACCTTAACATTCGAATCCTCAGACATAAACTCAAATCGGATCTAATAAAAAAATTTTTCATATTCATAAACGATGTTCTGGTTTGTTCGATCCTTGCTCTTATTTTTTTACGCTGGTCACATTGTTCGTTTATTATTGTGCCAAGGTATTTGAGAGATGATACCTGCACGATAGTGTTCCTGTGAATGACAAGATTTGCATTTTTCCTTGTTCTTTTATGAATTTTACCAAAACAGAATTTCTTATGTTCTCAAAGAACACAAGAAGTTTGGTTTTGGTAAAATTCATAAAGAGACCATGCGGTTCACTGTACTCGACAATACGGTCCATCAGTTGTTGTAATTCTTCCGGACTATTTGCCATAACCACTGCGTCATCCGCGTATCTAATGTTGTTAATTAATTTGCCATTTACGTTGATCCCACAATCACCGTCTTCCAAGGCTTCCTTGAATATAGCCTCTGAGTATATATTAAAGAGGAGGAGGGATAGCACACAACCTTGGCGCATTCCTCTCTTAATTAACGTGGTTTCAGAAGTTTCTTTTTCAAGTCTGACCTCTGCTGTTTGACGCCAATACTGTTCGCCGATGACACGCAGACTGCCTTTGTCAATGCCAATTGATGTTAAGATCTCAATCATCTTTTGGTGATTTACGCAGTCAAAAGCTTTACGATAGTCTATAAAGCAGGCATAAACATCGGCGTTCATATCCGTGCATCTTTGAACTAATACGTTTAAGCAAGAGTGCCTCTCGTGTACCAAGCCCATTACGAAATCCAAACTGTGTTTCATCAATATCTAGTTCACATTTCCTGTATATACGTCTATGGATGATTTTTAAAAAGATTTTGAGCACATGAAACATTAGATTTAACAAGCGGTAGTCATCACACCGAGAACCTGGGGACCTATTCTGAGTAGTATCGTTAAGCTAACGAATACGATAAAAACCAGTTTCTATCGGAACCACGTGATTCGCGTTTAATCAACTGTGAAAATGCTATTCCGAGCCGTACGTTTCGTTTTCGGTGCCGATAGCCACGTGCGATAACTAAGCCTATGTTATCGTTCACTCTCGAGCTGCCGTTAGGAACTTAACGAAAGTGAAAACAATATGGCGTCTTTTCGTGTAAGAATGATTTTACTTCACGAGCAATTGGAGAGAGGGGACAGCAGTAACACCGATTAAATTTAATACTCTTTCTTCAACTTCAGTTAATTTTTGATTAACTGAAGGCCCACCTCCTGTTTGAAACGTTGATTTTCTTTATTTGTGAAACTTTACTTTTAATGTTTGCTTTCCAGTCACTCCATGTCTATGCAAATAATATTTACATTTAATAAGATGTATTGCATTTGACATTTAAACATAATACTAATTCTAATTTGGTTATAAGGTTTATAGAAGTAGAACTTGTGGCAAAATTAAGTTTGTCATTTTATTCTTAATGAATGAATTAAAAAATACATTAATTATATGAAGTTATATAGAAATATACAAAGAAACTTAGACATACTTTGTATAATTGTAAAATGTTAGCATTATGTAATAATAGAAATCTTTATTTTGTAGATTTTATCTAAGTTTAATGTCGGCTTTAATTCATTAGTTTTAGTTTAAAAAAAATACATTCTATATACGTAACTTAACAGTAAACTATACACTATACATATATGACTATCTATCACATAAATTATAATTTTTAAAAACAAATATTTGCTTAACGGATGGGCTGACAAAATAGACCCAGTAATAGACCCAGACATTTTAAAACAAAACAAAACTATATCACTAGCGCTAGTACACGACAATGCTAAAAGCACGTGCTTCGCTTAGAAAATGGCGGGTTGCAGTCACGTGACAAAATACAATGTTAACTAAACTGTGATTGGTTAAAGCGTAATAGCTATCGATAGCATGGAACCCAGACGCATCTCGACCGACTACCCGTAGCGAAACCCACTTAACGTGAAGCACAGAATAGCGATTTGTCTAAGGTTCGTTAACTGCCTTTCGCTAAGGCGACTTATCGAATGTCCCGTGTATCGCTCTCGTTCAGTTATCGGAAGAGCTCAGAATAGGTCCTCTGTGGTGGTTCGAAAGGAAATATTTGCGAGTCCGCGAGTAACGATAACAATTAACGACACAGAGAGAAAATATACAATCTATACTACTCACCTTTTATTTCTTTCAAATGCGGTTCTTTTATTTCACGAATCTCAACTCGATATAGTTACTTCTATAACTTTACAGGGGGGAAGGCAAGTCACTTCCTGTTACTACACATATATACATCGCGCGCGTAACACAAACGAACATGAAGATAAAAAATGGAACCTAATAACTAATTTACAACTAATCTTATAACTATCTTAAAACTAACAAGGAAAGGAAAGGATAGATTAAGAAAAGTAGAGAAAAGGCAGATAGGAAGTACCCGGGTCCAGGTCGTGAGGTTAACGTCCTCGATGATTTTTACGCTCACACACAAAATCGTAGTCTCGCTCTACTCCTCTAGTAGCTCTATGTCGAGATTCTTCAGCTCTCTCGATGCCTTAGAGATCTTCGTAGCCTCTTTTTTTCCTCAGTCTGGAGCACTACTTGCTCCGTCTGTATCGTCCGATGTCTCTCTTCTTTTCTTACACTGCCTTGGGCCTATATTTTCTTTGTCCATATCCCCAATTTCGGGAAAGTCTTAATCTCCTTTGTTCGACACTTGGTTCTTGGAAAGGGCAACCCTTCCCTTCGAGCGATAACGGTTCACGTATGAGTCGCTTTGAGACAATGGAAAGTAGTAATGAAATAAGATACGAAAGTAGGAATGAGA
This sequence comes from Centruroides vittatus, assembly GCF_030686945.1. Classification (NCBI taxonomy): domain Eukaryota; kingdom Metazoa; phylum Arthropoda; class Arachnida; order Scorpiones; family Buthidae; genus Centruroides; species Centruroides vittatus. The sequence goes on along the minus strand of NW_027122665.1, from coordinate 261,329 downwards.
CAAGAAAATAGAAGCAAAATACAGAACTTATAACTATACATATATATATATAACTAAAATATGGCTGACGGCCACAAACCAATCTTTTTGGGTATAGGAATGAAGGTGGACTTTAGCCAATCTCTAGGTATTCTATCACATTTATAAATGGTATTGAAGAATTCTGTTAGTAATTTAAATCCTGTACCCTCTTGTTCTGCTATAGCTTTCATAACTTCAGAATGGATCCTGTCATGTCCTGTAGCTTTGCCATTCTTTTGCATATTTATGGCACAAACAACCTCTTGTTTTGTAATTTCAGGAATTTCTTCGTTAATATCGGTTGTAGGTGGTGGATCGTCGGGTCTTCTGTCATCAAAAAGTTTTTCAATATATTCTTTCCATCGTTTCAGTGTTTCTTCGACGCCTATGACTATGTTATCGTTTTTATCTTTAAGAATTGATCCAGGTTGTTTTCTGTACAGGTTCGACATCTCTTTTACTTTTTTATGTATGTTGAATGTATCACACTTTTCTTGTAACAGTTCTATTTCTTTTCATTTATCAGACATCCATTTCTCTTTTGTATCCCTGCATTTCTTTCTTATGGGTCTATTTAACTCTCTGTATTTTCCATCGTTTCTTTTATGTTTCCGTCTGTTATCCATAAGCTCCAAAATTTCTGATGTCATCCGTCTCTGTCTCTTTCTATTCTAAGTGAATCCGATGTCGTGTTCTTGTAAATGGTTGATCTTGTTTCTTATTTGATTCCAGGTTTCATCTACTTGTTCCTGCTGTGGTGGTGTGTTTCTTTCAACAAGCGTTTCATATTTATGGCCAATCTTTTTTTTATTTCAGGATCTTTTATTTTATCTATATCGATTCGCCTTGTTCCTTTTCTTTCAACAACATGAGTAGAACGTCGAAATTTGAATTCAATTACGACTGGGTTATGATCGCTATTAACATCTGCACCTGGCTATGTTTTAACAGATTTTATAACTTTCTTAAATCTCCGTGCAACTAGTATAAAATCTATTTGGTTCCTCACGATTCCCTGGATACCATCGGCCGGCGATCGCCATGTGTTTAATCGTCTGGGATGTAACCGAAAAAAGGTGTTTGATGCAATTAGTTTGTTCTCAATACAGAACTGAACCAATCTGTCTCCTCGATCGTTTCTTTCGCCCAGGCCGTACGCCCCAATGATATCTCCCTCAGCACCTGAACCAATCTTAGCATTGAAGTCTCCCAATATTATGGTTATTTCTTCATTCTTAGTGCTACTGAGCGCTCGGTCAAGATCGTTATAGAATTGTTCGACATCTGTGTCAGGTTTGCTATTAGTTGGAGTATAGGCTTGAATTATGTTCATTACTCTGTATGTTGTTTGTAATTTAATTAACATAACTCGGTCACTGAGAAGCACATAGTCGATGACTGATTTTGCTAATTTATTTGAAACTATTATAGCAGTCCCGTATCTGTGACTTAGATCTGAACCTCCGGAATAATATAGATATCTCATTAGTTGTTTTATGTTTACCAGAGCCAGGCCATCAAACTTCACTCAATTCCATTATGTCAATCTTCATTCTAGACATCTCTGCTACAACGTTGGCGAGTTTTCCTGCCATAAACAGACTCCGAACATTCCAAGTAGCAATTCGTGTTATTTTGTTGTATATTTTCATTTTATTTAAGGTATTTCCAGTGTTCCGAATGGCAGACGACGGGGAGATTCTTAGCACCCTCTCCTCATTTAAGAGGTGCCCCGGACTGAGGGCCATAGTTGAGTTTTCGTTAGACATTAGATTATTTGGAGTGTCTAGTACAGTAAGAGCTCCGTTTCTTTTCTGCACCGCAGTACGCAAGTCGAGTATCGCCTTACGCTAACCAGTACTCCACCGCTTAGGAAAGTTTTCCACGCTGAAGTCTGATGATAATGAAACTGCTGCCTTTCGTCATTATCGTAATTTCGTAACTAACTTACTTACAAATTGAAGTTAGTAATTTCTTCCACTTTTGCTTGTTGTTCCTTGGTTTCTCGTAAGTTTTGATGTATTAGTTCTAAATCTTTTATAACAGTCATTTGGCTGAACAGTTTATCATTTGAAGTATTTATCAAATTGGATATTTTGTTCCATAGGATTGTAGTTGTAGTGTCTAGCTGGCTGTCCGAGTTATTTAATAGTGTTGAATTAAAATTGTCTGACTCACCTGTAGAGCTTTGAGAACTTTGTTGAAGTGTATTCGAGTTGTAATTTAACGACTCTATTGCATCTTCTTGTAGGTCTTTTTTAAGTGTATTCCATAGTGCGTGATAAGTTTGGAGTTTCATGTAGATGGTTGGTTCTGTTTATTTTCTGACCTGATTCGAGAAAGTGGCGGTCTTCCACACTTCACAGGGGATCGTTGCATTTTAATTTGGATGATATTCTCACAAACAATATTAATTTGCCCTTATATTAATTGAAATTTAATCAAAAAAATAGTTCTAACTTAAAATTTGTGCGAAATGGAGAGTATTCAAAAAAGTCACCTCATCATAATGAATATAATAATTAATATATTTTACAATTTATAATTTCGAATAATTTCATAATCCAGAATTTGAATTTTTATGACAAAATTAGATGAAACATAACGGTTACGGTCTTACGAGTATTTGCTTAATCGAACTGATTTCCTTTAAATTGCAAACAATACTGATGCTTAGTTATTTGTTTTATTTGCTCATTTTGGGTAAAAACAACAGTTTTATACATTGTTATATTGGTTATAGTATACCATAGTACAGTATTAGGGATGTAACAATCGGGAATGCAGAACGTGGAGTGGACATAGGTCTCGGCAGTAGAAGTCAAAAAGACAGCCTACTGCTCTGGAGATCGATCCGGAATCGAAAAATTCCCAGAAATTTTTCGGGGGGTGGTCCGACCGGATACCTCGACCCTCATCTCTTACCGCCCCGCCGCCTTATTGTGGACCTGGCCAAACTCATCATGGGCTTTTTTGTTTTTTCTTTTAAAAAAACTCTTTGTTCTGTGGACACTAACAGGGCCTCCATTAGCAAGCCCATTATGGGTTCGGCCAGGTTCACAATGAAGCGGCGGGGTGGTGAGGGAGAGAGCCCGACATATTCGAACAGACCACCCCCCGAAAAACTTTCGGGAATTTATTGACCGTCTGGATTTGAACCCGGGTCTCCCAGAGCGGTAGGTTGCCGTCTTGGCCGTCTCATCCCATAATGGGCTTTCTAAAAAAGACCCTCTTAGTGCCCTCAGGGCGGAGAGTTAAAAAAATACCCAATAGGGCTTCCGGAAGGCTGAAGTACGCACACATCACTATAATGAAACTATGTTAAAGTCAGTAAATTAAATTTATTTAAGAAGGACACGGGATTAAAAACCTTGTCTGTTATTAGTCGAAAATTTGTTTTCGTTTTGCAGCAGATTGGATTGATTAATCGTTCATCCCTCCAGTTGAATGGGTAAGAGGGTCGAAGGCACTTCAACCCTTTTACTCACCCATTCAACTTGTTACTATAGTATGTATTATATTATTATAAGCTTTGTTCATCGCTTAACTTCGATGCACTAATAGAAAGTTTTATAACAACTTCTTTGAAACTTATAATTAGTATGTTTATTATGTTAACTTTGCTTTTGTAGGCAGCGTTACCATACTTAACTTACAAATACATGTGTCTGTGCATATTTTTGTAAATTGTCCGTTTTGTCCGCATTTCCAGTGATTTGACGTGTTTTTCTTTACTCTAGCAGTACCGCACGTAAAACTGGGAAATTTTCATTTTTTGTAACAGCGTAAAGTTAAGTAAATTTAGAATTCAGAAGTTGGCTATCCGATCAGTCAAAATACATCGGCTTTTCAGTAGTGTTTCCATTTCCGATATTGCGTCCACCAGTGGCCGAGTGGATAAAACAACTAAACACTGGTCGTGGGTTTGCGCCTCGCTAATGGACTGGCCATGTGGATTTTTCCGGATTTTATTCGCGTTTGTAACATCTAAATAGGAACCAGTCTCCCATAAAAGACCTTCCGGGGGCATTTTCCCGGCAAATCAACCATGTGTCATATAGCCGTAATCGAATAAAACCATTTCTCATATTACATTTCTATCATTGTTTTCACTTCAACCTTCCAGTTTCGTAACCGATCATCGATATATAAAATATGCACTATTAATTATACAATAGTTTTAAAAGTTATAATTTAATAATTTTTCAGGAATATATAGGCGTTTCTAATTGTTGTGAATATGCAGCAAAACTGGACCTCCTGAAAAACAGCGGTAGATTATACGATGTTGATGACGTAAGTATTATTAAAAATGTATTTTTTGAATTCCAAAACAAAAATGTAAAAATTTTAGGAGGGGGATCAGTTTTTCACCGGTCGCCGTACTTTCTCCCTGTTATTTATAACAAAGCCGGAAAAGTAAAAGGGTTGATTAAATTTATAAAAGAATCTTGAAGTATTTTTCAAAGTAAATCCTGGATAATTTTGAAACAGCCTGTTTTATTTACAATCCGTCATCTTATTTTTAATAGTTAACTTACTTTAATTTTTATGAATAAAAATTTAACTAAGTTATTTGTTACAAATCGAAACGCTCTAAATAGAAATGTACTCAATGTTATATTTCACATTGAGTACATTTCATAATATAAACCAGAGTCATTATTAGTGTAATTAAAATTTTTCAAAAGCCCAGTAAACATTTGAGTCGCGAACCATTACAAATATATTGAGAAACGCTTGGCTATTGTGTCTATGTAAGGCTCAACTTATGTTAAATTTTAGAAAAAATTAAAAATCGTACCGAGGATTGCATTTAGATTCAAGTTGAATTATTTTTATACTTTCAGCTTTGTGATTACGTTGAAGAAGTGAAAGAAAATAGGGTAAGTAGAATTTTATCTTAAATTTTAATTATTGACAATTGGCGCGTTTTGTATTTTCTTTATTATTTTCTTCATTATACAGTAATTACTTCTTGTTCTTTCAATTAAAGATCTTATAGAAAGTATCACGTTATATTTGTTGATAGCTTAACTTCTCTTTCAAAAATGTAACTTTATAAAATACCGCTTATTATAATACTTTAAAATAACTTTTAAAATATGTCGAATTTGATATCTACTATAATTCGTTTTGAACGTTAAGATTTTATTTAGATGAAACTCTTAATTGTATATTTTAGAAACGTAAAATTCAGTTATCAGTCGAAGCATTCCACAGTTTTACTTTAATTCGTATAATTATCCATACGTGGATAAATCATTTCGTCGTTATTATATTTTCTATAAGACAATGTTTGACGTAATGTCTAAAACAAATTTTCAAATATTCAATATCGACGATGAGGAGTGAGAAAGTCAACACTACTAATGCAGAACACGACGTTACTCGATTAAATAACGTGCTGCCAATATCTATAAAACGATAGCGTACTTTTAAGCAAATTATTTCGATTAATAATATTAGTTATTAATGAAAAGTAATGATTATTATTATAAGAAAAACGTGGCACTCGGAGTAATCGACAGCTAAAGAAGTTACTCGGTCCAACTAATTTAAAAACCGGTCATTTCTAACTTAATTTGGATTTTACTTTTACAGTAAAGAATTTAAAGCAATTCAAAGAAAAATACATTTCTTTGATATAAACGAAACATATGGACTGATTACTGTTATGGAGCGCCTCCGTTAATATCTATAGTAAAAAATCCAGCGACGAATTGCTTAACTTTTCCGGCTACATTTGGCGCCATCTGTTATCGTATTTTATTAAAATTTTAAAATATTTTTCACTATTCTAAAGTGGCAAAAGCTTAATTTTAAAGTTAGACATGAGTTTTATTTAAAAAAATTGTAAGTGCCAATAACCAGTAAAATCGTCATTAAGTCCGACCCTACTGGAGAAACACACGACCCTATTATCTTCCCACTCCCTCGATTTTTAATTAATCACTAACATTTAATAGCATAAATTCCCTAACAAACAAATTTCCCTGCAAAATTCAGAATTTTCGACAAAAAGCACGGTGTTATTAAGCTTCAAACAAGGTGAATAAAATCACGCCTCATACCCACGCACATACTAACAACCGAACATACGAAATTACCCTGGAATTTTTTACATTTCTCGACGTTTCAAGGTGTGCAAAGTTCAAAAATGTAAAAATCTTAAGGAATCATTTTTTGCCGGATCGCCATACTTTCCCTCTGTATAACCAGTTGGGAAAATAAAAGTGTATTAATACTTATTAATGTAATTGATAAGTCCGTAAAGTTTCATTCATCACTCTTAAACTGGCTCTTCTGTGCCCAGGAGTCAGAAGTCAATGGAATGCAACGTACTAGGCGTTTGACAGACAGACCAATTACCTGAAGCCTCATTTAAACAGTTGTCGTGAAACTAACACCGATGGCCAAAGAGCAGCCTCCCAAGGTTAACGTCCCAGATTTGTTGTTTGAAATCCAGCCCAAAGCCTGGTCATGTTTTGAGGCACATTTAGCGTCATGAACACATCCGTTGGCGATTAGCTCGCTCCCAGCCTTCCAATAATTTTTCCTTCATAAAGTTGTCTTTGACAGCAAAATAATAATGCCACAATGTCATACGATAAAGCAGTTAAAGATTCCTCTATGTTGGCATCCTACCGCTCTGGAGAACCCGGAATCGAAAAATTCCCAGGAATTTTTTGGGTGTGGTCCGACCGAATATGTCGACCGTCGTCCCTCACTACCCGGCCTCTCCATTGTGACCTGGCCGAACCCATAATGGGCTTGCTAAACAAAAGCCCTCTTAGTGCCCACAGGACAGAAAGAGTTTTATAGTCCTCTATGGTTAAACCGCGAAGAAACAATGCCATGCTACTGTTGTACTTTTAAAGAGTCTGCATATCATTGAATTAATTCGTACTTTTTAATGGAATCTTCAACTATAACCTGGATCATTTTACTAACTAGATACGTTCACATAAATTGCTTTCTACCTATAGATTAGACGATTATTCTTATTTTCTTACAGACGTGTGTGTAATTCATGTTATGTTGTACTCGAATAATATGATTTGCTTTTTCAAATGATATATTTTAAATTATAATAACTAAAGAAAAATTTTTTTCTTTAATTTAGAATTGTGGACTTTATAGCCATCGCCCTGTCCTGAAGTTTTATGATCCCTGATGTCAGTCTTCGGATGTTTCGATCGAAAGAAGATAAAAAGTGAACATTTGATGTTTTATCATCATCCAATGGCGAAATTGACGTTTAAAATATATTTGTATTTCTAATTATTACCATAAATGTAACAAATATATACAAATATTTTACATGCTAAATAAAAAATTTAAAAAATAATGGTGACTGGGACTAACAAAAATTAAATTAGTTTATTCATTTTTAAATTGAACAATTTAAAATGAATTGCTAAAAATTACATCCGATTTCTATGAACTTAATTTTAATAAAAATAATTGAAATTTTTCTTATATATGTCCCTTCTTTATCAAATAATCAAAGCTAGAATTATAATTTTTAATAGTTTTTAATCATTGCAAAAATAAAAAAAATGTTGCTTGTTTTTTTAAAGTTTATTTTAAAAATTCAATTAATCCAAATCATCTGAAAAGTCAACGTTTGATCATAAAATTGTTAAGATCCTTACAGTAAAACAAATAACATTTTTTCTTAAATCTCTATTTGTTGTAGTGCTAAACAAAGTCAAGTTAAATACTGTACTTATAACACAAATTTTTTAAATCATTAGTCAAACATCAAAAGCTTCACACAGCAATTGTTTTTTATGACGACAACAAACAAGGAACTACAAAATTACAAAAAAATTTGATTTCTCTTGTGACAAACTTTTATTTGTATCAAATTTTTCAAAATGCCCAAGAGCATTACTACGTGTGACAAAATTTCAGGGCAGCGAATCAAGTGAATGTTATGCTGCAAAACTGCTCATCACTACAAGACGCCATGCTACACAATTAATATAAATAGGTCAGTCAATATTAATTCAAACATTCCAATTGTCGATAGATTGTGATAATTCATTTAAATATATAAAAAACATATTAGAAAAAGCATTGAATTTAAGCTTATCCCCCTGATCACGAATGTATACAAATTTTCTTTCAAAGTGTCGAAATATATCACTATAAAATTTCCCTCTATAATTTAATAATTACGTTACATAACATCTATTCATATTCTTGTTAAATGTGTTCTGTAAATGGTTTAAAACGTTTTATTTTTTCTTTTCAATAGTAAAAACATTGTATCTATATGAAATTCAATAATAGTATTAATACGCAATGAGCTGTACAATTTTAACATATTGCATATAAAAATGACAGATTTTATATGTATAAAAAAATGTAGAGTATTTCTGTTTTTATAATTTGATGAAAATCACAGAATACGTATCAAATTTCTATTATTCAAATAATTTATCTGAAATAAATGTCACATTTTTTAGAATGTTTATGTGAGGGGCTAGCCGGGGGTGGAGTCGGGATATTACTCGCTACCACTTAATCGGCAGTTAGTCTGCGGGAATAATTCTCAGTTGTCGAACGGATGGCGTTAATGAGTGAAAAATGCGGAGAGAGATGATCTCGTAATCACCATTCTCCTACGTCAGGCTCCAGTAATTAAAATAAGCGCCTTAACTCGCGTTTACTTCTATTTATAGATATCTGTGACGTCTGAGTGACGACGTCCGAATAGAATTATAGGAGTGACTAAAGTACAGTACCTATAATCTCCGTTGCCGCTCATCGGTGGTGACCAGACCCTGAACACTGGGAAGTTCGGTCGTGGGTTCGCGCCGCGACTCGGACAGGCTGGCTGCTAGGAGTTTTCCGGGTTATGTGTTAGCCAATAACGACTGAATAGGAGGCCAGTTCCCCGCAAAAGTTTTTCCGGAAAACACTATTTTCTGCACGTGCGTTTAGGCCGTTCGATATACGGCTGGTTCTTCGGTCGCGTAGCGATTATATACACATGTTTAGTCGGAGAAAGAGCCTTTCTGAGCTAAAATCTCCATATCAAACACCTGTAGGAGAAGAAGAAAAAAAGTACCTATATTATCAGAGTAGCCATACGAGTCATCGCCGCCATGTTCTGTCAAATGTAATCCCGTGGTCTATGGGTTTACATTAAGAAATGACGATTTTTTTTAATTTAATAAAGTCTTTTATTCCTTTTTTTATTCGAGAATATTATGGATGAATAAATCTTACAGGCTCGATAAGTTTTAAATTTCTAGCATTAGTATTTTTAAATAAAAAATTAATTTTGTTTACTTTTTAGAGAAACTTCTAGATCGAAATTCCAAACGTTATTTTAAAGCAAACGCAAGAAATCAGTCAGTAGTTAATGAAATAGATATTCAGCTTGTCAAAACTACTACTGCATTTACTAATTTGACAGGGTTTAACGTTGGAATGTACAACGCATGCATGCTTATGCACCATGCAAAGGTAAATCTGGGTGTGGGCCTGACGTCTGCTCTTCTCTCCCGGGAAAGCTTTTGTGTTTTATCAAGGCTTTTTATGTTGTTTTCATTAACGTCCCGTCTTTATATTGTAAAAACTATCCATGTTTTTTCTTTAAATACAATAAAGTTACAGTAGTTTGTTCTTACACATTGTAGAGTAAAGATGTGTTTCTTTTCTTAATGTGTTATTTCACTATGTAAAACTTTCAATCTATTATATTGAAGTACTATAAATAATCAACCAAATAAAAATTATCATATTTGTATTTATATTGCATTATTGTATGATAAAAAGTAATTTAATAAAATTTTTTACAAGTTTAAAGTTTTTTATATATACATAATAATTACGTAAGTTCATAGTGATAAAGCATATCAAGATCAAAAGGATATGCAGATAAAATATAAAAATTTATTAAATGAACAATATATTTTTATTTGTAACAGTTTCATATTTTATCACATCAATAATAAAAAATGTAAAGGTCAAAGGCTAACACCCGCCTCTTTAATTGCTAGATTTGAAATTTAAAACAAAACAATATACTGTATAAAAAAATACAATACAATACAAATGGCAGACTCTTTTGCAGTGGCATTTGATGAACTGAAGTGCAGAGTGAACGTGGAAAAGATATGGCTAATTCTGTAGCTTACTCGTGGATTTACTTGCATAGGGATTTGTTAAATTTTTGATTTTTCTTTTGTTTTTCATTTTTAACATGAAAGATATAAATCTTGTCATGATTTTAATTTATGGCAATCAGGAATATGGCCATTTTTAGAATATTTGTTAAATTTTTCCAAACAAAATTTTTTATATCAATGTTTTGACTCTCGACCACATTATAATATTGGTAGAAAATATCTTCCATGTCTGAAAACATATCAAAAGTTGTATTATTACAAAAAAACATGGAATTAAATGAGGAGTATCTAAAGAAAAGAGGAGTATTTTAATCATGTTTTTGTTATTGATTTGAAAGAAGCATTGCATATGATCCTATCATCTAATCTTTCAAAAAACAAACTTTGTAAATTTCTTTAACTGTATTTATCATATTTTTGTTTTATATTTATATTTTTTATAGCTTTATAAAAATTTTCAAGTGTCTTACATTTGAATTTAAATAGAAAAAAAATCTTATTACATGATTACATGTCATATCGCATAGAAGCTTATGATCTGTAGAAAAATAAGAGTAACTACGAATTTCTTCAGTAGTGAAATAATCTAAAAAATTTTATCTCATTAATTAAAAGTCAATAATTTAATAAATCAAATCTCAGGATTTAGAATGCATGAAAAAAAATAATTACTAATAAACAATAATTTTCATTATTAAACAATTATTTATGAAAAGAGATATTCACACAAATAATTTTTATTAATAGACTTTCACTAAATTCTCATAGGTCTACATGTAAATGCATAAAAGATAAACATGTAAACTATATCATATATATATTCATTAGATGCAGTTTGGATTAATAAATATAATGTGATTAAAAAGTTTACACGAAGCCTTAAAGCCAATAAAACAACTGAATAGTTTCTACACTCGCAAAACATTTGTAAACAAAATATGTAATCGTTATTTTAAATTTCAATGGAATTGACGGCACTTTAGCCAGGGAATACTGCTTTAGCTGGTATGTGTCCGTCTCTCGCTTGCTTGCTTGCTTCCCTGTCTTCTGGCGGGGTGGTTAGGCATTAGCTGCTTTGGCTATTTCGCCTCGTGGGAAGTTAATCGGGCACTGACGTGGGTTGGCGCTAATCACAACATCGACGGTGCTGTGGGTGAACAGAGAGCCAATTAGGTTGGGTTAGAAGTTGCACGTTTTGTTGTATTCCTTAAAGAAGGAAGAAAGGGATAATAGGCAGACGTTTATCGGTTTGAAATAAAGGCAGCCACTTATTTCGTGAAGATGATTCTTGGCGAGGTTGTTGTTGGCGAGGATGCGATCCCTGATGGTGTCGAATCTTGAACACTCGTTGTGACGGTGTGTGGTTGTGTCTATTTTGTTGGGGTAATATTTGCAAAGGTTGGTGTTGCATTTCTTGCGAGTGTGCAGAAAGTGGTTCGTAAGCAAGGAATTGGTTCTAGCGCGGTTGATGAAAACGTTGATGCGGCGGTCGTTGATGTCTGGAGCGGAGATGTCTGAAGAGTTGGAGAACCACGGGTGCAGGTTGTTGTGAAGGTAGGTGTTCCAGATGTTGTTCATATGTTTCACGTTGTCGGACTTGATGAGATGGTTGAGGTCTTCGGGGGTGATGAAGAGGGTGGCTATGGAGTTGCGTGGACTGGTTTTGGCGAGGTTGTAGGCTTGTACAGTACATTGATGGGGATGCCTTTGTGAGCCGGGGTCCAAACGAGAATTGTCTGGAGGTTTTGTTGGTGCCTTTGATTGAGGGTGGCGTTGATGAGATAGATTAAGGAGGGGAAGTTTTCGTGATAAGTATGGAGAGCCTTGAGGACCGATTGTGAGTCGGTGCAGATGATGGCAACTTGACTATTGTGAGTGGCATGGCGAATGGCTTGCAGGATTGCGTATCCTTCAGCGGTGAAGATCGTGGCCTCTCGGTGGAGAGAAAAGTGAGCCGTGATGTTGTTGTTTGAGTCTACAAAGGCCGCAGTCACGGAATTTGTGTTTTTCGATCCATCGGTGGCAATAATGGTGTTTATATTTTGATGGGCTTCCCGAACTTTGAAGGTCTGCTCGATGAATGAGATTGGGAGTTTGGAAGGAGAGGTCGTCGAGATGGATGTTGTGATGAGAGACGTTGGAATGCTGAAAGAAGTGGAGGGAAGGTTGGGTTGGGTGGATGAACGTTGTGCTGAAGAAGCCAGGTGCGGGTGAAGTGGATGAAAGGAATCTTTACTAGGGAGCCACCTGTGTTGTTATGTATGTGTTGAATAGTGGAGTGGAAGAGAGAGTCAGAGGTAGCTTTCTTGATGTAAGTGTTGTATTGTTTAATGATGCATTTGTGGAAGCGACGTTCGAGGGAGGATTTGTTTGCGGCGCGAAGAGTGAGGATGTTGTTAGAAGAGATAGGAAGGCCGAGGCTGAGTTTGATGTATTGAGATTGAATAGACTCAAGAGTGCGAAGTTGAGTTTTGGTGAGGGATGCTATACTGCGGATGGCGTAAGTTATGATGCTGCCGATTGTGCTGTTGGCAATGCACAGGAGGTCAGACGGATGGCCTCCTGTGTTTTTGTTACAGAAAATTTTGAAGATGTTGAGTAGTTTCCTGCACTTGTTGTATATGTATTGGATGTGAGGATTCCAAGAGAGGTTGGCTGTGATAAGAATTCCGAGGATTTTCAGTTTATTAACTTTGGGGATGTTCTTCCCCTGGAGAGTAATATCCTGCTTGTTGTGGATGTTGATAGGTATACGGAGAATGGCACATTTTTGGGGTTGGAAGCTGATATCGTTGGAGTTGGCCCATGCCTGCAGGGAGTGGATGAAATGGGCGGTGCGGAGGCGCAGATGGAGGGGGTTGTTCTCATAGATGATGAAAGTGATGTCGTCGGCGTAGACGTAAATTACAGTGTAATCGTTTTTAAGGTTGAAGATATCGTTAATGAAGAGTGCGAAGAGGAATGGAGAGATAACGCTGCCCTGTGGGATACCTCTGGATTGTGTGAGTTGTGAAGAGAGATAGCCCCTCCATTTAACCGTAACCTTCCTGTTAGTTAAGAAGTTGTTAAGCCAAATGAAAAAATTTCCTTTAAGACCTTTGGCGATAGCTTTACGGAGAATGTGGTGATATTTAACGGAGTGTCGAGGGTGTCGAGGATTTGTGGATGTCGAGCGTGAGAATGTTAAGGAATTGACCCTTATTGCGGAGGGTGTGAATCTGAATAGTCATGTAGGTCAGGAGATCGTGAGTCCCCTTATTAGGAAGGCTACTAAAGTGCTTATAGTGCTTAAACCAATGGCGGTGATGGGCAAGGTTGTGCCACCGTTTTAAGATCATACGTTCGAATGTTTGTGAGATGGTTGATGTCAGGGCTGTTGGGCGGTAGTTGGCGATGTTAGTTGTTTCCTTACTCCGCTTGCGAATGGGAATGATGATTGTTTTGTTCAGGTCTTCGGGGGTGATGCCTGTAGTCCATATGTTGTTGAAGATCTTGAAAAGCTGACATTTGTTCTGGTTGCTGAGTGCGTTGAGGATCTTATTGGTGATGCCGTCTGACCCTGGGGTAGTGTTCTTCCTATTTTAAGGGCAAGGCTAAGATCGTAATCGGTGAATGGGCTGTAGAAGATATCGGTGGGGAGATCTATGTTGGGAGGAATGCGGATGTGTATGGGTTGTGTTTGTGTATGGGGATTAAAGTAATGATTGAATATGTCAGCTTGGTGGTTGGGGTCGGTGATGTTCGTCCCTTTGTGATTGATGATGAGGTGATCGTTGTTGGGTTTGTCTTTGGCGCGCAGAAAATGGATGATTTTCCAGAAATTGTTTTTGTAGTTGGGGGAGGTGGAGAGGTACTTATAAAAAGTACATTTTTGCGCTAGAATCGTGCGTTGGAGTTCTGCAGTGGCTTCTTTAACACGAATCCAGTTTTTGCGGTTAGACTGTCTTTGGAATCGATGGGAACTTTTTTTTTTTGCAACTTTCCGTTGACATTCATTATTCCACCAAGGGGGATTGGGTCTTTGTTGAGGGGGGTCGCGGTTGGTATAGATATGTGTTAAGTTATTTATATTTATCGTCTCTCTGAATAGGAATGTAAAGACGCCACCTAACGACAAAATTTAGCAACACGAAACCCGCTTTTCGAAGCGAAAAGTTCGGAATGCGATAGCCTTTCTTATCTCGTAAGCACCGCATCGCTTAAGTGGATATCGGATCTGATGTAAACAGCTACGCTAACTATCGACATTTTTCATTTGTTGTCTTATATTAAAGTTTAAATATGAACGTAAACATAAACGTAACAAATTCATGCTTACCTACTGTCAAATGAGTTCAAAAACTTCTAGATTTATTTAAAAACGACTTTAAAAAACACTTCCTATTCAAAATATACAGAGCCGCGTGCACTTTTCGATGGAACATGGGGATTTTAACCACGTGATACAACTAACCAATAGAAAATTTGACAACTCATTGTCGCTACTCTGATATCAAGGTACCGTACTCTAATAATTATGTAAATGGCAACAAGCAGACTCAATTAAAAGTGTTAAAAAAGGGGAAAAGCCAACGAGATGTGTTTGTATAAAAAAACTTCTTCGATTTTGATGAAAAACGAATAACTAGGTACTGTACGTAACTTATAGTATTGTTATTAAAATAGATGTATACGGGATAACTAATGTAAAACTTTTTAGATAACAAGAAGTTAAATGTGTAATGAAGTTTTAAAGGTTTAAACCTTACAAAAATCTGTTATTTAAAAAGGAATCGGTTTGTATGAAATAACTAGTTATGTAAATTACGGTATTATTATAAAAAATCGATTCAAACGTGATGATTAATGTATAAAGTTCTTTGGATAACGAGAAGTTGAATGTGCAAAGGGATTTTTATACTTTTAACTTTCAGAGATCTGTAACCTAAAGGTATGTTTTTAAAACACGTGATCTTTATACAGGCTCGCCATAAGCGGGCGTGCACCGCTCGCGGGCGGCACATCCAGGGGGCAGCAAATTGGTATTGCTGGCAAGCTCAGCGTAGGTAGTCGTAGTTAAACGGGCGGGATAATCGGTATTGCAGACTGGCGCTCAAACAGCTAGCGGCGCTGCTGTCTTTATATATATGTTTTTTATATTGTTGTAACTTGTGAACTTCTATTTTAGTTGGCTGAGGAGGGGCATGAACTGCCCGAAACGTGTACAAATACGATGAACACGTATCAACTAAATAAAAATTAATGATGAGATTTGCCAAGTGTCTGAATGAATACAATGAATGATTTGTGTTCGATTTACTGAACGATTACTGGCACGGTTTCACGAATACCAATATAAATCTCTCTTATTACTGATACCAGACAAATCTGCTTTGCTTGGATCGAATAAATCTGTTATGCCCATTTTCGACAGTACAGCTTTTAAATTTATTGCACTTTCCAATTTAAATTTCGGTAATAAGATGTGATTGTAATTTTTGTACGTTACTTTTAACTAAACCATTGCCTAAACTATTGGATTTATCTGAACTCGGTTTATTCTCAATTTCTTTTAGTCGCGTCATTTAGTTTAATGCGATTAAGTATGATAATAAACCAGTGATCCAGCCTTAGACTGGCTCCTATCCACTGACCCGTTCGGCATGGATATATTCCCTGTCGGTAGTAAAGGTGCTGCCAACAGCTCACAGTATCTAAAAGTCACGCAAGCTTGCTCTGCATATTAAGGTGGAAATCTTGGAGCAGGATACCTATATTTTACGGTAATATTTTACATTTTATATACGTATATTTATATACGAACATTCAATTCCTATAGAATATATATATATATATATAATAAGCATTGACTATTTTTCTACCAATCGCGTGTTATTTTGTATAATTAAAATTCACAAGATCGCAAGAACGACAGCTAGATAGCCGAGTGGTGAGGGTAGCCGCTCTCGGGTACCTGAGATCGAATGCCGTCGAATCGATAAACCTCTACAGTTTTTCGAGGTTGTCCGTCTAGATATCTCGAGTTCCGTCCCTCACCATTCGGAGCCCCGTTGTTGGTTTATCATGGCCGAATCCATAGTGAGCTCGCTAAAAAGTCCGTCTTACTGTAGGCATGACAGAAAGGGTTTAAAAAAGACCCTAAAACGTACTTTGAAAGGAATTGGATATTTTAACAAATAAACGTAAATTATATGATTCTTATTTCCGTGTATACACTATACGAAACATAATTAATGTGGCTTGCAATTTAAAATTTTATAAACCTCTGACTAGTTTAAAGACCAGAAAAGTATTTTATTATCTTATTATTTTGCTTCTTATATGATACGTTTTCTCAGTGTTTTACTTTTACTAAATTAATTTTCCTAGAATCTTACTTTTTTAATAATTTTTTTCTTGTTCGTTATTAAAAAAACGTTGTTTTATCACAGATAAAAAACATTTTTTAATTAAGTTGATTTTTCGGTTTATATTTTCATTAATTTAATTGGCATTGAAAATTATATATCAAGAACTGGTGAGTGTTTAACGTTTAAATTTTATCACTTTATATTTTTTGTTTGTTTCGACTCCTCGCATTCTCACATATAATCGCGCCGTGCATAATAATAACCTTGCAAATTCTAGACTTACGACACCTGAATTAATTTCGGTACAAAAAACTCTTATTATGAAGATGTCCTTTGAAAAGATTTGTAAACGTAACGAGGAAGTTTCGTTGAAAAAAGTAATTGATTGCTTTGATTTTATTGTATAACTCCTCAGTTTTCAAACTCTTTGGCTCGTTGCGTACTGTAAAAAGTGCAAAGTTTTCTTTCGCACTTTGTAATATATTTTAAATTATTAATAGATGTGTACCATAATTATTGTTTCCTTATATAATTATTGGACGTAATAAATAATGTTATAAATGAGTTTCTTTTGATTTCTGAAATATACTTTCATACTATTCGTGATGCGTTTACCCGGCTCTCGAAACCCACTTTTTGACAACCACACCCGGACTACGCCCAATTTCTAACTTCAAAACAACGCCGCGGGCATACCTGACGTTTGTTCCAGAAATTCGACATAGAATAATATAAAAACAGTATCAGTTAATTGTTAAAATTTTAGCTTGTTTTAAACGAAACATTCGGATTCGATCGCTAGTGTTTTGTTTTATACCTGTATAAAACGGAATGCGATAATAGAATTTTCTACTTGGTAGGTTCTAGTGTTATAGAATGTATTATTTTTATACTTAATAAACTGTTCTAGATAAACTTGAAACCGCAATGTTGCATTTTCGTACATACTTTCCGGACAATTAACGTACAATCTTAACACAGGAATAAAAATTAATAGACAAATTCTCGTTAACATTTTTTTTTAATGGAAGATCCGTTTTAGACAGGTTTTAGCATAATCCTTTTTCTGAAATTATTAAACTTTTTTAAAAATAATGTTTAATAATAATAATATTATTATTTAATATTTAATAAAGTAAATATTCTTATTAATCATGTCCTTCATTATTAATAAGAATACTTATTTTCAGATATCGAAAAGGACACTTTTTTACATACTTTAAAATAATTTTTATTATATTAGCTTAGAGCTGTGCGTGTCATCCTTGAGTGAATGATTTCAAGGTAACATATCAATTACATTCAATAGGGGCATCTAATTATGACTGTCAGGATATAAAAGATATCGCGTGATTTTAGTCATTTGAGAATTGAAAATTCAAAGAAACGTAGCTCTTACAAAGCTGTAAAATGCATTTTGCAGGTTTCTTTTTGATCGTTTTCCTTTCCTTAGGTGGAGCATTAGGTAGTGGATTATACTCGGTTGTTGAAGCTTATAGACATACCTTAGGTGGAAGATTATACTCAAGTTGTTCGAGAAGCTTATTAGATCGATATTGCGGTAAGACATTTCTTAAAAAGTAGGCCTATTTGAAATATAAAATTTGACTATATATGTACATGTGATCAGAGGGTCGGCACCACGTCACGATGACACGTCAGGACTGACACCACTGAATTCTTAAGGTCGATACAGAGACCGATTTGGTTCCAATCTTGCTCGAGCGGTCGTGTATGTAGACCTCTAGGGTCCGGGATGGAGTCAGAGTCCTGGGTCCGAGTCTCTCACATCCATTTAAATATTGTCATTAACTCTATTGCTTGTAAAACAATTAAGATTGTGCACTTTATTCTTTAATAGATGTGAAAGACAAAATGTCAGTGATTGCATGTGCAGAAAGGTTCGAATATAAAAGAGTAAGATTCGACGTTCGATTTTTTAAAAATTACATTAATTTCATTTAATAATAAGTATTTGAAAATGATTCATTGCAAAATGTCTTTCAGGGTTACGAAATATTTGAAAATTGTTATAATTCAATTTCTGAAACGGGAAAAGATGAAACCTTAGAAGAGAAATTAAACAAAATTTGTTCTTTGAATCGTGATGTAATTATATTTTTTTATATTTTATTTATATATAAAATATAGTTCTTAATACTTTACTATAAAAATTTTATAAACTTTTTTCAAACGAGGGCATTAAGAAGGCCTTTTAAATTATACCCATCTTGGGTTCGACCATGTCCTCGATGGAGGTAGTTGGCGATGATGAGGCGAGTCTATGAAAAATTATCTCGACCAGAGGCGTAGCTAGGGGGAGCGGTGAGGGCGGCTCGCCCCGGGGTCACCCGTGTAGGGGTGACACCCGTAGGCCTGTACCTAAAAAAAAAAGAAGGCTAACGGCTCGCCTCACATGACAGTTTCTTCGCTATGAGGAGACGCCACGAGAGCTCTCACCAGCTGTAAATCTAAACTCGTACATCGCGACATCGCATATTCAATATAGCGTTCGAGTTGCTCGAGTGCGAAGATATTACAATTCAATAGTGTTTTATAAAAGAGTTAAAAGGGGTGACACCACGATATCCGCACCGGGTGTCACCCACGGTAGCTACGCCACTGACCGAGACCCTTCCCGATTCGACTCTCGAGTCACATAGATTTACTATACAGATTGGCATCTCGTCATTAAATTTTGGCCTATAAAACTTTTATTTGATATTGTATCATTTGTGTCTTTTATTATATAAGTGTGAAATTTTGTTCAAATAGAATATTTATATTATAATGAAATTTTTAAAAATAATTTTTAATAATTATACAAGTTTTTTAACAATAGAATGCGTAATGAATATCAATAAAATCAATTTAGCAATGGGAATAATTTCCCTGTTACGGGGGGTTACAAACAATTAATTGGATAAGTTAACATTTGTAATTTACAGCAGTGTTATATCTATTATACATCATTTTATTGTTTACACGTTCTTACATTTATTTCGCGGAAAATTCTGTATTATAACCATAGGATCTTACGTAAGTTGTTTAAGATAAAATGATTATATTTATTCCGTTACAATTTTCAAGATTTACTTTCAGATTATTAGATAATATTAACTTAGAATTTTGTACTTTTCCATTATTTTAATAAGGTAATTATAAATTTTATATAAATCCTTTTTATTGATGTTATTTAATTTTGTTAAGAGCTCAATTAACGAGTTACAATTGCAGATACGAACTATTTGATATTGTTCACGTACATTATTAAGTTTTTGGCATTTTAATAATAAATGATGTGGTGTGAATTCGCCGGAGTTACATAAAAAGCATTTTTTGTTCGAGAAACCTATATAGGTACCATTAATTATACAATAGTTTTAAAAGTTATAATTTAATAATTTTTCAGGAATATATAGGCGTTTCTAATTGTTGTGAATATGCAGCAAAACTGGACCTCCTGAAAAACAGAGGTAGATTATACGATGTTGATGACGTAAGTATTATTAAAAATATATTTTTTGAATTCCAAAACAAAAATGTAAAAATTTTAGGAGGGGGATCAGTTTTTGACCGACCACCTATTATATATAACAAAGCCGGAAAAGTAAAAGGGTTGATTAAATTTATAAAAGAATCTTGAAGTATTTTTCAAAGTAAATCCTGGATAATTTTGAAACAGCCTGTTTTATTTACAATCCGTCATCTTATTTTTAATAGTTAACTTACTTTAATTTTTATTGTTGAAATTTAACTAAGTTATTTGTTACAAATCGAAACGCTCTAAATAGAAATGTACTTAATGTTATATTTCACATTGAGTACATTTCATAATATAGCCTACAGTGACTCTATAATTAAAATTTTAAAAAGGTTAGTAAACATTTGAGTCGCGAACCATTACAAATATATTGAGAAACGCTTGGCTATTGTGTCTATGTAAGGCTCAACTTATGTTAAATTTTAGAAAAAATTAAAAATCGCACCGAGGATTGCATTTAGATTCAAGTTGAATTATTTTTATACTTTCAGCTTTGTGATTACGTTGAAGAAGTGAAAGAAAATAGGGTAAGTAGAATTTTATCTTAAATTTTAATGATTGACAATTGGCGCTTTTTGTATTGTCTTTATTATTTTCTTCATTATACAGTAATTACTTCTTGTTCTTTCTATTAAAGATCTTATAGAAAGTATCACGTTATATTAGTTATTAGCCTAACTTCTGTTACAAAAATGTAACTTTATAAAATACCGCTTATTATAATACTTTAAAATAACTTTTAAAATCTGTCGAATTTGATATCTATATAATTCGTTTTGAACGTTAAGATTTCACTTAGATGACACTCTTAATTGTATATTTTAGAAACGTAGAATTCAGTTTATCAGTCGAAGCATTCCACAGTTTTACTTTAATTCGTATAATTATCCATACGTGGATAAATCATTTCGTCGTTATTATATTTTCTATAAGACAATGTTTGACGTAATGTCTAAAACAAATTTTCAAATATTCAATATCGACGATGAGGAGTGAGAAAGTCAACACTACTAATGCAGAACACGACGTTACTCGATTAAATAACGTGCTGCCAATATCTATAAAACGATAGCGTACTTTGAAGCAAATTATTTCGATTAATAATATTAGTTATTAATGAAAAGTAATGATTATTATTATAAGAAAAACGTGGCACTCGGAGTAATCGACAGCTAAAGAAGTTACTCGGTCCAACTAATTTAAAAACCGGTCATTTCTAAATAAATTTGGGTTTTACTTTTAAAGTAAAGAATTTAAAGCAATTCAAAGGAAAACACATTTCTTTGATATAAACGAAACATATGGACTAATCACTGTTATCGATCGCCTCCGTTAATATCTATAGTAAAAAATCCAGCGACGAATTGCTTAACTTTTCCGGCTACATTTGGCGCCATCTGTTATCGTATTTTATTAAAATTTTTAAATATTTTTCACTATTCTAAAGTGGCAAAAGCTTAATTTTGAAGTTAGACATGAGTTTTATTTAAAAAAATTGTAAGTGCCAATAACCAGTAAAATCGTCATTAAGTCCGACCCTACTGGAGAAACACACGACCCTATTATCTTCCCACTCCCTCGATTTTTAATTAATCACTGAAATTTAATAGCATAAATCCCCTAACAAACAAATTTCCCTGCAAAATTCAGAATTTTCGACAAAAAGCACGGAGTTATTAAGCTTCAAACAAGGTGAACAAAATCGTGCTCTATACCCACACACATGCTAACATCCAAACATACAAAAACTACC
Organism: Centruroides vittatus; assembly: GCF_030686945.1. NCBI lineage: Eukaryota > Metazoa > Arthropoda > Arachnida > Scorpiones > Buthidae > Centruroides > Centruroides vittatus. The sequence goes on along the minus strand of NW_027122665.1, from coordinate 239,513 downwards.
CTGGAATTTTTTACATTTCTCGACGTTTCAAGGTGTGCAAAGTCCAAAAATGTAAAAATCTTAAGGAATCATTTTTTGCCGGATCGCCATACTTTCCCTCTGTATAACCAGTTGGGAAAATAAAAGTGTATTAATACTTATTAATGTAATTGATAAGTCCGTAAAGTTTCATTCATCACTCTTAAACTGGCTCTTCTGTGCCCAGGAGTCAGAAGTCAATGGAATGCAACGTACTAGGCGTTTGACAGACAGACCAATTACCTGAAGCCTCATTTAAACAGTTGTCGTGAAACTAACACCGATGGCCAAAGAGCAGCCTCCCAAGGTTAACGTCCCAGATTTGTTGTTTGAAATCCAGCCCAAAGCCTGGTCATGTTTTGAGGCACATTTAGCGTCATAAACACATCCGTTGGCGATTAACTCGCTCCCAGCCTTCCAATAAATTTTCCTTCATAAAGTTGTCTTTGTGGCATTATTATTTAGCTGTCAATGTCATACAATAAAGCAGTTAAAGATTCCTTTATGGTGGCAGTCTATCGCTCTGGGGAACCCGGCAGCGAAAAATTCCCAGCAATTTTTTAGGTTGGGTCCGACCGAATATCTCGACCCTCGTCCCTCACTACCCGGCCTCTCCATTGTGGACCTGGTCGAAACCATAATGGGCTTGCTAAAAAAAGCCCTCTTAGTGCCCACAGGACGGAAAGAGTTTTAAAGTCGTCTATGGTTAAACCGTAACACGCTATTGTCGTACTTTTAGAGTCTGCATATTTTGAATTAATTCGTACTTTTTAATGGAATCTTTAACTATAACCTGGTTCGTTTTACTAACTTGATACGTTCACATAAATTGCTTTCTACGTATAGATTAGACGATTATTCTTATTTTCTTACAGACGTGTGTGTAATTCATGTTATGTTGTACTCGAATAATATGATTTGCTTTTTCAAATGATATATTTTAAATTATAATAACTAAAGAAAAATTTTTTTCTTTAATTTAGAATTGTGGACTTTATAGCCATCGCCCTGTCTTGAAGTTTTATGATCCCTAATGTCAGTCTTCGGTTGTTTCGATCGAAAGAAGATAAAAAGTGAACATTTAATGTTTTATCATCATCCTATGGCGAAATTGACGTTTAAAATATATTTGTATTTCTAATTATTACCATAAATGTAACAAATATATACAAATATTTTACATGCTAAATAAAAAATTTAAAAAATAATGGTGACTGGGACTAACAAAAATTAAATTAGTTTATTCATTTTCAAATTGAACAATTTAAAATGAATTGCTAAAAATTACATTCGATTTCTATGAACTTAATTTTAATAAAAATAATTGAAATTTTTCTTATATGTGTCTTTTCTTCATCAAATAATCAAAGCTAGAATTATAATTTTTAATAGTTTTTAATCATTGCAAAAATAAAAAAAATGTTGCTTGTTTTTTTAAAGTTTATTTTAAAAATTCAATTAATCCAAATCATCTGAAAAGTCAACGTTTGATCATAAAATTGTTAAGATCCTTACAGTAAAACAAATAACATTTTTTCTTAAATCTCTGTTTTTTGTAGTGCTAAACAAAGTCAAGTTAAATACTGTACTTATAACACAATTTTTTTAAATCATTAGTCAAACATCAAAAGCTTCACACAGCAATTGTTTTTTATGACGACAGCAAATAAGGAACTACAAAATTAAAAAAAAAATTTGATTTCTCTTGTGACAAACTTTTATTTGTATCAAATTTTTCAAAATGCAGAAGAGCATTACTACGTGTGACAAAATTTCAGGCAGCGAATCAAGTAAATGTTATGCTGCAAAACTGCTCATCACTACAAGACGCCATGCTACACAATTAATATAAATAGGTCAGTCAATATTAATTCAAACATTCCAATTGTCGATAGATTGTGATAATTCATTTAAATATATAAAAAACATATTAGAAAAAGCACTGAATTTAAGCTTATCCCCCTGATCACGAATGTATACTAATTTTCTTTCAAAGTGTCAACATATATCACTATAAAATTTTCCTCTATAATTTAATAATTACGTTACATAACTTCTATTCATATTCTTGTTAAATGTGTTCTGGAAATGGTTTAAAACGTTTTATTTTTTCTTTTCAATAGTAAAAACATTGTATTCATATGAAATTCAATAATAGTATTAATACCCAATGAGCTGTACAATTTTAACATATTGCATATAAAAATGACAGATTTTATATGTATAAAAAAATGTAGAGTATTTCTGTTTTAATAATTTGATGAAAATCACAGAATACGTATCAAATTTCTATTATTCAAATAATTTGTCTGAAATAAATGTCACATTTTTTAGAATGTTTATGTGAGGGGCTAGCCGGGGATATTACTCGCTACCACTTAATCGGCAGTTAGTCTGCGGGAATAACCCTCAGTTGTCGAACGGATAGCGTTAATGAGTGAAAAATGCGGAGAGAGATGATCTCGTAATCACCATTCTCTTACGTCAGGCTTTAGTAATTAAAATAAGCGCCCTATCTCGCGTTTACTTCTATTTATAAATATTACTTTTATGTCTGAGTGAAGAATAAATTTCAGACTGTACTAATCGCTTGTTATCTATACATTGGACAATTTGAAAGGTGGTAGGTAAATATATTCTTATCTTAGAAAAGTAATAACAATCCACATTTTGAGCTTTCAGCATAGGAAGAGTGATATTAGAAGAAAAATGAAATTCATTTTAATTCTGTTATTAATTAATTTCATTTTTTGTGAAGAATTGTACAGGGTGACAATAATTAACCAGTACAAGTTTTTTGTATCGTAAATTTATTAAAGAAATGAAAATTATCAAAACAACAGCATATAACAGTGACAGTACTTTACGTATTAATCAGATATTCAGCCAGTTTCAAAGTGGACTCCTTTTGCTTTGATGCAGAGCCCCAAACGCGTTTTGAAATTCTCAGCGATGGGCCGCACTCTTCTGGAGACAGTTTGTCTCACTCCCAGCTCAAGGATTGCTTCAGCGACTCCAAACTTTCATGGCGCTTAGAACAGGCCCTGGCCTCCAAAATGGACCACACACTGTAGTCCATTGGGTTCAGATTCGGCGAGTACGGTGGCCATTCCGCAGACGAGATGAAATCGGGAAAATGAGCCTTGCACACTCCTGAGTCTTCTTCTCCCTGTGTGTCGGCGCCGAGTCCTGCTGAAACGTCCATTTCGCACTGACAAAATGCTGCTGAGCCCACAGAAGTACCACAGCCTCGAGAATGTCATGGTGGTACACATCTTGATTGATTTTGGCCCCTTGATCGACGAAAACAAGGGGTGTCTTGCCGCTCGCACAAATTCCGCCCCAAACCATGACTGACATTGGATTTTGTGATGTTCGATGACGGCTGAGCTTCCAGGAGCCCCCGCGAACCAGTTCCTGTCGTTTTGATGGTTGTACGGAGAAAAGCTTCTCGTCTGTGAAGAGAATGCACTCCCATTGTCGACCTGCGGCCCGACGCTTGAGTTAACGGGATCTTTGGAGTCTCACGCACTTGTTTTCATCGGTGAGGAGCTGAACCTTTTGGAACTTGTAGGGCTTGAGTACGAGTTCCTTTTCCGCCATTAACCGCACCGATTCGCGATTGATTCTGATCTCACGAGCAATTTTTCTCATGGAGACCTTCGCATGTCAGTCAACTCGCTCTGTGATGATCTCGCGGTTCCTAGACGTGTTGACAGTGCGCTTTCTTCCACGTCCGGGACGGTCACCATTGTGGCCAAGCTCCTTGAATCGCCGAACTGCATCTGAGACTGTCATTTTTGGAACACCGAGCAGACGAACAATTTCACATTGATGCTTTTCTTGCCGGAATAGCTCCAAAATTGCACAACATTTGTTCGAAACCATTAAAAAAATAAAGAACTAACCCTTATTACATCGAAAGTACATCTACACGGGCAGGAAATCATGGAGAATTAAACAATAGTATGTAAATTGGTGACAGTAAAAAAGTTCAGGTGCAGCATTGCTACAAACTTTGTACGGGTTAATTATTGTCACCCTGTATAAATGTGAAAATCACTTAGTTGTTTACAGAGATTGGTATGATACAGATGAATTTAAAAATCATATAAAACCAGTTGACAGATGGAAAATTGAAACTTTGTTTGGAGATTTCTCATTTTCCAGACCTTCCAGAGTATATTTTCGAAAATATCAAGGTGAACAGAATGGAATTTTCTAACGTGATTTTGCCATTTCTCGGTCCTTCTTTGAGCAAAACGTCTCTTTTTAGAGGTTTAGAACTCAGCTTAGAGGAATTCGTAATGAAAAACGTTTCGTACTTATATAATTGGAATTGGTCTTGATCTTTACTCTCGGATCTTCATCACCTAACAAAACTGGCAGTGACAAAAAGCAAAGTTTTGCGTATCAATAAGAACTTTTTCAAAAATTCTTTATAAATTTTATATAAAATTATTTTTAAGATGTATTAAATAATTATATTTTAAATCAAATTTTTAATTGAAGTAACCGTCATTATATAAGTATTTTTGTAGTATGAATTGATAAAAACAATTACTGTTTATTCATAGAATTATGTAAAGTATATTATGTATAATTCATAAACCTTCTCTACGCAATAACTACTATTAAGAGGCTTAAAACGGAATAAACTGCAATCTTGACCTATATAAGTAAGCCGGCAACATTGTTGCTAGACTTTTCTGGCATTCTTTGTTTTCATCAATGATCATTTTTACCATTACCTTTACGTCTTTAGATTGGTTCCGGAAATAAAAAGGGAGTAGGGCCACATCTCCAAACCAATGGTCCAATTTGCCTGAAAATTTCTAGAGACATTTTCCCTAATACACAAACCTTTCTGTAAAATTTCAGGAACTTTTGACAAAAGGCATAGAGGTTATTAAGGTTGAAAGTGGGTGAACAAAATCTTGTCTCCAACACGCACACCAACATATTAAGACAAGGAAAAAACACCCCAATTTTTTTGCATTTCTCGACGTTTCAAAGTGCCCCGAGTCCGAGGATGTAAATTCAATCCGACTGTGGGGCAGATTTTTTAAAGGTGAAACTAATTGCCGCTGCAGGGAGCCTACTTTTAATGGAGAAGATAAAAGACATTGAGTCTACGTCGTAGTTCATGCCTGCTATTGATGTGAAGTTTTGAATCTCTTCTGAAATTTTACTGAAATTGAACTTGGCTTAATTTGTTTAATTTGTCACAAGAATAGGATTTGGAGGAGTTCTCAGTTTTTATGATATTTTATGCAAGTATCTTTAACATTTAATAAACTTAAATAATATTAATTTACAGTATGAACCGGCATTATCTTGTTAAATTTTATATGGACGCATATATTGAATACAACCTGACATTAAAAATGTAAAACGTACTGTACAGTACATCAAGTATAATTGTCCTTATTTTAAAATATATCGTGTTTAATAAAAAGTCTTTTTTGATTTATTTATGGCGTCACTTATGCAAAAATCTTAGCATAAAAATATCAATAGTTAAACCAGTGAAAAGTAAGTTAAAATAAGTTAATAATAGCGAGATTGAAGCCGAAGTTTTAAACGCGAAAACGCCTAGAAGTTTGACAATGGCGTTTGGAATGTCGAACATGATTCCACTGACTTTCCAAATGCCATTGTGAAACTCCTAGGCTTACAGGAAAGCGGCGCTGAACGTCCGACGTACACGTTTTCGCGTTGAAAACTTCGGCCTCAACCTTGCTATTAATTCAAGAAGCCATACACTCATGAGGACTGTTTTATTCCAATCATGTTGTTAATGTAAAGTTTAGTATTGATATTAATTACATTTTAAAAATTTAAAATAATTCTAGAATTTTAAAAAAATATATTTAAAAAGATAAATAAAACCATTAAAAATTTAATTTTTAAAATATATTTCCTTGAAAGTGTTTATCACGTTAGGTGTCGCCATATTCACTGAGTATTGCAACCCATATCGCAATATTGGAACATCTCGTTCAGTTATAAAGCAAAAATTGTAATTGTTTTATATCTCATAATTTTTTATATATATTAATATATAAGGGCATTAAATAATGTGTACAATACGTTAATTTTTAATTATAAAGTTATTTACTTTCATGATTAATTATAGATAATGGCGGAGATGAACGAAGAGGAAGAAAGAGTAAATGTTACATTTAATAAATTATTCTCTAATTTATTGCAGAAAAGTGTAATAAAATTTTATTGGTTTTAAATTCCAGAACAGTTTTGCTTTGCTTTTGCAGAATTATGATAAGGATCAGATCATAAGTAAAATGGATGAATTGTCCAAAGAGTTGAAGTATATTAATGAGAATCTTATGAAATATAGAGGTAATTTATTCATAATTTTAATTGGGGATACTATAGATTACCACCTATGGAATTTCGTGTGTTTGGGTATATATCTGAAGCATTGTCCTGTTGGAAATGGCTCTTGGGAAACTTGCAGTGAAAGGCAACACGTGTGGCTGCAGGATGTCACTAACATACCACTAGGCTGTCATGATTTTTGGATTACTACTAGAGGTGACCGGTTGTTGTATGTGATAGCACCCCAGACCATCACACCGGCTGTGGAGACGGTGTGCCGCTCGAAAGCGTAGGCAGGATAGAGGAACCTGCAGACGAACATGGCCGTCGTCAGTGCCCAAACTGAATCTGGATTCGTTGATGTAGACGACCCGGTTCCATCCCGTTGTAGTCCAATCCCGTCAAGGAGCGACACTGTTCCAAACGGAGACGACGGTGGGCGGTGTCAATGGCAGCACACATAAGGGCCGCTGCGATACCAAAAGTTTTTCATCCAGGCATCTCGAAATGGTACGGACAGACATATGGGTCTGTAATGATGGCGCCACCTGTGTCTGGATGGCGGACAACAATACAGTCGGCTGTGTGCGTGCTTGTCAGGGGACCAGCGGTCCTCTCAGGCTAGTGGTCTCCCGAAGGCGTCTTGAGCCTGGGCGTCATGTGTGCTAGCTCTCTCGTCCACTGGTCCTAACACCTCCTCAAAGTGTTGGCAGAACGGCTATAGCTGGCAGGCTATTCGGCGAGATGACCATCCGGCTTCTTTCAACTTGATGATCCTCTCAAACTCAGTTAGTTGTTCATGTGACTTTCAAAGACATCTAGTGATACAGCGTTTCTCTGCAACAGGTAAACTACAGACAGGATGCCTTTGCGTGCTTTTTTCATAGGCAAGGGAGACTCATTTTAACTCCTTCTGCTGACATTACACCATGAGCCATCACGGCGTAATGCCATCTGCTAGCATTACGCCGTGATGGCTCACAGTGGCGTAGCGAGGGGGTGCAGGGGGCATGCGCCCAAATGGTCTCCAAGACAAACTATATGTGTTTCTGGAAGAGGGAGGGGGCGCCAATAAAGTGCCGTGCCCCGGGCGCCAGTTACATTCGCTACGCCACTGATGGCTCATTGCATAACTCTAATCATTTCCATATCAATTTGAGACTTATCTGCATGCCAAGTTTCGTAGCGATAGAACTCCTTGGTGTGCTAATTTTTATGGCGATGAGTGTATACCTATAATACATTACATATAATAAACAATGAATATGAAATGAAGATTTTTTCCTAAAGAGGAATACTTAATAAATTTTCTTACTTTCTCTATTCCAATATATTCTTCTGGTTTTACGTTAAATTTCGCAAATAAAAAATTCAATGCTCATTCTTAAAATAACTTTTTCCCTCCATTTTTTTGACTCTCATCCTAGATACCAAGTGGGACTTTCTAATCATACCCATAATAGGTATGATTGGAAAAACGCTTTTTGGTCATGCAGGATCGCCCGGGTGATAAAGGACGGTGCTGACTTATATAAAGCAGATTGCCATGAAAAATTTTTGGATACCTGGATTAAACTCGGGTTTAGCCAGAACAGCTTCAGCCATTAGGCTATCAAAGGCAATGTTCTCCTAATGTCTCTACGTTTAATCGTGTAATACGTGACAAAATTAGCATTGGGACAATTTTTATTTCGAAGAATCTTCTCGAAAATTCGGGATAATCATTTTGTTTTCCGTATTATGAAAATGTTCCATCGTTATTTACGATCACGGATATATCCTGCATATATTTTAGTACATTTTTTGTGATAAATGTATTAACCCCCTCGGTTCTCACATTAAGATTTTTAATTAGATGCCATTAAACTATTAAAAGAAGTTGACTGATAAAAATTACGACGACAATGTGAAAATTTAGTTTACATTTCTAATTACTAAACTATTTTTATAAACAGAATTTCGACATTAAAACGCGTTATACAGTACAGTACATGCCATTTATTACTTGTATTATCTACGCTATTGTTTTTCAGTAAGATAAATTACTTTTATGCAATAAATTAATATATTTATAATATATAAATTAAGAACATAGTAAACATTACAGCTAGGATGAAAATCTATTTTATTTAATATGTCTTTAGAAAAATTAAATCTAATATGAAGATAATATAATTTACGAATAAATTTTGTAAAAAATGCATTAAAATCTATGTATTTTCAGTCGAATGTGCGTTGTTAAATGTGGAATTAGCAACAAAGATAGATCCACCCATACTCAAAGAAAAGATAACTCTGGCTCATAAAATGTTTAAAGGTTTAGAAGAACTTATTAATCAAGAACATGAAAAAGCTGTAAAATGAAGTAAATACATATTTATGTGCAAGTTTCTTCATTTAAAATATTATAAATGATTATTAATATTTACATGTATTTATATTACTTTATATAATTTTAATATCATTCTTTAAAAAATCGATGTCTAAGTAAGAAATTCCAGATTTCAATTTTATTGTGTTATCTATGTATTGGCCACGATAACCTGAGTAAATAAATTCTTATCGTAAAAAACTGATGACAATCCGGATTTTGAGCTTTCACGACAGAGAAAGTGACATTGCAATGAGAAACATGAAACTAATTTTAATTCTGTTTTTAATTAATTTGGTTCGTTGTAAAGTTGAAAAGTGTAGTTTTTGTGAAGGAATTCACTGCAAATGCCATATAAATTCAATTACTTGTAGCGATTGGAGGGATATGGATGAAATTGAAGAACATATAACGTCTTCAGATAATTCAGCGTGTGAATATGCCATTTTTAATTTAAGGGCATCCCATCTTCCAGCACTTCCAGGGCTTATTTTCAAGAATACCAGATTCCAGAAAATCTTTTTTTCTGACGTGAGTTTACGTTTTCTCGGCCATCCTTTAAGCAACGAGTCACCCTTTTCAGGTTTAGAACGTAGTTTTGAAGAATTCAAAATGGAAAATGTATTATATTTATATAATTTGGATTGGGCTTTGCTCTCGAATTTTAGTTATCTAACCGTATTGACAGTGACAAAAAGCAAAGTTTTGCGTATCAATAAGAGCTTCTCTTCGATTTCTAACGGTTTAAGAAAGATCGAAATGAGGGAATGCCAAATTAAACGTATAGATGATGGATCGTTTAAATCTTTCAACAGACTGGAGCTGTTGTATCTGGACAAAAATCAATTGACATCATTTAAAAGATCTCATTTACCTGATCCAGCCGGACATCTGGTTTTAATAGATATCAGGAACTTTTTGAATTATTTAGCCTATAAAATTAAAAACTTAATTTAAATCAATTAATGACGTTATCTTTCAGGTTATCTTTTTTAAAAATGCATTTAATTGGTTTACTCATTGAAATTTTCTCTGTTTATTAACCCCTTAGAATGCAATTGTGACTTACTACCTCTGTGCAGAATAGATTTTAGAAATGTACTTTGCAATTATTCAAAATTACGGCAATTCGTGAATATTTGTACTAATGAGTATAAGAAGGAATTTAATTGCACGTAATATTTCTTATGTATTATCTACAGGAAAGGTGCTTTTTATAAATCTTTGCCTTCAAAATATGACAAAATATCATACTGTTATAGTGAGGACTCAGTTAAAATAAATTTAAACTTGTGATTTGAACTTGTGAATTTTGCATGGACACTTGAAAATGTACGGTACATGTAATAAAATAATACACCAAATACAATTTCTTTGATTCTGAAATATATTGCTATATTAGAAATAACAATCTTGGCGTGAAAGTGATGAAACCAGAATTTCGTGCCAAGTAGATGTAAAAGTTAAATATTTTGAATTAGTTAAAATACTCAAATCGATCATCACCATGATAAATGCCAAATTAAGAAAACGTCTGATCCTACTAAAACTTGTAATCCAAGCCAGCACACCATTATTGAAGATTGGATTGATGGAATAGTCATCTTTTGGCAGCTCACTTCGGTGATCTGTCAAAATCACCGAAGTGAGCTGCCAAAGGATGCCTAGACACATCCATGACACCACCACATGTCTCACTCAACTGGCGATGAATTTCAATCAGTGTCACACCACTCAAATGGAGAAAACAAATAATTACACGCTGTTCTTGTAATGAAAACGTCGCCATTTTAAGTATCAAAAACGGTCCTCACTCTCGCTGCTACCGCTAGAGTTCCGTGTACCTTACAGTGCTGACGTCTCTGTCATGCATTCACAACGAGTGCACGACGCATATTTTAAAACAAACCACATGTTTCTATCTGTTTCCAGTCTTGAGAAAAAAATCGGAGGTGTTATAACTTGAATGGTATTAAATTTCATAAATTATAAATTGTATAGATTGTAAAAAAAAAATACTCTCTCAAAATTGAAAGCAACAAAAAGCAAATAATTTTATATGAATTTTTTGCTGGTAAGAAAATTTGTACTGCCAGGGCCGGATTTACATAAGGGCATTTGGGGCCTGTGCCCAAGGCCCCCACAAAACTAAAAAAAAAATTATGTTTAAACATAATTTTTTTCTATTACCGCGACACCTAGCGTGGCCTAATCATGAGGACTACAGGCAGAGAAAACCAAACCCGGGAAAAACCTATGAAACATCGGAAAATTTCGGATAAAAATTTCACATAGGTAATTTTCAATTACAATAAAATATATGTATGTTTACAATAACCTTATTTTTAAATGAAATTTACAACTTTCTAGTTGAAATCTAATTGAAAGTACAGTATTTTGTGTAAATTTTCTAAATTATGAAATTTGCCTACTCTTAAAGAGGGCCCCCACCGTATTTGTGCCCAGGGTCCCCTGATTGTTAAATCTGGCACTGTGTACTACCGTGATAAAAAATTATTGGTAATAGTTCATTTAAATTGTGCATGTGCATGAGGGTGCTTTTGTCATCTCATACGACAAAAGCACCCTCTTGTATATGCACAATTTGTTGTCTTTTTTGTCAACTCATATGACTTCTATTGACATCATCTAGCAGCACTCTGATGTCATCATCTGTTTTTGTTTGCAAATAAATGCTTGTTTTGCATATAAAGAATTTTTTGCCAGCAATTTTTCAAAATGTTGAATGTAATTGACAAAAGAACATGCAGTAAATTCTGTTTTTGCAATGGAATTACTGCTAAAAAAGACATTGGAAATGTTGCAAAATGCTTACGATGATAGTCTATTAAAAACAAGAGTTTTCAAGTAGTACAAGATGTTCAAGAAAGGCAGAGAAATGTTCGAAGATAAACAACGTGTCACTCGAGTGAGAGATTTGATGCTCAGTGACTGTTGTTTAACAAAATTAGGAACATTATTTAACATGTTCTACTATCATTCAGATCTTGTCAAGCAATTTTAAAAGATTATATGGGCTTGCAGCATGTTGCTTCTTAAGTCATTCCAAAGACATTAAATTTAAAAAAAGAATGTGTTCAAGTGGATGATGAAATGCTTTCTGAAGGCAAATCATTCTTAAAATGCGTCATTACAGGTGTTGAAACCTGGATCTATGCTTTTGACATTAAAACAGCTCAACAATCAAGTGAATTGCACTCAAAACATGAAGCAAGACCAAAATTATGTCAGTCAAAAATCAAGATTATGTTGACTGTATTCTTCGATTGTCATGGTGCTGTGCAACATGACAATCGAAGATTCCGACTAGTCAAACTGTCAACAAAGAATATTATTTAACTATTTTGCATTGTTTGTGTAAAACAATTTTATTAATGGTGAGAAAACTCATGGAATTTGCATCATAATGCACTTGCATTGATAGTGCACCAGGTGCATTATCGTGTCGTGATAGATTTTTGGTCATAAAGTTTAACAGCTCTGTCCGTATTCACTTGATATGGCACAGTGATTTCCCCTCCCGCTTCTTTGCCTAAAATTTCTGCTTCTTGGTCACCATTTTGAGTTGATTGGTGCCATAAAACTAAATTTGCTGCAAGTTCCGAAGAAGTTTTAACTTTAAAGGATGTTTTGAAGATTGGAAGACATGTTGGCATAAGTACTTTCCAGTGACAAAAGATTACTTTAAAGCGGAAGAAATAAATTTTAATGAATAAATTTAAATATTGTTTTTTATTGAATCCTTTCCAATACTTTTCGACACTGGCATATAAATTATATAGTTCAAAGAGAAGTAATTTTTTAGGGTTCCATATTACAAATAACAGAATATGATCATTAAAGAATACTGAACTCTTTGTCCGTTCGCTTTTGCAAAGGTCTTAAGCGCTGGCATAAGAATAACGAATACAAGTGGAATGCCGTATGTTATGTTGAAACCCGAATGAAAGCGGGAATCGCGCTGAAAATCTGATATCATAAAAACTCTTCATTCTTCTGACTGTCGCTGGACAGAATTTTGCGCGAAAATGACAGAATAAATACTACCGAAGAGCATATGTTCGAAAAACCTTTCCCCGACGTTTTTCTGATCCCAATAGTGAACCGAGTTGGCTTTTACGCTAATAGACACAGCCTGTCCATCCGCACTGTACGGAAATCACGTTTCGTTACGTTTTTGATTCTACATTTAAAATCGTTTCAGTGGTATCGATTAATTTGCTTTTAATCGATCGAAACGGAAAGAATCGAGAAAGAATTAACGGTATGCTCAGGACTGCATGAAACAGTCAAATATTATGCATTTTTCGTTCGTTTGTAAGAGCCGTACCTCCGTGGGTACGGCTCTTACAAACGAACGAATCGGGTTGGAATATCGTGAAATTTGAAATATTTCAGACACCTCACTTCCGCACGAAGATTTTAATACTCGCTGCAAGTTCTCGTGGGAACGTCAACGATTTTAGTCGCGAGTTGGTTTAGTTAATTCGATAACGATGAGATTATACTCTCACATCACCCACTTTAGCGAAATGTATCGTCTCTGCTGAAATTGAATTACGGCCTCCTCCAAACCATTAAATTATAATTATAAACAACGACATTATCTGTTAAATTTCCAGCTGTGCAATATCATTCGAATCAATACCGAAACTCAATTAACGATCACACAGTTACATGACAGGGAAACGCGAAACTCGGACAAGTGCATAATGTATAATTGAAAAGCACGCTATGCGAAAAGCTTGTAACTGAAATTCGTTTCAATTGAAGACAGAGAAAGCAAGTAAAGTGTAGCTAGTACGTGAGCCGGTGGCGCAATGGTAGCGCGTCTGACTCCAGATCAGAAGGTTGCGTGTTCGAATCACGTCCGGCTCATCGTCGTCCATGCTTTCGTTTCTTTCTTTTTTCTTACTCTGACGGTGCGAGTATATTAAATAATTCAAAGTTCTGTTATTCAAGTGATTACGAAGTGAATTGTTCGACGATGGCGTTGGCTGCGAGCGATCGCCGATTATTGAGTTTTTAGCCAATTACCGAAATTTATCAACTGTACGTAAAGTTGTACGTGTCATCATAAATTGAAGAAAGCAAGCTTTCTAATATGCAATAAATCGCGTTGGTTTCGACATCGGCACTCTATTTATTTTATTTATTTATTTTTTCGGAAAGAAATGAAATTCTTTAAATGAAACCACTCTGACTATTTTGTTATTGTTAGATGTAATACGAATGGCGTGTTTCGTGGTTATATCATTGTTTCGGGTGTCAAATGCTACAGTATAATAATTCCTAAAAAATTTGACCTTCTGCGGCCTGCTTGCCGTTTAATCACGGCCAATCTTTTACCTACCTACTATTTGAACTGTATTAGCGTTTTCCATCGTTTCAAATATTACTTAACTATACCTTTAAATATGTGTTCTTTTATCTGAGTGCGATTAGCGTATAAATGAAAGTGCTCGTATATTCTACAAAGGATTGAATCGTGTTTACTTTTGTTTCACTTAATGATTATTTTCCCGTATTTTTGCCATTTGTAGAGAGCTCCCGAAAAACACCTACGGTCACAGTGGCTCTCTATATTTATCAATTTTCTATTTACGTTTAACAAGATTTTTGTTACCATGTAGGCCATAATAAATTCTTATTGCGACATTTTCGTCCGATAGAATTTTTCTCAGCTGGATTCCTCTACAGTATCTGTCGAAGCTTTCGTTCGTTTCGAATAGCCTTACTGCCGCCAAAAAATTTCGTTGACGGCAAACGCTTAACCTGCAAAGCGTAGCGTTCAGCTTTCGATGGACAACGGGATCGATTTTACAGTGAACGTAACACCAGAAATGACTTGAATAACATCGAACGCTAAAAGTTCGCCGCGTGAAATTACATCGTTTGCTGTGTAAGCGGAAATGAAACACCAACGTCTCAATGGGTCGACCGTATTATACAAGTAGCCTAAATCAATGGCCGGTTAGTATTACAAGTAGTAGTCCATCGCGGATTATTTTGACAGAAATCACGAGCAACTTAATGGCAGAAATATTATAGACGAAGTCGTTAAAGCCATATTTGTGTCTATTTCGAGAAACATTTCCAAGTTGGTTATTCTGATCGTTAACACGTCGAGTTAGAATGATCGATTTCTTGCGAATATAAAGGAAAAATGAAATATTTTTGCGACTACACAAAACATAAAGTTGTTAGAGTAGTGGATTATTTGCGTTTTTGAACTGAAATAAACTCTTTTATTTTTAGTTGAGCTAATCGTACGTGTAACAAGAATGTGTGAGTTCATCAGTGCTTGTGACCGTAAAAGTTGCATTGACGAAAACAAACAGCTCTTTATTATGGGTATAATTTTTATTTAGAAGTTCGTTTTAAAACGTCAATTGATCATCCAGCCGATGACGGACTGCGTCTCTGACTGCCCGGTAATAGTATTCGCCGCCCTGTGGTCTGTATTCGCGGAAAAATTCGAGTGCGTGCTGCAATACACCTTCGCCGACCTGGCTTACGTGTGCAAGAAACTGAAAGGTAATTTCGCAAAGTTAATTAACACACGCCAGACGTAAGCGCATCTTTCTTTTAGCGATTTTTCAAACTCACGTGCTCGGCTAACTGCCTGACAGTGGAAGACGTAGATGCTGCACTTAAGTCGGCGTCGTACGTCTGGACCACGTATCTGGCGAATTCGTAGTAATCGTCGCTGTAAGGGAGACCGTAACGTCGTTCGAAAGAAGACCTGACTCGCTGGTAATCGCTCGATGACGGATCGTAATCATATGCCGAATACCCACGTCCAATTGCTTCTTCCAGGTATCTTCTCAGCTGCTGTCTACCGTGCCGCAACTGCTGTCTAATCGATTCTGCCACCTGCAAATAGAACATTTTAATGTAACGCTCCACGTTGTGCGACAAATGACTATATTCGGATATTTCCGTACATACTTCGCTTCCGCTCGGGAAATTCTGACCAACATAGGTGTCGATGGTTTCCGTGTCTACGCCTTGTCCCACCTAAACGTGTAAAAATTCGAGCGTTTTGAAACCGAACACACAATTAGCAGTGACAGTAAGCAAAAGACTGGCGAACTCACCATTTCCCGAAGTTGTCGAAGTTGGCTTCCGAAGCCGGAGTAGCCTGTGGATTCGTATCCCCCGTAGCCTTGATCGTACTGCGTGTATTCGTAAACTTGCTGCTGCACGTAGCTGGCCTGAGATCTGAGCTGCTGCGCTAAACGTTGTACTTGGTTTTCCGGCTGCTGATGTTCTGCATAGAGTTCTTGGGCCCGTTGCAGTCTCTGCTGCGAACGCTGTTGTGCGCTGTGCAGAACGTATCTGACTTGAGAAAGTACTCTAGTCAACTGGCTGTCGTACTGTTGACCCTGATAGCTTTCATAGTAGCGGTTTGCTTCATATCGGTAATCGTACGACTGTCTTCCGTAATGAGAGTATTGCTGATAACCGTAGTACTGGCCATACTGCTGACGCGAATATTCTTCGTCGCCGGAATTCTGTAAGAAGTATTGAGTACCTTGATAGATCTGCTCCCTCAGATAGCTGGCCTCTTCCTGTACTTCCTGCAGCAATAGCCGAGCCTGCTGACTCGGTTCGTAATCCGACTGTTCGTACTGGCTCAAGATATATTGGGTTCTGCCCAGCTGTCTCTGTGAGTAGTATTGTGCGGCCTGCAGAATGTATTGTACCTGGTAGAGAATTCGTGCAACCTGCTGAGATCCTTCGTAATTTCCCTCTTCCTGGGGATACTGCAAATATTTATAAACCTGTTGCTGTAAAGAGTACGCTTCTGATTTTACTTCCTGGATTAGCTGCTGTTCCTGCTGACTTGGCTGCTGTCCAGACTGCTCGTACTGAGAAAGCGATTGCTGTGCTTCTTCTAGTTTTCTCTCCGTGTAATATTGTGTTCTCTGGAGAACATTTCTGACTTGGCGTAGAACTCTTATAGCTTGATATCCGTATTGTCCTTCGTACTGGCCGCCAGAGGGATAATATTCGTATTCGGAATATCCAGAGTACTGACCGCCAACGGGATAATATTCGTATTCGGGATACTCGTAGTACTGACTGCCAGAGTACTGATAGCCTTCGTATCCCGGATATTGAGAGTACTGGCCATATCGCTGCTGCGAGTATTCCAAGTATTGATAAACTTGTTCTCTCAATTGGCTGGCTTGCGATTTCACTTGCTGAATTAGCTGCTGAACACGTTGGTCATACTCTCCTTCGGTCTGCCCAGAGCCGACAAGGTACTGTTGACTCTCCTGCAGTTTTCCTTCGCTGTATTCTCTAGCGTACTGAACGGCATCTCTCACTTGTCTGAGAACTTGACCGAGGTCTTGATATTCCCCGCCTCCGTATCTGTCATTAGAAATGTGCGCGTCAAATTTAGAACACCGCCGAAAGCGATCTCTTTTCGAATGATATAATTAATTTAACTTACGGTTCGTATCCACCTTCTTGTTCATAATTGCCGTAGCTTGGTTCGTCGTACACTGAATAAATAAGATACGTTTCGGTAAAGAGTGAATGGAAAGTTTCGAGATTCGAGAGAAAGCTCCTACCTGGTTGAATTGAAGCGTAGGCTGCTCCGAATAACAGCAAAATTGCCAAGCACTTCATTTTTCACACTTCTAGAAAGACGTCGACACGATTGTCATCATTTGTGCTCGTGTAAAATTAATTTCATCTTGTAAAAATACTACCCGATAACTGTAGTAATTAAAAACATTACTCACCTTTGAATGTTCGGAAGTGGTTAAACACCGTTGTGAGTTGCTTGCTTTTATACTTGTGCATTATCAAATCTCTTTGTACTTTTTCTGATAAGAATCGCGGTACGAGATAACTCTTTTGATTAGATCGACTGCAATTTGATTAATACGTCTACACGCAAGACTGGCGTGTTGCGTAACAGAAAGGACACTGTTGTTCGCGTTGTTGAACGATGTAAGAGGCTATTCACTATTTTTGTTTTTTGATTTGTTTAAACACAGAATTTCGGCACGACTGAAACAAATGCCGTATGAAGATGAAACCAGTAAAGAGATTTAAGTCCGTGTTCGAACGCCTTCTGACTCATAGCGTGCAAACAGAATTGCTTAACCATGAATCGTGCGTACTGAACGTTTTCTATGCGCTATTATTTTCTGCATTCGTAATGTGGCAGTGCTTTTCGATTGGTTACATTGTCAATGAAAGACGCGAAACAGCCGATTTTCGACGGTAAATAGCGTTTATACTAATTTATCCCACTTTACGAATTTCTATACAATACAGCTGGTTGTGAAATCAAGTTGTAGCTGTCGGCAGAGATGAACTTTCTTCCCTTTTATCTTATCCCGCTGCTGTTATTATTAGCACTAACAGAAGGAGAAAAAAGTGATTCGGAATACTGATTGGGATGGAAAATTTCAAAGTCTACATTCTCGATTCACGTGAAAGATTAAGAATGATATTTGTAAACGCTGGGAAGTGACATTTGCGTGCTTAAAGGGTACTGAACTCTTTGTCCGTTCGCTTTTGCAAAGGTCTTAAGCGCTAGCATAAGAATAACGAATACAAGTGGAATGCCCTATGTTATGTTGAAACCCGAATGAAAGCGGGAATCGCGCTAAAAATCTGATATCATAAAAACTCTTCATTCTTCTGACTGTCGCTGGACAGAATTTTGCGCGAAAATGACCGTATGAATACTACCGAAGAGCATATGTTCGAAAATCCTTTCCCCGACATTTTTCTCATCCCAATAGTGAACCGAGTTGGCTTTTACGCTAATAGACACAGCCTGTCCATCCGCACTGTACGGAAATCACGTTTCGTTACGTTTTTGATTCTACATTTAAAATCGTTTCAGTGGTATCGATTAATTTGCTTTTAATCGATCGAAACGGAAAGAATCGAGGAAGAATTAACGGTATGCTCAAGACTGTATAAAACAGTCAAATATTATGCATTTTCGTTCGTTTGTAAGAGCCGTACCTCCGTGGAAATACCTGGGTTGGAATATCGCGAAATATGAAATATTTAAGACACCTCACTTTCGCACGAAGTTTTTAATACTCGCTGCAAGTTCTCGTGGAAACGTCGACGATTTTAGTCGCGAGTTGGTTTAGTTACAGTAGAGAGTCGTAAATCGGAATCAATTGGGGACTGGGGTTGTTCCGATTACCCATTATGTACGAAAAAATACATTAACCTGTCCGATGTTCAAATTTTTCTCCGTTGCGTGTCGCTTCGTGTTTAATTTTTGTCGATTTTAAGCCTAACGAAAATTTTTATAATAATAATCAAGGCTATCGTATCGTTAAAAATTATTTCTGCATTTTGTACAAACAAAATAAATATATTGAAGAATATAAAAACATGAAAATTATACTTTAGAAGTAAATTTAGTATCAAAAACGTTCGATTCAGCACGACACGGTCCGACTGAAAATCGTGCCGATCACCGGCGATTCCGATTACCAGTGTTCCGATGAACGGCTCTCTACTGTAATTCGAAAACGATGAGATTATACTCCCACATCACCTACTTTAGCGAAATGTATCGTCTCTGCTGAAATTGAATTACGGCCTTCCTTCAAACTATTAAATAATAATTATAAACAACGACATTATCTGCTAAATTTCCAGCTGTGCAATATCATTCGAATCAATACCGAAACTCAATTAACGATCACACAGTTACACGCGCAGTTGACAGAAAAACGCAAAACTCGGACAAGTGCATAATGTATAATTGAAAAGCACGCTATGCGAAAAGCTTGTAACTGAAATTCGTTTCGATTGAAGACAGAGAAAGCAAGTAAAGCGTAACGGGTACGTGGGCCGGTGGCGCAATGGTAGCGCGTCTGACTCCAGATCAGAAGGTTGCGTGTTCGAATCACGTCCGGCTCATCGTCGTCTCATGCTTTTTTTTTTTTTTTTTTTTTTCCCTCTTACTCTGACGGTGCGAGTGTATTAAATAATTCAAAGTTCTGTTATTCAAGTGATTACGAAGTGAATTGTTCGACGATGGCGTTGGCTGCGAGCGATCGCCGATTATTGAGTTTTTAGCCAATTACCGAAATTTATCAACTGTACGTAAAGTTGTACGTGTCATCATAAATTGAAGAAAGCAAGCTTTCTAATATGCAATAAATCGCGTTAGTTTCGACATTGGTTTCGAGGCACTCTGTTTATTTTATTTATTTATTGTTTCGAAAGAAAATGGAATTTTTTAAATGAAACCACTCTGACTATTTTGTTATTGTTACATGTAATATGAATGACGTGTTTCATGCTTATATCATTGGGTGTCAAATGCTACAGTATAATAATTCCTAAAAAATTTGACCTTCTGCGGCCTGCTTGCCGTTTAATCACGGCCAATCTTTTACCTACCTACTATTTGAATTGTATTAGCGTTTTCCATCGTTTCAAATATTACTTAACTAATACCTTTAAATATGTGTTCTTTTTTTTTATCTGAGTGCGATTAGCGTATAAATGAAAGTGCTCGTATATTCTACAAAGGATTGAATCGTGTTTACTTTTGTTTCACTTAATGATTATTTTCCCGTATTTTTGCCATTTGTAGAGAGCTCCCGAAAAACACTTACGGTCACAGTGGCTCTCTATATTTATCAATTTTCTATTTACGTTTAACAAGATTTTTGTTACCATGTAGGCCATAATAAATTCTTATTGCGACATTTTCGTCCGATAGAATTTTTCTCAGCTGGATTCCTCTACAGTATCTGTCGAAGCTTTCGTTCGTTTCGAATAGCCTTACTGCCGCCACAAAATTTCGTTGACGGCAAACGCTTAACCTGCAAAGCGTAGCCTTCAGCTTTCGATGGACAACGGGATCGATTTTACAGTGAACGTAACACCAGAAATGACTTGAATAACATCGAACGCTAAAAGTTCGCCGCGTGAAATTACATCGTTTGCTGTGTAAGCGGAAATGAAACACCAACGTCTCAATGGGTCGACCGTATTATACAAGTAGCCTAAATCAATGGCCGGTTAGTATTACAAGTAGTAGTCCATCGCGGATTATTTTGACAGAAGTCACGAGCAACTTAATGGCGAAAATATTATAGACGAAGCCGTTAAAGCCATATTTGTGTCTATTCCGAGAAACATTTCCAAGTTGGTTATTCTGATCGTTAACTCTTCGGAAAATTTCAAATTCTACATTCTTAATTCACGTGAAAGACTAAGACTGATATTTGTAAACGCTGAGAAGTGACATTTGCTGTGCTTAATTAAAAGTATGTTTCTGAAACTGTTGGGAGGAAAAATATCAGAGTAGTATTTTTCAATATTTTTAAAAACGCTCATCTCTCAATTAATTTCTTTAACATAAGATTCCAAATGTTATCTAAGAATATAAATTACTGCATATGTTGAAGTTTTTGCTTTAGTTCTAACATTATAATAAAAATAGATATTTGTAACATCAAAAATTATTTACAAAATTTTCTACTAGAATAAATGTATACTTTGTAATTTATTTTATTAGTAGTTTCTTTATATAAATAAAAAAGACGTAGTCGTTTCCAAAACTTGGTCAATCACCGTTTATTTCGTTAAAATGTTTTAAAATAAAGATTCGGACGATCCGACCTTCCTTTTTAGGCTACATGATCGCCCAGAAAACAATTCCTTTAAAACATAGAAATAATCCAATTAAAAATATAAAAATTTTTGTAAAAATTGGAATCGGTGACCTTACGACGCCTTTGAATTCATCCTTGACTTCCAGTCGGGAGTTCTGGATCCTTATATCCACGTGAAAAGTTGCGCTGTTTAATGTAGATTATCCTGATCCCTCTGGCGGCGATTTCTTTTAAAACTATTTAATTTTAGTTTTTTCGCTGGATGAGAAATTTTTTATATAAATGGGCGATCATGTAGCCTAAAAAGGAAGGTCGGATCGTCCGAATCTTTATTTTAAAACATTTTAACGAAATAAACGGTGATTGACCAAGTTTTGGAAACGACTACGTCTTTTTTATTTATATAAAAAATTTCTCATCCAGCGAAAAAACTAAAATTAAATATTTTAAAAGAAATCGCCGCCAGAGGGATCAATATAATTAAAACATGCCAGGACAAAATTCATACTTTACAATATTAAATTCACAGAAGCAATCACAAAACCTTTGCGTCTTCTTTTAACGTCCTTTTCACACTCGGGAAATAACTGTCTTTACGGCGGAATCGACCTTCTTTTGTAGGCTACTCTTCCGCCTCAATATGTAAAACACGGTTAAAAATATCCCCGAGGCTTTTGGCACAATCATTAAATTTTTACAAAAACTATAATTAATATAATTAAAACATGCCAGGACAAAATTCATACTTTACAATATTAAATTCACAGAAGCAATCACAAAACCTTTGCGTCTTCTTTTAACGTCCTTTTCACACTCGGGAAATAACTGTCTTTACGGCGGAATCGACCTTCTTTTGTAGGCTACTCTTCCGCCTCAATATGTAAAACACGGTTAAAAATATCCCCGAGGCTTTTGGCACAATCATTAAATTTTTACAAAAACTATAATTAATATAATTAAAACATGCCAGGACAAAATTCATACTTTACAATATTAAATTCACAGAAGCAATCACAAAACCTTTGCGTCTTCTTTTAACGTCCTTTTCACACTCGGGAAATAACTGTCTTTACGGCGGAATCGACCTTCTTTTGTAGGCTACTCTTCCGCCTCAATATGTAAAACACGGTTAAAAATATCCCCGAGGCTTTTGGCACAATCATTAAATTTTTACAAAAACTATAATTAATATAATTAAAACATGCCAGGACAAAATTCATACTTTACAATATTAAATTCACAGAAGCAATCACAAAACCTTTGCGTCTTCTTTTAACGTCCTTTTCACACTCGGGAAATAACTGTCTTTACGGCGGAATCGACCTTCTTTTGTAGGCTACTCTTCCGCCTCAATATGTAAAACACGGTTAAAAATATCCCCGAGGCTTTTGGCACAATCATTAAATTTTTACAAAAACTATAATTAATATAATTAAAACATGCCAGGACAAAATTCATACTTTACAATATTAAATTCACAGAAGCAATCACAAAACCTTTGCGTCTTCTTGTAACGTCCTTTGCACACTCGGCATGTTTTAATTACTGTCTAATTACTGCTTTTTGTAAAAATTTAATGATTGTGCCAAAAGCCTCGGGGATATTTTTAACCGTGTTTTACATATTGAGGCGGAAGAGCAAGTAGCCTACAAAAGAAGGTCGATTCCGCCGTAAAGACAGTTATTTCCCGAGTGTGAAAAGGACGTTAAAAGAAGACGCAACAGGTTTTGTGATTCGACTACGTCTGTGTTATTTATATAAAAAATTGCTCATCCAGCGTAAAAACTAAAATTAAATAGTTTTAAAAGAAATCGCCGCCAGAGGGATCAGGATAATCTACATTAAACAGCGCAACTTTTCACGTGGATATAATGATCCAGAACTCCCGACTGGAAGTCAAGGATGAATTCAAAGGCGTCGTAAGGTCACCGATTCCAATTTTTACAAAAATTTTTATATTTTTAATTGGATTATTTCTATGTTTTAAAGGAATTGTTTTCTGGGCGATCATGTAGCCTAAAAAGGAAGGTCGGATCGTCCGAATCTTTATTCTAGAACATTTTAACGAAATAAACGGTGATTGACCAAGTTTTGGAAACGACTACGTCTTTTTTATTTATATAAAAAATTTCTCATCCAGCGAAAAAACTAAAATTAAATAGTTTTAAAAGAAATCGCCGCCAGAGGGATCAGGATAATCTACATTAAACAGCGCAACTTTTCACGTGGATATAATGATCCAGAACTCCCGACTGGAAGTCAAGGATGAATTCAAAGGCGTCGTAAGGTCACCGATTCCAATTTTTACAAAAATTTTTATATTTTTAATTGGATTATTTCTATGTTTTAAAGGAATTGTTTTCTGGGCGATCATGTAGCCTAAAAAGGAAGGTCGGATCGTCCGAATCTTTATTTTAAAACATTTTAACGAAATAAACGGTGATTGACCAAGTTTTGGAAACGACTACGTCTTTTTTATTTATATAAAAAATTTCTCATCCAGCGAAAAAACTAAAATTAAATAGTTTTAAAAGAAATCGCCGCCAGAGGGATCAGGATAATCTACATTAAACAGCGCAACTTTTCACGTGGATATAATGATCCAGAACTCCCGACTGGAAGTCAAGGATGAATTCAAAGGCGTCGTAAGGTCACCGATTCCAATTTTTACAAAAATTTTTATATTTTTAATTGGATTATTTCTATGTTTTAAAGGAATTGTTTTCTGGGCGATCATGTAGCCTAAAAAGGAAGGTCGGATCGTCCGAATCTTTATTTTAAAACATTTTAACGAAATAAACGGTGATTGACCAAGTTTTGGAAACGACTACGTCTTTTTTATTTATATAAAAAATTTCTCATCCAGCGAAAAAACTAAAATTAAATAGTTTTAAAAGAAATCGCCGCCAGAGGGATCAGGATAATCTACATTAAACAGCGCAACTTTTCACGTGGATATAATGATCCAGAACTCCCGACTGGAAGTCAAGGATGAATTCAAAGGCGTCGTAAGGTCACCGATTCCAATTTTTACAAAAATTTTTATATTTTTAATTGGATTATTTCTATGTTTTAAAGGAATTGTTTTCTGGGCGATCATGTAGCCTAAAAAGGAAGGTCGGATCGTCCGAATCTTTATTTTAAAACATTTTAACGAAATAAACGGTGATTGACCAAGTTTTGGAAACGACTACGTCTTTTTTATTTATATAAAAAATTTCTCATCCAGCGAAAAAACTAAAATTAAATAGTTTTAAAAGAAATCGCCGCCAGAGGGATCAGGATAATCTACATTAAACAGCGCAACTTTTCACGTGGATATAATGATCCAGAACTCCCGACTGGAAGTCAAGGATGAATTCAAAGGCGTCGTAAGGTCACCGATTCCAATTTTTACAAAAATTTTTATATTTTTAATTGGATTATTTCTATGTTTTAAAGGAATTGTTTTCTGGGCGATCATGTAGCCTAAAAAGGAAGGTCGGATCGTCCGAATCTTTATTCTAAAACATTTTAACGAAATAAACGGTGATTGACCAAGTTTTGGAAACGACTACGTCTTTTTTATTTATATAAAAAATTTCTCATCCAGCGAAAAAACTAAAATTAAATAGTTTTAAAAGAAATCGCCGCCAGAGGGATCAGGATAATCTACATTAAACAGCGCAACTTTTCACGTGGATATAATGATCCAGAACTCCCGACTGGAAGTCAAGGATGAATTCAAAGGCGTCGTAAGGTCACCGATTCCAATTTTTACAAAAATTTTTATATTTTTAATTGGATTATTTCTATGTTTTAAAGGAATTGTTTTCTGGGCGATCATGTAGCCTAAAAAGGAAGGTCGGATCGTCCGAATCTTTATTTTAAAACATTTTAACGAAATAAACGGTGATTGACCAAGTTTTGGAAACGACTACGTCTTTTTTATTTATATAAAAAATTTCTCATCCAGCGAAAAAACTAAAATTAAATAGTTTTAAAAGAAATCGCCGCCAGAGGGATCAGGATAATCTACATTAAACAGCGCAACTTTTCACGTGGATATAATGATCCAGAACTCCCGACTGGAAGTCAAGGATGAATTCAAAGGCGTCGTAAGGTCACCGATTCCAATTTTTACAAAAATTTTTATATTTTTAATTGGATTATTTCTATGTTTTAAAGGAATTGTTTTCTGGGCGATCATGTAGCCTAAAAAGGAAGGTCGGATCGTCCGAATCTTTATTCTAGAACATTTTAACGAAATAAACGGTGATTGACCAAGTTTTGGAAACGACTACGTCTTTTTTATTTATATAAAAAATTTCTCATCCAGCGAAAAAACTAAAATTAAATAGTTTTAAAAGAAATCGCCGCCAGAGGGATCAGGATAATCTACATTAAACAGCGCAACTTTTCACGTGGATATAATGATCCAGAACTCCCGACTGGAAGTCAAGGATGAATTCAAAGGCGTCGTAAGGTCACCGATTCCAATTTTTACAAAAATTTTTATATTTTTAATTGGATTATTTCTATGTTTTAAAGGAATTGTTTTCTGGGCGATCATGTAGCCTAAAAAGGAAGGTCGGATCGTCCGAATCTTTATTCTAGAACATTTTAACGAAATAAACGGTGATTGACCAAGTTTTGGAAACGACTACGTCTTTTTTATTTATATAAAAAATTTCTCATCCAGCGAAAAAACTAAAATTAAATAGTTTTAAAAGAAATCGCCGCCAGAGGGATCAGGATAATCTACATTAAACAGCGCAACTTTTCACGTGGATATAATGATCCAGAACTCCCGACTGGAAGTCAAGGATGAATTCAAAGGCGTCGTAAGGTCACCGATTCCAATTTTTACAAAAATTTTTATATTTTTAATTGGATTATTTCTATGTTTTAAAGGAATTGTTTTCTGGGCGATCATGTAGCCTAAAAAGGAAGGTCGGATCGTCCGAATCTTTATTCTAGAACATTTTAACGAAATAAACGGTGATTGACCAAGTTTTGGAAACGACTACGTCTTTTTTATTTATATAAAAAATTTCTCATCCAGCGAAAAAACTAAAATTAAATAGTTTTAAAAGAAATCGCCGCCAGAGGGATCAGGATAATCTACATTAAACAGCGCAACTTTTCACGTGGATATAATGATCCAGAACTCCCGACTGGAAGTCAAGGATGAATTCAAAGGCGTCGTAAGGTCACCGATTCCAATTTTTACAAAAATTTTTATATTTTTAATTGGATTATTTCTATGTTTTAAAGGAATTGTTTTCTGGGCGATCATGTAGCCTAAAAAGGAAGGTCGGATCGTCCGAATCTTTATTCTAGAACATTTTAACGAAATAAACGGTGATTGACCAAGTTTTGGAAACGACTACGTCTTTTTTATTTATATAAAAAATTTCTCATCCAGCGAAAAAACTAAAATTAAATAGTTTTAAAAGAAATCGCCGCCAGAGGGATCAGGATAATCTACATTAAACAGCGCAACTTTTCACGTGGATATAATGATCCAGAACTCCCGACTGGAAGTCAAGGATGAATTCAAAGGCGTCGTAAGGTCACCGATTCCAATTTTTACAAAAATTTTTATATTTTTAATTGGATTATTTCTATGTTTTAAAGGAATTGTTTTCTGGGCGATCATGTAGCCTAAAAAGGAAGGTCGGATCGTCCGAATCTTTATTCTAGAACATTTTAACGAAATAAACGGTGATTGACCAAGTTTTGGAAACGACTACGTCTTTTTTATTTATATAAAAAATTTCTCATCCAGCGAAAAAACTAAAATTAAATAGTTTTAAAAGAAATCGCCGCCAGAGGGATCAGGATAATCTACATTAAACAGCGCAACTTTTCACGTGGATATAATGATCCAGAACTCCCGACTGGAAGTCAAGGATGAATTCAAAGGCGTCGTAAGGTCACCGATTCCAATTTTTACAAAAATTTTTATATTTTTAATTGGATTATTTCTATGTTTTAAAGGAATTGTTTTCTGGGCGATCATGTAGCCTAAAAAGGAAGGTCGGATCGTCCGAATCTTTATTCTAGAACATTTTAACGAAATAAACGGTGATTGACCAAGTTTTGGAAACGACTACGTCTTTTTTATTTATATAAAAAATTTCTCATCCAGCGAAAAAACTAAAATTAAATAGTTTTAAAAGAAATCGCCGCCAGAGGGATCAGGATAATCTACATTAAACAGCGCAACTTTTCACGTGGATATAATGATCCAGAACTCCCGACTGGAAGTCAAGGATGAATTCAAAGGCGTCGTAAGGTCACCGATTCCAATTTTTACAAAAATTTTTATATTTTTAATTGGATTATTTCTATGTTTTAAAGGAATTGTTTTCTGGGCGATCATGTAGCCTAAAAAGGAAGGTCGGATCGTCCGAATCTTTATTCTAGAACATTTTAACGAAATAAACGGTGATTGACCAAGTTTTGGAAACGACTACGTCTTTTTTATTTATATAAAAAATTTCTCATCCAGCGAAAAAACTAAAATTAAATAGTTTTAAAAGAAATCGCCGCCAGAGGGATCAGGATAATCTACATTAAACAGCGCAACTTTTCACGTGGATATAATGATCCAGAACTCCCGACTGGAAGTCAAGGATGAATTCAAAGGCGTCGTAAGGTCACCGATTCCAATTTTTACAAAAATTTTTATATTTTTAATTGGATTATTTCTATGTTTTAAAGGAATTGTTTTCTGGGCGATCATGTAGCCTAAAAAGGAAGGTCGGATCGTCCGAATCTTTATTCTAGAACATTTTAACGAAATAAACGGTGATTGACCAAGTTTTGGAAACGACTACGTCTTTTTTATTTATATAAAAAATTTCTCATCCAGCGAAAAAACTAAAATTAAATAGTTTTAAAAGAAATCGCCGCCAGAGGGATCAGGATAATCTACATTAAACAGCGCAACTTTTCACGTGGATATAATGATCCAGAACTCCCGACTGGAAGTCAAGGATGAATTCAAAGGCGTCGTAAGGTCACCGATTCCAATTTTTACAAAAATTTTTATATTTTTAATTGGATTATTTCTATGTTTTAAAGGAATTGTTTTCTGGGCGATCATGTAGCCTAAAAAGGAAGGTCGGATCGTCCGAATCTTTATTCTAGAACATTTTAACGAAATAAACGGTGATTGACCAAGTTTTGGAAACGACTACGTCTTTTTTATTTATATAAAAAATTTCTCATCCAGCGAAAAAACTAAAATTAAATAGTTTTAAAAGAAATCGCCGCCAGAGGGATCAGGATAATCTACATTAAACAGCGCAACTTTTCACGTGGATATAATGATCCAGAACTCCCGACTGGAAGTCAAGGATGAATTCAAAGGCGTCGTAAGGTCACCGATTCCAATTTTTACAAAAATTTTTATATTTTTAATTGGATTATTTCTATGTTTTAAAGGAATTGTTTTCTGGGCGATCATGTAGCCTAAAAAGGAAGGTCGGATCGTCCGAATCTTTATTCTAGAACATTTTAACGAAATAAACGGTGATTGACCAAGTTTTGGAAACGACTACGTCTTTTTTATTTATATAAAAAATTTCTCATCCAGCGAAAAAACTAAAATTAAATAGTTTTAAAAGAAATCGCCGCCAGAGGGATCAGGATAATCTACATTAAACAGCGCAACTTTTCACGTGGATATAATGATCCAGAACTCCCGACTGGAAGTCAAGGATGAATTCAAAGGCGTCGTAAGGTCACCGATTCCAATTTTTACAAAAATTTTTATATTTTTAATTGGATTATTTCTATGTTTTAAAGGAATTGTTTTCTGGGCGATCATGTAGCCTAAAAAGGAAGGTCGGATCGTCCGAATCTTTATTCTAGAACATTTTAACGAAATAAACGGTGATTGACCAAGTTTTGGAAACGACTACGTCTTTTTTATTTATATAAAAAATTTCTCATCCAGCGAAAAAACTAAAATTAAATAGTTTTAAAAGAAATCGCCGCCAGAGGGATCAGGATAATCTACATTAAACAGCGCAACTTTTCACGTGGATATAATGATCCAGAACTCCCGACTGGAAGTCAAGGATGAATTCAAAGGCGTCGTAAGGTCACCGATTCCAATTTTTACAAAAATTTTTATATTTTTAATTGGATTATTTCTATGTTTTAAAGGAATTGTTTTCTGGGCGATCATGTAGCCTAAAAAGGAAGGTCGGATCGTCCGAATCTTTATTCTAGAACATTTTAACGAAATAAACGGTGATTGACCAAGTTTTGGAAACGACTACGTCTTTTTTATTTATATAAAAAATTTCTCATCCAGCGAAAAAACTAAAATTAAATAGTTTTAAAAGAAATCGCCGCCAGAGGGATCAGGATAATCTACATTAAACAGCGCAACTTTTCACGTGGATATAATGATCCAGAACTCCCGACTGGAAGTCAAGGATGAATTCAAAGGCGTCGTAAGGTCACCGATTCCAATTTTTACAAAAATTTTTATATTTTTAATTGGATTATTTCTATGTTTTAAAGGAATTGTTTTCTGGGCGATCATGTAGCCTAAAAAGGAAGGTCGGATCGTCCGAATCTTTATTCTAGAACATTTTAACGAAATAAACGGTGATTGACCAAGTTTTGGAAACGACTACGTCTTTTTTATTTATATAAAAAATTTCTCATCCAGCGAAAAAACTAAAATTAAATAGTTTTAAAAGAAATCGCCGCCAGAGGGATCAGGATAATCTACATTAAACAGCGCAACTTTTCACGTGGATATAATGATCCAGAACTCCCGACTGGAAGTCAAGGATGAATTCAAAGGCGTCGTAAGGTCACCGATTCCAATTTTTACAAAAATTTTTATATTTTTAATTGGATTATTTCTATGTTTTAAAGGAATTGTTTTCTGGGCGATCATGTAGCCTAAAAAGGAAGGTCGGATCGTCCGAATCTTTATTCTAGAACATTTTAACGAAATAAACGGTGATTGACCAAGTTTTGGAAACGACTACGTCTTTTTTATTTATATAAAAAATTTCTCATCCAGCGAAAAAACTAAAATTAAATAGTTTTAAAAGAAATCGCCGCCAGAGGGATCAGGATAATCTACATTAAACAGCGCAACTTTTCACGTGGATATAATGATCCAGAACTCCCGACTGGAAGTCAAGGATGAATTCAAAGGCGTCGTAAGGTCACCGATTCCAATTTTTACAAAAATTTTTATATTTTTAATTGGATTATTTCTATGTTTTAAAGGAATTGTTTTCTGGGCGATCATGTAGCCTAAAAAGGAAGGTCGGATCGTCCGAATCTTTATTCTAGAACATTTTAACGAAATAAACGGTGATTGACCAAGTTTTGGAAACGACTACGTCTTTTTTATTTATATAAAAAATTTCTCATCCAGCGAAAAAACTAAAATTAAATAGTTTTAAAAGAAATCGCCGCCAGAGGGATCAGGATAATCTACATTAAACAGCGCAACTTTTCACGTGGATATAATGATCCAGAACTCCCGACTGGAAGTCAAGGATGAATTCAAAGGCGTCGTAAGGTCACCGATTCCAATTTTTACAAAAATTTTTATATTTTTAATTGGATTATTTCTATGTTTTAAAGGAATTGTTTTCTGGGCGATCATGTAGCCTAAAAAGGAAGGTCGGATCGTCCGAATCTTTATTCTAGAACATTTTAACGAAATAAACGGTGATTGACCAAGTTTTGGAAACGACTACGTCTTTTTTATTTATATAAAAAATTTCTCATCCAGCGAAAAAACTAAAATTAAATAGTTTTAAAAGAAATCGCCGCCAGAGGGATCAGGATAATCTACATTAAACAGCGCAACTTTTCACGTGGATATAATGATCCAGAACTCCCGACTGGAAGTCAAGGATGAATTCAAAGGCGTCGTAAGGTCACCGATTCCAATTTTTACAAAAATTTTTATATTTTTAATTGGATTATTTCTATGTTTTAAAGGAATTGTTTTCTGGGCGATCATGTAGCCTAAAAAGGAAGGTCGGATCGTCCGAATCTTTATTCTAGAACATTTTAACGAAATAAACGGTGATTGACCAAGTTTTGGAAACGACTACGTCTTTTTTATTTATATAAAAAATTTCTCATCCAGCGAAAAAACTAAAATTAAATAGTTTTAAAAGAAATCGCCGCCAGAGGGATCAGGATAATCTACATTAAACAGCGCAACTTTTCACGTGGATATAATGATCCAGAACTCCCGACTGGAAGTCAAGGATGAATTCAAAGGCGTCGTAAGGTCACCGATTCCAATTTTTACAAAAATTTTTATATTTTTAATTGGATTATTTCTATGTTTTAAAGGAATTGTTTTCTGGGCGATCATGTAGCCTAAAAAGGAAGGTCGGATCGTCCGAA
This sequence comes from Centruroides vittatus, assembly GCF_030686945.1. NCBI lineage: Eukaryota > Metazoa > Arthropoda > Arachnida > Scorpiones > Buthidae > Centruroides > Centruroides vittatus. The sequence goes on along the minus strand of NW_027122665.1, from coordinate 207,740 downwards.
TCTTTATTCTAGAACATTTTAACGAAATAAACGGTGATTGACCAAGTTTTGGAAACGACTACGTCTTTTTTATTTATATAAAAAATTTCTCATCCAGCGAAAAAACTAAAATTAAATAGTTTTAAAAGAAATCGCCGCCAGAGGGATCAGGATAATCTACATTAAACAGCGCAACTTTTCACGTGGATATAATGATCCAGAACTCCCGACTGGAAGTCAAGGATGAATTCAAAGGCGTCGTAAGGTCACCGATTCCAATTTTTACAAAAATTTTTATATTTTTAATTGGATTATTTCTATGTTTTAAAGGAATTGTTTTCTGGGCGATCATGTAGCCTAAAAAGGAAGGTCGGATCGTCCGAATCTTTATTCTAGAACATTTTAACGAAATAAACGGTGATTGACCAAGTTTTGGAAACGACTACGTCTTTTTTATTTATATAAAAAATTTCTCATCCAGCGAAAAAACTAAAATTAAATAGTTTTAAAAGAAATCGCCGCCAGAGGGATCAGGATAATCTACATTAAACAGCGCAACTTTTCACGTGGATATAATGATCCAGAACTCCCGACTGGAAGTCAAGGATGAATTCAAAGGCGTCGTAAGGTCACCGATTCCAATTTTTACAAAAATTTTTATATTTTTAATTGGATTATTTCTATGTTTTAAAGGAATTGTTTTCTGGGCGATCATGTAGCCTAAAAAGGAAGGTCGGATCGTCCGAATCTTTATTCTAGAACATTTTAACGAAATAAACGGTGATTGACCAAGTTTTGGAAACGACTACGTCTTTTTTATTTATATAAAAAATTTCTCATCCAGCGAAAAAACTAAAATTAAATAGTTTTAAAAGAAATCGCCGCCAGAGGGATCAGGATAATCTACATTAAACAGCGCAACTTTTCACGTGGATATAATGATCCAGAACTCCCGACTGGAAGTCAAGGATGAATTCAAAGGCGTCGTAAGGTCACCGATTCCAATTTTTACAAAAATTTTTATATTTTTAATTGGATTATTTCTATGTTTTAAAGGAATTGTTTTCTGGGCGATCATGTAGCCTAAAAAGGAAGGTCGGATCGTCCGAATCTTTATTCTAGAACATTTTAACGAAATAAACGGTGATTGACCAAGTTTTGGAAACGACTACGTCTTTTTTATTTATATAAAAAATTTCTCATCCAGCGAAAAAACTAAAATTAAATAGTTTTAAAAGAAATCGCCGCCAGAGGGATCAGGATAATCTACATTAAACAGCGCAACTTTTCACGTGGATATAATGATCCAGAACTCCCGACTGGAAGTCAAGGATGAATTCAAAGGCGTCGTAAGGTCACCGATTCCAATTTTTACAAAAATTTTTATATTTTTAATTGGATTATTTCTATGTTTTAAAGGAATTGTTTTCTGGGCGATCATGTAGCCTAAAAAGGAAGGTCGGATCGTCCGAATCTTTATTCTAGAACATTTTAACGAAATAAACGGTGATTGACCAAGTTTTGGAAACGACTACGTCTTTTTTATTTATATAAAAAATTTCTCATCCAGCGAAAAAACTAAAATTAAATAGTTTTAAAAGAAATCGCCGCCAGAGGGATCAGGATAATCTACATTAAACAGCGCAACTTTTCACGTGGATATAATGATCCAGAACTCCCGACTGGAAGTCAAGGATGAATTCAAAGGCGTCGTAAGGTCACCGATTCCAATTTTTACAAAAATTTTTATATTTTTAATTGGATTATTTCTATGTTTTAAAGGAATTGTTTTCTGGGCGATCATGTAGCCTAAAAAGGAAGGTCGGATCGTCCGAATCTTTATTCTAGAACATTTTAACGAAATAAACGGTGATTGACCAAGTTTTGGAAACGACTACGTCTTTTTTATTTATATAAAAAATTTCTCATCCAGCGAAAAAACTAAAATTAAATAGTTTTAAAAGAAATCGCCGCCAGAGGGATCAGGATAATCTACATTAAACAGCGCAACTTTTCACGTGGATATAATGATCCAGAACTCCCGACTGGAAGTCAAGGATGAATTCAAAGGCGTCGTAAGGTCACCGATTCCAATTTTTACAAAAATTTTTATATTTTTAATTGGATTATTTCTATGTTTTAAAGGAATTGTTTTCTGGGCGATCATGTAGCCTAAAAAGGAAGGTCGGATCGTCCGAATCTTTATTCTAGAACATTTTAACGAAATAAACGGTGATTGACCAAGTTTTGGAAACGACTACGTCTTTTTTATTTATATAAAAAATTTCTCATCCAGCGAAAAAACTAAAATTAAATAGTTTTAAAAGAAATCGCCGCCAGAGGGATCAGGATAATCTACATTAAACAGCGCAACTTTTCACGTGGATATAATGATCCAGAACTCCCGACTGGAAGTCAAGGATGAATTCAAAGGCGTCGTAAGGTCACCGATTCCAATTTTTACAAAAATTTTTATATTTTTAATTGGATTATTTCTATGTTTTAAAGGAATTGTTTTCTGGGCGATCATGTAGCCTAAAAAGGAAGGTCGGATCGTCCGAATCTTTATTCTAGAACATTTTAACGAAATAAACGGTGATTGACCAAGTTTTGGAAACGACTACGTCTTTTTTATTTATATAAAAAATTTCTCATCCAGCGAAAAAACTAAAATTAAATAGTTTTAAAAGAAATCGCCGCCAGAGGGATCAGGATAATCTACATTAAACAGCGCAACTTTTCACGTGGATATAATGATCCAGAACTCCCGACTGGAAGTCAAGGATGAATTCAAAGGCGTCGTAAGGTCACCGATTCCAATTTTTACAAAAATTTTTATATTTTTAATTGGATTATTTCTATGTTTTAAAGGAATTGTTTTCTGGGCGATCATGTAGCCTAAAAAGGAAGGTCGGATCGTCCGAATCTTTATTTTAAAACATTTTAACGAAATAAACGGTGATTGACCAAGTTTTGGAAACGACTACGTCTTTTTTATTTATATAAAAAATTTCTCATCCAGCGAAAAAACTAAAATTAAATAGTTTTAAAAGAAATCGCCGCCAGAGGGATCAGGATAATCTACATTAAACAGCGCAACTTTTCACGTGGATATAATGATCCAG